>NC_054837.1:34219573-34537210 GCF_018345385.1 Vulpes lagopus
ACCTGGCAGGCCAGAAAGGGCTGGCAGGATATATTCAGGGTCCTAAATGAGAAGAACATGCAATCAAGAATACTTTATCCAGCAAGGCTCTCATTCAGAATAGAAGGAGAGATAAAGAGCTTCCAAGATAGGCAGAAACTGAAAGAATATGTGACCATCAAACCAGATCTTCAAGAAATATTAAGGGGGACTCTGTAAAAGAAAGAGGACGCCCAAAGAAATAATCCACAGAAACAGGACTGAATAGGTATTACGATGACACTAAATTCATATCTTTAGTAGTTACTCTGAACATGAATAGGCTTAATGATCCCATCAGAAGACGCAGGGTTTCAGACTGGATAAAAAGCAAGAACTATCTATGTACTGTCTACAAGAGACTCATTTTAGACCTAAGGACACCTCCAGCCTGAAAATGAAAGGTTGGAGAAACATTTACCATTCAAATGGTCCTCAAAAGAAAGCTGAGGGAGCAATCCTCATTTCAAATGAATTAAAGTTTATCCCAAAGACTGTAGTAAGAGATGAAGAGGGACACTATATCATACTAAAATGATCCATCCAACAAGAAGACCTAAGAATCTAAATATTTATGCCCCTAATGTGGAAGCTGCCAAGTATATCAATCAATTAATAACCAAATAAAGACATACTTAGATAATACACTAATAGTAGGAGACTTCAACATGGTACTTTCTGAAAATGACAGATATTATAAGCACAACATCACCAAAGAAACAAGGGCTTTAAATGATACACTGGACCAGATGGATTTCACAGATATTTACAGAACTTTCCATCCAAACACAACTGAATACACATTCTCCTCAAGTGCACATGGAACTTTCTCCAGAATAGACCACATACTGGGTCACAAATCAGGTCTCAACCAACACCAAAAGATTGGGATTGTCCCCTGCATATTTTCAGACCACAATGCTTTTAAACTAGAACTCAATCACAAGAGGAAATTTGGAAGGAACACATGAAGGTGAAAGAGCACCCTACTAAAAGATGAAGGGTCTACCAGGAAATTAGAGAAGAATTAAAAAGATTCATGGAAACTAATGAAAATGAGGATACAACCATTCAAAATCTTTGGGATACAGTAAAAGCGCTGTTAAGATGGAAATGCATTGCAATACAAGCCTCCCTCAAAAAATTGGAAAAATAACTGAAATACACAAGCTAACCTTGCACCTAAAGGAACTGGAGAAAGAACAGCAAATAAAACTTACACCACCAAGCAGAAGAAGAGAGATAACAAAATTTCGAGCAGAACTCAATTAAATAGAGACCAGAAGAACTGTGGAACAGATCAACAAAACCAGGAGTTGGTTCTTTGAAAGAATTGATAAGATAGATAAACCATTAGCCAGCCTTATTAAAAAGATAAAGGAAAAGACTCAAATTAATAAAACCATGAATGAAAAAGAGAAGAGGTCACAACCAATACCAAGGAAATATAAACAGTTTTAAAAACATATTATGAGCCGCTATATGCCAATAAATTAGGCAATCTAGAAGAAATGGATGCATTTCTGGAAAACCACAAATCACCAAAACTGGAAAAGGAAAAAATAGAAAGCCTGAACATGTCAATAACCAGGGAGGAGATTGAAGCAGTCATCAAATACCTCCCAAGACACAAAAGTCCAGGGCCTGACAGCTTCCCGTGGGAATTCTGCCAAACATTTAAAGAAGAAATAATATCTATTCTACTAAACCTGTTCCAAAGGATAGCTTCCAAATATTTCCAAACTCATTTATGAGGCCAGAATTAGTTGATTCCAAAACCAGACAAAGACCCCATCAAAACACCCCATCAAAAGGGAGAATTATAGACCAATATCCCTGATGAACATGGATGCAAAAATTCTCACCAAGATACTAGCCAATAGGATCCAGCAGTACATTAAGAAGATTATTCACCATGACCAAGTGGGATTTATCCCCGGGATGCAAGGTTGGTTCAACATTCATAAAATAATCAACGTGATAGATCACATCAACAAGAGAAAAACCAAGAACCATATGATCCTCTCAATAGATGCAGAGAAAGCATTTGACAAAATACAGCATCCATTCCTGATCAAAACTCTTCAGAGTGTAGGGATAGAGGGAACATTCCTCAGCATCTTAAAAGCCATCTACGAAACCCCACAGCAAATATCATTCTCAATGGGAAAGCACTGGGAGCCTTTCCCCTAAGATCAGGAACATGACAGGGATGTCCACTCTCACCATTGCTATTCAACGTAGTGCTAGAAGTCCTATACTCAGCAACCGGGCAACAAAAAGAAATAAAAGGCATTTAAATTGGCAAAGAAGAAGTCAAACTCTCCCTCTTCGCCGATGACATGATACTGTACCTAGAAAACCCAAAGGCCTCCACCCCAAGATTGCTAGAACTCATACGCAATTCGGCAGTGTGGCAGGATAGAAGCTCAATGCCCAGGTATCATTGGCATTTCTATACACTAACAATGAGACGGAAGAAAGAGAAATTAAGGAGTCAATCCCATTTACAATTGCACTCAAAAGCATAAGATACCTAGGAATAAACCTAACCAAAGAGGTAAAGGATCTATACCCTAAAAACTACAGAACACTTCTAAAAAAATGGAGGAAGACACAAAGAGATGGAAAAATATTCCATGCTCATGGATTGGAAGAATTAATATTGTGAAAATGTCAATGTTACCCAGGGCAATTTACACGTTTAATGCAATCCCTATCAAAATACCATGGACTTTCTTCAGAGAGTTGGAACAAATCATCTTAAGATTTGTGTGGAATTTAAAAAGACCCTGAATAGCCAGGGGAATATTGAAAAAGAAAACCAGAGCCGCAGGCATCACAATGCCAGATTTCAAGTTGTACTACAAAGCTGTGATCATCAAGACAGTGTGGTACTGGCACAAAAACAGACACATAGGGTAGCCCTGGTGGCTCAGGGGTTTAGTGCCACCTTTAGCCTAGGGCTTGATACTGGAGACCCAGGATCAAGTCCCATGTCGGGCACCCTGCATGGAGTCTGCTCTTCCCTCTGCCTGTGTCTCTGCCTCTCTCTCTCTGCATGTGTGTGTTTTTTCTTAAAAAAAAAAAAAAAGCAAAACAGACAGACAGACACATAGATCAATGGAACAGAATAGAGAACCCAGAAATGGGTCCTCAACTCAATGGTCAACTACTATTTGACAAAGCAGGAAAGACTATCCACTGGAAAAAGGACAGTCTCTTCAATAAATGGTCCTGGGGAAATTGGACATCCACATGCAGAACAATGAAACTAGACCACTCTCTTACACCAGACATAAAGATAAACTCAAAATGGATGAAAGATCTAAATGTGAGACAAGAATCTATCAAAATCCTAGAGGAGAACACAGGCAACACCCTTTTTGAACTCGGCCACAGCAACTGCTTGCAAGATACATCCACGAAGGCAAAAGAAACAAAAGCAAAATGAGACTACTGCGACTTCATCAAGATAAGAAGCTTTGCACAGCAAAGGATACAGTCAACAAAACCAAATGACAACCTACAGAATGGGAGAAGATATTTGCAAATGATGTATCAGATAAAGGGCTAGTTTCCAAGATCTATAAAGAACTTATTAAACTCAACACCAAAGAAACAAACAATCCCATCATGAAATGGGCAAAACACATGAAGAGAAATCTCACAGAGGAAGACATGGACATGGCCAACATGCACATGAGAAAATGCTCCGCATCACTTGCCATCAGGGAAATACAAATCAAAACCACAATGAGATACCACCTCACCACAGTGAAATGGGGAAAATTAACGAGGCAGGAAACCACAAATGTTGGAGAGGATGTGGGGAAAGGGGAACCCTCTTGCACTGTTGGTGGGAATGTGAACTGGTGCAGCCACTCTGGAAAACTGTGTGGAGGTTCCTCAAAGAGTTAAAAATAAACCTGCCCTACGACCCAGCAGTTGCACTGTTGGGGATTTACCCCAAAGATTCAGATGCAGTGAAACGCCGGGACACCTGCACCCCGATGTTTCTAGCAGCAATGTCCACAATAGCCAAACTGTGGAAGGAGCCTCGGTGTCCATCAGAAGATGATGGATAAAGAAGCTGTGGTCTATGTATACAATGGAATATTCCTCAGCCATTAGAAACGACAAATACCCACTATTTGTTTCAACGTGAATGGACCTGGAGGGTATTATGCTGAGTGAAGTAAGTCAGTCAGAGAAGGACAAACATTATATGGTTTCACTCATATGGGAAATATAAGAAATAGTGAAAGGGATTATAGGGGAAAGGAGAGAAAATGAGTGGGAAATATCAGAGAGGGTGACAGAGCATGAGAGACTCCTAACTCTGGGACATGAAAAGGGGTAGTGGAAGAGGAGGTGGGCAGGGGGTTGGGGTGACTGGGTGGTGGGCACTGAGGGGGGTACTTGACGGGATGAGCCCTGGGTGTTATGCTATATGTTGGCAAATCGAACTCTAATAAAAAATATACCACCAAAAAAATAATAAAGCGCAACGTCCTTGGAGTGTCCTGGCACTGCCCCTCCCCACCACCATCTGAGAGGATCTCCCACACATGAGATGGAACTTCTACAGCAGACAAATACAGGGAAAAAAAGAGTAAAGCTAACTCTTTAATCTCCTCATCACGACACTTTCTTAAACCTACTCAAAGATGGAGAGCGATTTTATGTGTATGTATTTCTTTTAGTTGGGATTTTTTGACTCAAAAAAAAAATCCAATTCTTATGCCACAGACACATTAGCATTCTCGCCAGGGCCGCAGACTGTTGGGGATGGAGATCACATCGTGTCTGCAGAAACAGGTCACGAGGATGCCATACACTCTCTTTGGCTCCGAGTCTCTGGTGCAGCCGAGCTGGGGGTTGGGCAGGACACACACAGTCAGAGTCGGGGGGAGCTGTCAAGGGAGGTAAGCAAACCGATTCCACACGATTAGGTTCTGAATCTCTCCATCTCCTCCCTTTGGAGTTGGGGAAAGGTCTGTCTTTGAAGTACCAGCTTGGCACAAAGCTCTTCCACCTTCTTGGTTCAACTGACAACTGTACGCAGCACGGCATTTCCCTCCAGACTTGGGCCTGGAGAATTTTTATGTTAAAAAGCTTTCTTCTGGGATCCCTGGGTGGCGCAGCGGTTTGGCGCCTGCCTTTGGCCCAGGGCGCGATCCTGGAGACCCGGGATCGAATCCCACGTCGGGCTCCCGGTGCATGGAGCCTGCTTCTCCCTCTGCCTGTGTCTCTGCCTCTCTCTCTCTCTCTCTCTGTGACTATCATAAATAAATAAAAATAAAAAAAAAAATTTAAAAAAAAAATTAAAAAAAAAAGCTTTCTTCTGCTACATCTGGCAACTCAGTGCTTCTTCTGCCACTCCCTCTGTTTTTGTTTGTTTGTTTTTCAGAGAGAAAGCACTAAGAGGGGGTCTCTATCCAGCCTCCACATCAGCAGGATCCTTGGGCAGACGGGTCAAAGGAAGGCAATTTGGAATGAAATTCTTAGCATCAAGAGTTTTCATGTCTTGTCATAGGGCAAGGGCTAGAGCTCACAGCTCATTGGCCAAAGGACTGTCTCCAACCAGAAAGTCAGGCTGCTTCCCCAGACACTGACACCTGACAGCTAAGCTGCATGTGACATGCTAGGCCCCCCCAAATGTGAACGCCATCAGCTGGATCCTAGAAGAAATGATGAGCAAAGACTACTCCTCTATCTGGCCATGATTTCTCTAAGCACGTAGCTGAAGTGCTGGGGTAGAAAGAAAGTTCTACATTCATTTGAAAATGCAAACAGGACTATAAATTGGCAGTGACAGTCACTGCTAACTTTACTAACGCTTTGCTCAACTCCCATCTGACGGGGCCAACAGAAGCGCTGAGAAGCTACAGTGTTCTACCTTTTCATGATAAAAAATAAGTATCATGATAAAATAAGTATGTATCTCGTTGATTCGTCCTATAAGAGAGATGATTCTGTTTCTTGAGGCTTAGCTGGTAAACTCGCACGCAAACAGGCCACACCATATCCGATGATCAATACATCATTGTGCTTCAGCCTTGAAGTGCTCAGGGGTTTCAGCTGAAGAATTAATTTGCTAGTTGAGGTTAATAGAATGTCAATTAATTTCTTGGTATAAATGTCAATATATTCTGTTAAGCCTTGTGATTTAAATATAATTAAAAATAAACTTTAAGTCAATGTTGCCTTTCTGGATATGGGCACAATGAGTGGTTTCCTAAAACCTCACAAAGCTGCAGGGAGGATTTCAGCAGGTTGCAGCTTTTCATACAGGCAGTTAGGTACATTGGTTATCAGTGAGAAATAGAATTAGCTGGACCTTATCTTACCTATGGCTTCAAACATCCACCTCTTTACAGTTCATGCCACTCCCTGGGAGTTTTGCAGCAAGAAAGGCCATCGTGTCATCACGGACATACTCAGGATTAGACAGTGGGATGTCGGCGATGATACATAGTGTTTGAGACAATGGACTTGCAGGGAATTATACCTGGGGTGGAATCGGGACTTGGCACTGGTTATGCTATTTGACATCTCACCTCCCGAAGCCTCAGATTTCTCAACTATAAAATGGTTAAAGTCACAACTATCTTTTCGCACACGTGATCTCCTTTACTCATCATCGCCAGGGCTGGGATGGTTTCATACTTTTGTACTGGTTGTACATTGCACACTTGAGAGATGACCCACTCTGACTATGTGAATGGTGCCCCCAGAATTGTTCAGTGCATCACATGCACACCACACTCAGAGGCCTGACCAGCATTCGAAGACATCGTTGTGATTGTTTAATTACTTATTTACACAGGCAATTCTCCAAGCACAGAGTGAATGCTTTGAGGACAGGAACCGTCCCTCCCTTGCTCCCTTCTTTCCTTTCAACTGTTCCTTTTACTCAACTGTACAGACCTCCGTATGTCCTAGATTCTCAGGGATGAGTATCCAACAATACAGTGAGTCAGTGACTGTGTGGCCAGTGTTTGAAGTACTCAAAGTTCATTCTTCCCTTTTCCCCTGCCAATTTGGAAGCTATGGGAAGCTGGGAAGCTATGACATATGTATATTTCTGGCCAAGAAGATGTCAGCAGTAAACTGTTCTGTGAGTTAATAAGTGTTTCCATTAATAAAGAGGTGCATTTTCAGAGGGCATGTGCTTTTTATCCTCCCTCCATTCTCTTTCCCTCCTGGGATACTGATGTGATGACTGGATGTGCAGCTGCCATCTTGTGAATATGAGGTGGCACAGCAGGAAGACAGGCAACAAAGACCCCATTGCACCATCTAGTACTGTACCAGCCATGGAGTACCTACCCACATCACCAACGTCTTTTCACTGCTTGGCATATACAAAGCACAATGTTCTAAAAGTCATTACATTTGCTCTTTTGTTACATGCAGCTGAATGCCACCCTAACAATACAGAGAGGATGCTCACCTCTCGTGGTGTGTATTGGCGATGTCTGTGGGAAGGTCTGCTGGGAGACAAGAAACAAAGCCAGGAGAAGTGGCACTCATTGTCAATCTCCCTAATCAATAACCCACCTTTTAAAAATTTAACTGAATAAAAATATCTGTTGTTCATTTTTTTTTAAATTCAGATAGTAAGTTCTGCTGTCTTCCTAGTTCTGAATGAGTCCAGCCATGTGAATTATATAGGAACTGAAAGAATTAGTTGAAGGAACACTTGTCTTCCCTAGAATGCTTGAGAATACAATCACAAAATGACACCATTGTGTTTAAATACTCACTGGTAGCTAGCATCCCCCTGTTATTTATTCTTTAAACACCTATCTAGCTGTTGAGAGGCAACTTGGGGCAGATCTTACTAGGTAGGGCCCTATCTGCCAGAGGGCTCATTTGCAAAGATTGCTGCATGATGAGGTGTCATGAGACATGTCAATTGAATTTTCCAGCAGCACAGAAAGTAGATGAAGGCGCGAATAGTCATCTTAAGCTACAAATAAAGAAAGAGAGGGAAGAGGCTTCTCTTAGCAAGAGATTAAAGCCAGGCGAGACCAAGTAATTTTAGCATGCTTGTTAGCTCTCTTTATCTTGTGACACGTATGAGCTATAGTACTGGGGATGAGATCTCCAATTTCAGATGCCATAAGGAGCAAGCACAGAGTGAGGAGAGCAGCCCGCTGAAGGAAAACAGCAGTGGTGGGAACTGTGGCTAACTGAAGAAGGCACACCATGACTCATGGGGCTGCCCTAACTCCGTTCTTGTCTGTTGTTCTGGGAAGAAACGTAGGCCAGGTATTGATTGCTGTTCTGAGTTTTTCCCCCAAGACATCCATTTTTTTTTTTAAATTGAAAGCTCTTGGTTATTATTTTTTTTATATTTTTTTTTAATTTGTATTTACTTATAGTCACAGAGAGAGAGAGGCAGAGACACAGGCAGAGGGAGAAGCAGGCTCCATGCACTTGGAGCCCGACGTGGGATTTGATCCCGGGTCTCCAGGATCGCGCCCTGGGCCAAAGGCAGGCGCCAAACTGCTGCGCCACCCAGGGATCCCCAAGCTCTTGGTTATTAAACATTGACAACTAATTCAAATTTTCTTAAAACCACCAGCAAAGCCAAATAAAAGTGTCTTTAGGCTAGACCCAGCACAAAGTCCCTTGGGTTTGCAATGATGGTGACAATGATCATGGTGACGATAATAGTGATGGTGATGAAGATGATGCGGCAATGATACGATGATGGTGATGGTGATGATTATGGTGATGGTGGTGATGGTGACAGGTGATGATGATAGTGGGGCAGTGATTAAAATTGGAAAGATACTAATGTGTTTTCATATCTATACATATCTATTAAACCTAGCTCCATGTTGTGGATATATTAAGAGACATCTAACTGCTTATCTGCCCCCTCATTTCCTCACATGTCACAGTAATGAATGTAAGTCACTTACTGGTGGCCAACATACATTCTGCAGCCCAGACCTTGTTTAGGTTAATGTGTTAGTTGTTGTGGTTCTTGACATGTGGGCCAGTAATCACTGGTCAGTCTGAGCATATATATTAGTTATCCTTCAAGTGTTAACAAGAAAGAGAGAATAATACAGTTAGTCCCTGGCTGGGCTTTGGCAGCAGGGAGGATTTGCCATTGGTTCCTGCCATTGGATGGATGTCACAAGGCAGATATGAGCATGGGGCCTGTAGAAAATAATGTATTACTGCTTTTGACTTTTTCTATGTCATACCTGACATATTTCTTTCAATAAAGAACAAGTGTGGTTAGGGGAATGACCCTCAAATATGTCCACAGTCTAATCAACAGAAAATGCAAATTCTACCTTTCTATAGCAAAAGGGATTTAGGGGACGCCCAGGTGGCTCAATGGTTGGGTGCCTGCCTTCGGCTCAGGTTGTGATCCCGCGATCTGGGATCGAGTTCCGCATCAGGCTCCCTACGGGGAGCCTGCTTCTCCATCTGCCTGTGTGTCTGCCTCTCTCTCTCTCAGTCTATGTCCCTTATGAATAAATAAGTAAATCTTTTTTTTTAAATAAGGGATTTTGTAGCTATGATTAAGTTAAGGATCTTGAGATGGAGTGATTATCCAGGTGGGGGCCCTAAGTGTCATTAAAAGTGTCTTCATAAGAGGGAGATTTCACTATAGGAGAGAGAGGGCCAAGAGACAGTCCCAGAAACAGAAATTAGGGGGATATGCTTTGAAGATGGAAGAAGCAGAATACATGTGGCCTCTAGAAGCTCGAAAAGACGAGGACACAGATTCTCCATCAGACCTGCCAGAAGGGTTTGGCTCTGACAACACCCAGTGAAAGTGATTTGAGATTTCTGCCTTCCAGAACTGCAGGGGAATAAATTTATATTGTTGTGAGCCACACATTCATGGTCATTGGTTCCAGAGGTCATAGGAAACAACCACAAGCAGGAATTTGGTCAATGTTAGGAAGACCTACTTACTAGGGAAACATGCTACTTCAAAGATTGACAAGGTGAGATGCCAAGTGCCACAGACTAAAATTTGTGTTGAAACCTAACCCTTAATGTGATGGTGTCAAGAGGTGGGTCCTTCAGGAGGTGATGAGGTCATGATGACAGTACCTCCTGATGGGATTAATGCCCTTACAAAAGAGACCCCAGAGAGCTCCCTGCCTTTCCCTCTACATGAGGACACAGCAAAAAGACGTCTGAGAATCTAAGATCTAAGAATCCAGCCTCACTCAGACACAGGATCTGCAGGTGCCTTGATCTTGGACTTCTAGCTTCTAGAGCTACAAGAAGCAAATGTCTGTTGTTTATAAGCCATCCTGTCCGTGGAATTCTGTTCTAGCAGCCCAGACAGACAACGACACCATGTTTCTATGTATATACAAGTATTTAGATCCTGAACATTTGAAACGGGATCACAGAGTGGGGCTCCCTGCCATCACTTATGTGAACAAATCCTTCCAAACTGATTTATTGCCCTTTTACCACCTCACATTTCAAGCCGTGTTCCAATAATGACTGTACTGTACGTCATTGATAGAAGTTTGGATCTCATAAAAAGAAAATAGGACCTGCTCTAGCTTTATGAATTTGAAAAAGAGAAGAAGAAAGAAAGGAAAAAAAAAAGCAAATAGGGGACTTCTTGGAATTTTATAAACACACACTTCTTATTGCCTGGGGGTATCATCTGGTTACATCTATTTTACGTCTAGAAGGCAACGACCCTGCTCATCTCTAAGGGCTTCAAGACGTGACATGAAGCCCAGGCTCCTGAGGACCACAGGGAGCACGCCGGGAGGAGGCTGCCCAGCTCTCGGCACTTCCGGGAAGCAAGAAGAAGCTGGATTAACTTCCTGGCTTTTAAATTTCAGGTGCCTAGGGCCTTAGGGAAATATAAAGATAATAAGGAAATAAAGGAAATAAAGATGTAAACATTTAGAAGAATAAAAAAAAAGATGTGTAAGGAAACATTCCCACAGTCCCCCGGAGCACAGTCAGAGGAGTGGCCTTGGTTGGCACAGGCTGCCTTCCAGAACACCATGGCCTGGTGGCTCACACAGCACGGATCCCTTCTTCCTGGTTCCCACGGTGGTGAGTCTGAGGTCAGGGTGTCCATGAGGTCGAGGTCTGATGAGGGCAGTGCTCCTGGTTTATGGACAGCCACCTTCCCCGTTTGTCCTGGCATCGTGGAGAGACAGACACAGAGATCTTCCTCTCCTTATAGGGACACTATATAATTACCTCCCAGAAGCCTGTCTCCAAATACAGTCACATTGGGGGTTAGGCTTCAGCATATGAATTTTGGAGGGATGCAATCCAGTCCAGAGCACATGCCATGGGCTAAGGGAGGAGGGGACTCAGGTGAGCAGTAAGAGGCTGGAGCTGAAGAGAACAGGAGGGAAACCAAGTCATGGCACTTGCTTTGAGAAAGCTAAGGCATCGCCAGGACCCAATGCCCACACCATTTTAGGGTTGTCCATGAGAATTTCTTTTTTGTGCAAATTTTATTTGTGCAAATTCCTTTTTTGTTGTTGTTGTTGTTGTTTTTGATTCCTTGCAAAATTCCACTGTAGAGCCTTGGTTGAGAACCACCAGTTTTGAGTTGCAAGGAAGGGCGTGGAGAATGACATCCAGGACACAATTTTTGCCCCAGTACAACTTGGCTGATTGCATAGAAAGAGCCCAGCTACCCAACAGCATTTTAGGAAGCCTGGCAGAAGGCTGCAAGTTGGAAAGGTGGCGGTGACGTGGAATATTATGCTCCAGAAACTATCCTTGGGGGTGGCTTGGGGAGACCCCCATCCGCTGTGCTAGGAGAGTGCTACCATATACCCCAGCTCCAGGACATCACAGCAGTCCCACCCTGGTAAACCCCCCACTCCCGACCCTGCCCTCGGAACACTCTTCCCAGGGACCTGCACTCCTCCCACCACTCAAATTAACCATGGCCTTGCAGGATGACTGGAGTAAAGTTCAGTGACATGAACCTCAAGGAGCCACAGGGAGCCATCATTTCTGCCAGAGCAAATTCAACAGGCATTTAACCACTTTATGTAGAGTAGATAATAAATCAACATCAAATGCATTATGCTGAGCCTTATAATAATTCAATAAATTATTCAGTACAGCAGTCAGTAAACACAGAGCAATTTACAAATAGCCCAATCATGAGATATTATGATTCAGGCTCACATCTGTGAGTTGTGTCTACACCACAGGCTCAATATTGGAGTCGCTTTAGAACAGAGGTTTATGATGTTGGCGACACTGGGGATCACCTGTATGGCCAGGCAAGACGGATGCCAGGGTCATACCTCCCACAGATTTGAATTTAATTCCCCTGGGGTGTGCCCTGGGCATGCCTCTGCGGTTTTTGTGGGGTTTTTTGTTTGTTTGTTTCTTTGATTCCTTTCACAATTCAACTGTAGAGCCATGGTTGAGAACCACCATTTCCGAGTTGCAAGGAAACCAAACTGTTTGGGGCTCTTGATCCTATCAGGTTTGGGGAGGACATGTGGAGAAGGGACTATTCAAATCAATTGTCCTCAATCTGTACCTTAGAATTGCCAGGGCAGCTTTAACTATGGCTCAGCCAGGGCCCCAAGCTCAGTTCTGATTCCACCGGTCTGGGATGCTGTCTGGCCACCTGGATTTTTAAAGCAAGCAGATAATGGCAGCGTGAAACTCCTTCAAACTGTGGCTCTCAGTTTGCTCAGCATGTTAGGATTGCCCGGGGGATTTACAAACTGACATCTGAGGCCTAACCCCAGAAACTCTGATTTTAGATTGATCTGGGATCTAGACTGGGCTATTTTTGCTTTTAATGCTTCCCAGAGCATTCTACAAGCACCTAGAATTGGGAGATAGCGGTTTAGACATTTGAGGTTGGAAATGGTGCACTTGGTTGGAATGGGGTGAAAATGTGATATTGGGATCCCAGAGATTAATGTGGATGTCAGGATGCTCTAACTTTTCAGGGGGAAATACAGCGAAATCTTCCAAAGCACGCCCCATGCTGCCATACTTGTCACAACTGCAGGCATTAGAAAAAGAGCAA
Organism: Vulpes lagopus; assembly: GCF_018345385.1. NCBI lineage: Eukaryota > Metazoa > Chordata > Mammalia > Carnivora > Canidae > Vulpes > Vulpes lagopus. Next base: position 34,232,631 of record NC_054837.1, read on the forward strand.
GGTGACATGTGAAGGGGATCTGGCCTTTCAAACTGTCTCCCTTCTCCCTGGCCCTTGGCCACCAACAGGTTGATGGCACCACAGACTAATGTTTCTCATTTGTACCCAGGAGCCATCCTGCTGACCTGCTGTCCGCTACATGGCAGGATTTGCATGCAGAATCCTTCGCCTTGGAGTAGGTTAGCAGCACTTCCTTGGGGACATGTTTACGGCTTTGTTAGTGGAAGAGTCACTCAGAAGTTTCACTGGGGAGGCTCTCAGGAAGGTACCCCCTTAGGGAAGTGAAGAGGAAGGACAGGGGACAGAGGAGAGACATACCTGGCTGATCCGACAGGCAGCTCTGGGGCTGGTGGGCAACGTGCAGCTATGGGCCCAGCCTTCGTGTCCCTACTCAGCTGGGGGCTCAGCCAGTGATCATCTCCAGAAGCGGATCAGCAGAGGACAGAGCAGTTCCTCTGGGCATCAGGAATTAGTTCTGGCTGGTGCCCAAGGGGAGAGGACACCCAGAAGGCCAAACAATGAAGTCAGACAATTTAGATCGTTCTCATGGAGAAGAACTGAAAGGAGCAGCAAGAGCATCTGCAGCTCAAAGGACTACAGGAGGACAGTGCTAGCTTCTCACATACAACAGGTGTCTACTGGGTGCTTCTGAGGTGCAGAGACAGTGCCCAGCAGGTGGATCACAGGTGTGCCCTCTGGAGGAGGTGGGGTGTTTCTTCATTTCCCTAACAGCACGTCCACAGCATCTTGGATCCTCCATCCAAGTACCCCGGTAGCCTCCTTCCGGGTTCCCCAGGTGGGCACAAGGCCTGTCCATAGCTGAGCCACAGGATCCATGGCACTTGCTCACGGGGGTGGGCACATTCACTTATTGATTCAAGCTATACTGATGGAAAACCCACAAGGCCAGCAGTGCTCCAGGCACAGGGGACAGATCCATGAACCAAGCAGACAGAGCCCCTGTGCTCAGATACTCCTGTTGTCAGGAGGCATGAACCAATGAATGAGCAAAAACAATGGAAAACAAACACATATCTGATGACTGGCAATGGTGAGGGTGTGCTGGATGCTGGTGTTCCTGCCAAGCTCAGGGCTGCTACTCCAGAGGGGACCTGCCTCCTTCTGTTGTACACCTGTCCCAGGTGTGGATCACCCAGCTCCAGAGCTGCCTGTTGGAGCCACGTAAATCTCACTAGATTGGAGGTCAGCTGGCTCCCCAGTCCTCCCTCCTCACTTCCTTACCTGACATTCACAGGTTGGAGTCCTAACCCCTAGGACCTCAGAATGACCATATGGGGAGATACAACCCTTAAAGAAGAAACCCAGGTTTTAAATGGGGTCACCAGGATGGTCGTCATCCTATAGGACTAGGTCCTTATACAAAGGGGAGACCAGGAAACAGACATCCACAGTGGGAAGACCATGTGACGATAGAATATAGCCATCTGCACGCCATGGAGAGCGGCCTCAGACGAAACCAATCCTGTTGACTCCTGGTCTCAGATTTGTACCTTCTAGAAGCAGGGAGAATAAGCTGCCATGTTTACACCCCCCACTCTGCAGTACTTTGCTGTGGTCGCCCTAGCAACTGGGTACAGAAGCCTTCTCTGGGGGCTGGACACTTTACGCAAGTCGTAATTCCAGTGAGGGTGTGAGCTATGGGAGCGTGATGGAGAACAGTGTTCCAGGTCAGGAGAAGAACAGGTGCATTTGGCTCTTGGTCCAAACTGAAGAATGTTCAAAGAAACAGCAGAATAAAATTGAATATTCTTCCTAATTGTCGAGATATCGCCAAAGGCATGGTGGGCCATTTCTCACACTGTCCCTTCCGTGAGGAGCCACAGAAGAAATTCCACTTGGGTCCTGGCATCAAGAGGACCTTTGCCTCCCTAGGAACTGAAATGTGCACTTTGTGGCTACTTCAAATCTTTTCCTTGATTGCATTCTTGCACTTTCTGACCACTGGAAGTTTCCAAGAGAAATGCCTGGTCTACCTTCTGCAACCGTGTAGAGCCGGGTGGCATGCATTTCCATTATGAATTCTCACTTGACTTTGCTGTCTCCACCCATATTCTCCTTTCGCTCACTACTTCTGTCTTTCCTGTGGCTAACTACAGTAAGGAAGCGGCACGAGGTCCCTTGTGGAACGAGGTTGGAATGCAGATAGTAAATGTAAATGTTGTCAGTACGCTTGAGCCATGGTCACCCTCTTCAAAGCCAACACAGGCTCCTCTGTCACCTGGTCGGCTTCTGCTCCTGTGGGACAATGTCCAAAAGGATCTGCACAGCCCCCTCCCCCCACTTAACGACATTTAACAGCCACTACCAGCTCTTTTCTCTATCAACGGCTGCACCCAAATGATCATTTTCTCAAAGTGAAGCTTCAACATATACCGGAGAACAATTAGGAGCGACACGCCTCAAAGGGAATATATATATTTTTTAAAGATTCCACTTATTTATTCATGAGAGACAGAGACACAGAGAGAGGCAGAGACACAGGCAGAGGGAGAAGCAGGCTCCCCGCGGGGAGCCCAATGTGTAACTCGATCCCAGGATCCTGGGATCAGGCCCTGAGCTGAAAGGCAGATGCTCAAGCACTGAGCCACCCAAGTGCCCCTTAAAGGGCATATTAAGGATGAGATGTGAGGATGTTTTCGGGTGAGAATGGGCACATCTCACCCCAGAGCAGGTTGGCATTGGCAGTGAGCCCAACCTCTGGGGCCACTTCCAGGTGCACATGGACACCCCCAGCTGGATGAAAGCAAGGCTGCTCTGGACTGGCCGCCTCCAGGAGCCTGTGTGTCATCTGCACTCTTGATGTTGAGACCTGTGGTCGGGCCGTGTTCTGACAGGCAGACCCTTTCACGGTCTTCCAGAGCTGCGTGTGGATGTTTCCAGAGCTAATCGAAGGATGTGGGGGAACATGCCATGAGTCATTTCAAAGGATGGCTGTGAGCTGCAGGGCTCTGGCTAAAATGGAATTAAACACTGGGGTCTGTCTATGGCAGCTCCTTCCTGGGTGTAGAGCAAAACTTGCTGCGGGTCTGGCAGGTGCTCTGGGGAAGGGGGTCTCCCTCCTTACCATGCAGCCCCCCACTGGGCTCCATTTACCTGCCTTTGGGGCTCGGTGAGCTGTGGCAGAGCTGAGCTAGCTTAAACCTAGACGATGGCACATTATTGCTTGTTGCACTACTTGAATGGGGGCTCAGGACCCTCCACAGTTGTTCAGTCAGCACATAAGAGGCAGAGGCTGACCGAGTCAAGTCTGAAGTGAGTGTCTCCAAACCCAATCTTCCTCTCAACGTGCCTGTGGATGCTGTCAGGAGGTAATCGCCTAGGAATACGGGTGCTCTTAATCAGATAGGTCTCTTGAGAATATGCTCTTAATTCAAGCGATGGATTACATTTAATGAACCTGATTATGGGTAATAAACGACAGAAATGTGCTACTCTGGGAGGGGTGTGCATTCTCACTTGGGATTTAATGTCATGGAAAATACTAGTTGCTCCCGCCTTGTAGTCTGTGTGATTCAAATCTGAATCTGGCCACCACTCTGCTGTCAATCACACACACACGCACACACACACACACACACACACAGTGGTTACGTGACAAGCTGGATAGTTTGCACTCAGCAAGAGGAAGAAGAGATTCTGTGTAGCCTTTAGTTACACCTGTCTCCTGGGTGGCAGCCATTCTACAGGTCTATGAACGAATGACACTGTAGTCAAGATATCTCTTTCCACAAGCAGACATTCTCACTGATACCTGAAAACACAACTTCTCAAATGGAGAATTACTCACGAATACTACATTATGAGAACACCTGTGAGTGTGATAACACATGCCCAGATCTCAGTATTTCAATCCTGACACAGGTGACTTTTCACGTTATGAGAGGCGGTTGGAGACATGGTGTCATACGTAAACTGAGATATTAGAAAGGCAGAAGCATTTGCCCATAGACTCTGACTCCACCGAACTGAGCAGTCCATGTCCTTTCAGGCAGATTGAACTACGGTCGTCCACAGGGCATCTCTATCGTGTTCCTTGGACATTAGGAAGGGCACAACTCCTTGGAGAGAGACCCCAGCACTTCTTCATTTCACCCGTTCTTAGAGGCCTTTTTTCTTTTACATTTAACATCTTTGAACTAGGCATGATGACGTTGTCTTTGCAGAGGTGAGAGCTCAGTTGTTTTATTGGTGGTGTAACAACAACTGAAACTGTTTGACATATCACTTGATTGTGTGCTGCAAGACACATTAGAGGCACATAAACGAGTCCTGGGGGTGGGAGGGGGTCTGGAATGTGTGTCACGGACGCCTACTGCTAATATTAGGAAGGTGTCAAACCTGGAATTGCCACTGGAAGGGGTGGCAATGGCTTGGAAGAGAATCTGAAGACAGCAGTTGGGAATCCTTTTAAGAAATGCCTGCCCCTTAATGGTGCGACTCTAGCAAAAAGGGGCCACTGACAGCTCCGAGTCGATGGGATTCACTGAAGTTAGGCTCAATATTATAAGAGGCTTAGAAAGGCCACAAGCTACTTATTCTGCTTTCCTCTTATTTTCCATACGTACAATGCAATTACATGATCCTAAGAGAGAGCTTTCATTTAGCATAAAAATAATGAAGAAGAAAGACTGCATTATAATTTAAACAGCATGCTGTTTTTTTTACTGGGAATCCAAATAACAGTACATTTTATTTTATGGCACTTTGGGTTCCAACTGAATATGGTAATGATGCCGATTTACATGACAATGCAATTAATAAGATACATTTTTTAGAGGAAGAAGGGCCCAAGGGAGAGGGAGATGGAGAATCTCAAGCAGGCTCCACGCCCAGTATGGACACCTACACAGAGCTCCATCTCATGACCCTGAGATGAGACCCTGAGCCAAAATCCTGAGTTGGACACTTAACTAACTGAGCCACCCAGGTGCCCCAATAAGGTACATTTTAAAAGCATTAGATACATATGTAATAAACTGCTAATTATCTTCAGGATTTACTTAGCAGGTAAACATAGAATTCAAAGAAGAAAAGTCTCCTTTTCTCACAGGAAATATTTTTTAAATGATCAATACTCAAAGTCTCTGCCTTTACGGTATTAATAATTACTTATTTCTATTTTGCATTGATACTGGGGTCATTGTAGTTTCATGTGACTTGTAAGAAATATTAAAGAAAGGTCTCCTTCACCCAGTGTTTCCCCAAGAGGATACCTGCGTACCCACAATGCAACATCATAATCAGAAAATACTGGCAGTGATGCAATCCACAGGTGGTACTTGATTTCCCCAGTTTTACCTGGACTTCTGTGTGTGTGTGTGTGTGTGTGTGTGTGTGTGTGTATAATTCTATAACATTTTACCACCTGTGTTGGTTTGCATGTCCATGGCCACAGTCAGAGCACGAAGCAGTTCATCACCACGAGGACCCCTTCTGCAGCCTCCCTACAGTAGCCACACATCTCCTGTCTCCCATTCCTACCTCAATCCCTGGTACCTGCTATTCTATGGTCACATCTAAAATATTGTCAGTTCAAAAATCCCACATAAATGTACTCACATTATGTAATCTTCTATAATTGGATTAATTTTTTTTTTTTGGCCCAGAATAGCTTTCTGGAGAGTCTTCTAAGCTGTCCTAGGTACTAATACTTCTTTCCTTTTTGTTGCTGAGTTAAGTATTTCTTTTTTTTTTCTTGAGTTAAATATTTCTTAAGAAAGAAAACAGATATTGAATCCTTGGAGAATTGTTTTGAGTGGGAATTTAAGTAAGCGTATAGAGAATGTCTCTTGTGTGGTCTTCCTAAAGAACAGAAGGGATCCTTCAAGTGAGTGACAGCGATGTTGCTATCAATCAGCCCATGAAGTAAGAAGAGGGGTGGAGGAGGTAGAGCAGGAGCTTGCAAGTACTTCCAGAAGCTGGCCGCTCTAGAAATCGTCCGTCCCACACACTACATTTGCTCTCTAAGCCAAAGCTATTGCTCAGAGTGGCTATGCCCATTCGTATTTGATTTCCTCCTACAGACTCTTACAGATATTTAAATAAACAGTGAGAAGGTTGCTAAGAAAACCCAGCGAAGAAGGGCAGTTAGGCTCTGAATGACTCTCGAAAGGCTTATCTACCTTGGAGAATATTGAGAAACACTCCTTTCCCTTCAAATATTTAACCCACTTGGGACTGCAGCTTTTCACTGTGGTTCTGTTTGGAACATCCTTTCTGGCTTTTAGCATTTGGCCAGCACTTCTGTATGCCCACTGCCATCTCTGCTGTAGATTTTTTTTAAGTCTTTCCATTTTGCATATGGGGAAAGTTAAACCCAGCATGATTAAGGGAATTTCCCCAGGTTCCCTGGCTGTGAGGTGGAAAACCTATACCTGGTTCCAGGCAGTCTGACTCTGGAGTTGCCTGTATAGCCTGTGAACAGCGTGAACATCTTATGGAAGCATATGATACCCACAGGGAAGCGCACATCATAGGTGTAGAGCTTGACAAATGTTTACATTTTGTTCTCAGCTCCTGGATCCAGGAACAGTAAATTAGCAACATCCCACAGGTTTCTCTCCAGTGATTTGCCCTGAAGTAGCCACTTACCTGGCTTCTAAAAGCCAAGATTAGTTTTGCTGGTTTTGGTACTTGATGTAAAAGGGATTACACTGTATATACTGTACTATGTCTGGCTTTTTCATTTACCATGAGCTCACCTGTACTGCTGCACACAATTATAGATCATTAATTATTGTGGCAGGATAGTATTCCATCCAGTGAATGTATATGTTATAATTTACTTCTCCGTTCTACTCTCGCTGAGCACTTGAGTCATCCACCATCGAAGGCCACGTTCCACGAAGGTTCTAGTACACACCTTTTGGTAATACATACGCCCTCCTTTCTTCTGAGCGTTACTTAGAAGTGTTATTGTAATGTACAGTTACAGAGTGCTCTTCAGCCCTGCCACATTCTTAGAAAACCTGCAGGTGGTGCAAGTACTGGGAAAACTTACGAGATTTCAGTAGCAGGTCAAATTTCCATTCTGGTACCAAAAAGGAACATAAATGCTGAAATATTCAGCAGTCAAAACGTCCTACTTCTACGTGGCAATAAAACATCAACTCAGAAGCTGGTTTACAAGACTTTTTCTTTGAAATTTACCACCTTTCAAGCCATAGTCATTTTAATCAAGATTAGAACATCTGATCATTGTTTTTTGAGCACTTAAATTCCTTCCAGCCCATTAAGTTGACAAAGGGCATTCAATTACCAAGTATTACTATAATCAGGGCTGGAATAGAGCCTCAAGACAACGCTTATGGCAAAGGGACTTGGGCCAGCAGAACAGTGGTCTCAGCTGCCCATCACATTGAAGGATGGTGCTGGATTCGAGACCCCTGCTGCAGCGTGACTCACAGGCAGCACGGTGATCTATGAGCTGGACACGTGTAGCCTGCTCTCTGCTGCCATTCTGGACGTTTGAGAACAGACAACACAAAGTCCTAACTCTCAGCTTCAGAGGAAAATATTGATTAAACTGAACTAGCAAAAAAAAAGAGGAGAGGCCCTAATTATTAACACTAGGAAGTGCTAGTAACTAGAAACCATAGTTTTTTTCATAACCATATACGTTACTTTCATAGCAAGTAAAAATGCTAAGCCGGGTCCATTTTCACACCATGGTGTCCCAAGTTTGTCAGCCATGCATGGAATTTAGCAAACTGGCCTCTTTTCATGAATAAGTAGTTTTGGGGAAAGGTCCAAAATGAGTATTGGGATGAACAGGGGCTCAGAGCCCAATCTGTGCTCCTGAGAGTCAGATATGTGCAAGGACAGAAGTCCCAGTTTTCACCCGGGCTAGGTTTCCAGTGTGTGGAAGACCTGAACTACCCAGTGCCGCCCACTCCTGCCCCAAGCAGAGAGCTGTCACATCAGCATGTTGATCTGGGCTGCAGGCTGCAATCTGCACCAGCAACAGAAGATGCCCTGCCGCCCCCAGCCTGTCTCCCCAGGTGATCCAGTTCCAAATCCAAATTTACCTGTGTGCATCTGATTGGAGAAGCCTAAATCACTCCCAGAAATCCTCACTGTAAAGGGCCTCTGGGAATGAAGTTCGAGCTTACTGAAAAGACAGAAGGCACCCTGAGTCCATCGGCCCGCACCTGCGGTGTTTACAAGCACTATCCACAGAAAGACAGAAAGTACCACTTTTTCCTCTCATGGAAGCCCGGTACATTTGAAAGTCAACTCTGCTGACAAGCTTTGTCGAATTATGTCAAATAATATCGATTTCATTAAAAATGAGGCTGCTTTTCCACCTCCACTGTGTATCAGATACACCAGGACAGATGAAGACATTCCAAAGGCTAAATCCCAACTCCCAGAGGCTCTAACTCAGCCAGTCTTGGGGGACCCGGACACACCTAGATAATTCCAATCTGTGGTCGAGGGTGAGGAACGGTGTCAGGAGGCTCCGCAGTCAGCCAGCGTCTGCTCTCTTCTGAAAACCACAGAACTTCACAGGATGTACAAGACCCTCATTGAGCTCAGGACCAACTGGCAAGAATAGATGACATAGGAGAACAGACACTCAAGAAGAGGCTCCAAATGCTGGTACAGCGCACTCACCATGAGCGATGGGAAGCTACAAAGAGTTGCACTGAAAGTGTTTGGGTGGACACTCTGATTAGCAAAAAAAATGACACTCTAATTAGTTAAAAAAAAATTAAAAAGCAATATTTATTTATCTGTCAAGTCAACTACTGAAAACTTCAAGGAGCTTATTGAAACATTAAAATGAATTAAACAAAACAGAGCAAAACAAGAGCAGACAAAAGACAGCTGGCAACAAACTGCATTTAATCTCTAGGAAACTCCAGGGGATTTAGACTGTGCTTTCTCTTTTCTCCAGAAAAGCAAGTCTCAAAACTCAAAGGTTGGTCCCTGGGCTCCTGGACATCAATTGAAAGAGAACGCTCTGCTCTCTCGGCCATTTATCCATGAGGGTCTGTACCGAGTTCCCGCTCCACTTCTTTCCCAAGACCAACCTTGGCCACCCGATGTGCGGTCCATGGACCACCATTCACGAACACAGACTCTCAGGCTCATGCAGACATCCTGAGTCAGAATCTGCATTTTAACACAATCTCCAGGCAACTCATAAGTCTCCAAAGCACTGAAAAAAAACTTCCCTCTGCTCCCCACCCCTTCATTTTAGCCTTATGCTTCCATTTTAAAATGTAACATCCTATTTTATGATTTATTTAAAGATTTTATTTATTCATTCATGAGAGACACACACAGGGGAAGGCAGAGACAAAGACAGAGCGAGAAGCAGGCTCCTTCAAGGTACCCTGATGCAGGAGCTGAACCCAGAACCTGGGCATCACGACCTGAGCCAAAGGCAGATGCTCAACCAGAGAGCCTCCCAAGTGCCCCATGATTTACAATTTTTGAGAATATAAAAAAGGAAGCAGCATTCCAGAGTGCTGACTCTGAGCCAGCCTTCCCTCACACGGTGAGGGCATTGATGCACTCTTACTCTTACCATCCAAACTGCTCCTCTCATCTCTAATTCTCTAGGCAATGAAAACACCCTCTGAACTTGCAGTTCTGTCCATTCCTGCATCCTAATGAGTATTTTAAATGGTGGAAATGGCTCTTAAACATACCAGAGTATAGATTTACTAGGACATTTAGGGGACAATAGCCTTGCATCCTGGTTGCTCGCGGTGTTCTGAAAGCAAACAGGTTGTTCATTCACCTCCCATCCACCAAGTGACTGAGTAAGTGATCTCTGACTGTCTGGTTGTTTTTAAAAAGAACAAGACAGAAATTCTCCTCTTCCTTTAAACCTTTAAATATGCAGCCAGAATTAGCTGGAAACTCAATCAAATCTCCCATGTACTGACAAGACAGTAAAAAGACAAGAATTAACTGCTAAAAATGTCTCTCCATCTTATCTTCAGGTTTAATAATTTAGAGCATGAATTGTTTGCTCAGAAGGCAAACAATATCCTCTGCTGCATATTTTATGACGGCGTATTCCAGAGAGGAGCCGGCCAGCCGCTGAAGCGTTGGTGCATACTTAACAGGCTTTCCAGAGAGAAGTAGCTCTGTTAGGGGAGCAGCTGGGATCAGCCCTGACATTCCAACCAGAGGCTCTGCAGAGTAAGTTTTAGAACCTCTTAATTAATTTCCGCTGGAGGCAGGCCACTCTGTGATGTACACAGTTCCCAGGCTGTTCTGCAAGTTCCCACGTCTGATGTTCTCTTTACAAACTGGCCAATTAGGACCAAGACATCTTTGTTAATTCACCGTGGCACAGACCTGTGTAACCAGCTGGTTTGCAGAATATGCACACGCCTAATCCCAGGTTACACCAGGGTATCTGACACCCTGAACGGAACTGAGAACTTGCTATTGCCCAATTACAGAAATAGCACCTGTTGCAAACATTCTCTGTAACAAGAACATAAAGTGATTGTTTCCCAGGTCTGGAGACACTGATACTAATTATACTCATACCAATATTAATGCCCATGTCAATTAACACTCAGGCTATTCTATATTCATACAAATATGAATGTGAATGCTTACACTAATTCTAATGATATTCAGTAAATAAAATCATAATTGCCAATACAGATCGAGCATTTACTGTATGTTCTGTGCTATTTAAAATCTTTACACATTTAATTCCTAAAACAACTCTTAAAGTGTCATTTCCATTAACAGATGAAGAAATTGGAGCAGAGAGCAGCTAGGTTTCTTGTTTGAGCTCAAACATCTGATAATAAAAAAGTTAAAAATAGAGGCACCTGGGTGGTTCACTAGGTTAAGTGTCTGCCTTTGGCTCAAGTCATGATCCTGGGCTCCTGGGATCGAGTCTGCCATTGGGATCCCTGCTTAGTGGGGAGTCTGCTTCTCCCTTTGCCTCTGCCTCTCCTTCCACTCATGCTCTCTCTCTCTCTCTCTCTCTCTCTAATAGATAAATAAAATATTTTCAAAAATTTAAAAATGAAAATTTCAAGATGGGCAGTTTGACACCATAGTCCAGGATTATGGTGTCTCTAGCATCGGGGGGAATTTAGGCTGTACCTGTAATCACAGTGGCATGTCCTAGGACACACTCTGGGGACTCTTCCCATCTGTGAGCATGGAAACCCCAGTCCCATATGCAAACCTCGCCACAGGCCACCGCAGTGCAGGAGGACTGGTGGGGGGAAGTGCGTCGTGTGGGGCACTCATGTGGTCATGGATGTGTGTTCAAGCTCGTCCCGAACTTCCCTCATACCAATAAACTCTTCCCAAGTGCAGTCCACACCTGGGGCTGGCAAACCTCACCCAAGGGCCGGTTCAGGCCTCGCTCTGCCTTTGCACACGAAGTTTTTTTTTTTTTTTTTAAGATTTTTAAATTTAAGATTATTTATTTATTTATTCGTGAGAGACACAAAGAGAGAGAGAGAGAGAGAGAGAGAGGCAGACACACAGGCAGAGGGAGAAGCAGGCTCCATGCAGGGAGCCTCATGTGGGACTCGATCGCGGGACTCCAGGATCAGGCCCTGGGCTGAAGGCGGCGCTAAACCCCTGAGCCACCCGGGCTGCCCTGCACAGGAAGTTCTATAACAACACAGCACACCCATTCATTTACAGCTTATCTGGGTCTCTTTAGCTTTACAATGGCCAAGTTGAGTAGTTGTGTCAGAGACCAGGTGCCGCCAAAGCCAAACATACTTAGTCCCTGATCATGTTCTAGTCTGCAATTACCCACATGCATCTCCATACCCCTTCGTCCCATGGCACGCTGGAGTCCACGCCATTTAGCCAAGTTTCTAACAATTCCAAAGTTTCTAGAAAGCTTGTGGATAAAAGGCACAGACAACTCAAACTGGCTTCAACCACAAAGATCATGCTGGTGTTTTATTGTAACGGAGAGGTTCAGGTATATGCTGGCTTTCGGTGTGGAAGGAGCCACAGATTCCAGAGTCCTCTGGTCTCTTCGTGGCTGAGCCTTGAGTTAGGGCAATTCTCCAGAGGGAAATCCAGGTGTTCTCACTGGCAAGTAGGTACAAATGCTTGCAGGAAAGCAATGCAATACAAAGGACTCTCCCTAGTCCTCAGGCTTCTCCTAGCTGGTGGCTCTGTGGTCACCGAGCCTCCTGGCCTTCTCATGTGACCCTCTCTGGATTAACCTTTCTGGCTCAGGGCCGTATACCTAGAGTAAACATACTGACTCAAGGGCCATGCTGTGTCTTTGTCCCAGCTTCACACTATCGGTGGGATGCTGGGCAAGTTACCTAAGCTCTCCAGGTCTTAGTTCATTTATTTGTAAAATGTCATTTTTAATATCACCTAGTAGGAGACTGCAGGAATCTAAATTGTTCAATATGTGCTGCTACTCATACATACATTGGCTCCATGTATATGTCTAGCACAGCATAGGTACAATATATCTGTTAATTATCATATCTGTTGATTAATAAGATCATTAACCTTTCCATGGTTACTTTCTTCCCTTACCCTAAGAATATCATTCCCAAGTTTCTGTCATTGGCATGCTTCTTGGAATTTCACTGTTTTCCTTAAGTGAATTGACTTTTTTTTTAAATAATTTTTTTTAAATTCTTATTTATTTATGATAGTCACAGAGAGAGAGAGAGGCAGAGACACAGGCAGAGGGAGAAGCAGGCTCCATGCACCGGGAGCCCGATGTGGGATTCGATCCCGGGTCTCCAGGATCACGCCCTGGGCCAAAGGCAGGCGCCAAACCGCTGCGCCACCCAGGGATCCCAAGTGAATTGACTTTTACTCACACAACAGTAATAACAATGACATCATCATCATCATCGTCGTATTAGTGCATAACATTATGTGCCTGCAAGTTCACCTGTTCTAAACTTTCTGAATATATTATAAAATATAAGTTCTTGGGCCTCCTACCATGGATACCACATCAGAAACCCTGAGTGGGGCTCAGTCCTTGAAGTAACAAGCTCCCCAACCTTACCTCCATGTGAATCTGACTCATGCTCTTAAAGACCATCATGATGTGACATCACCATTTGAGAACCTCCAGACCATACCAAAAGTGACCGAGTCAGGTGTTCACAGACCAGACAGGTAATCTGAGTGAATAGACTAGGCCAGTGATAAAAATAATGAGCTAAATCAATGATAAAAGACTCACAATTCCACCTCCAATGTTGAGAGGGACATCAGCAAGAAAGACTATTGCCATCTGGAGGATGATTCCCACCTGAAACAGGCAGCCTCGGCTAGTGTCCTGTCTACACAACAGTTGCCAAAATAGGCCCTCTGTGGACAGGTGTTTATTTTTCTTTCCTTTTTTAAAAAAGCTTTTATTTATTTATTTGAGAGAGAGAGAGAGAGAGAGCACAAGCAGGGGGAGTGGCAGGCAGAGGGAGAGGGAGACTCTCCACTGAGCAGGGAGCGGGATGGGGGACTTGATCCCAGGACCCTGAGATCATGACCTCAGCGAAAGGTAAGATGCCCAACAGACTGAGCCACCCATGCACTTCTGTTGTTCATTTTTCAAGGGTGAAAGCTCTTGATTTTTCAAACAAAGCATATAATTAATTTTACTTTAAAAATGGTTCAAAACACATCCTGTAGGACAATTGAAATGGGATCTGTGGGACAGATCCCGTCCATTGCTGCAAGTTTCTGACCTCTGATCCACTCTGTGAACTCGTCTTTCTTTTTGTCCCGTGTGAGTGAATGCAGAGGCACAGAACAGATGTCCACTGAATACATGAGTGAATGCATGAGGAAATCATCCAGCTCTTTGTGGGAAATGTCCACGGTCCCTGGTGCGTCGACTTGCTTAATCGATCCAAATTTAAGTGCAGGGACTTCTTGGAGATTTTTCTCATTTCTCTCCAGGAGGGGCACGGCTGAGAGCATGGAAGGAAGGGGCTTGCCGCAGACTCTTCACCCTCTTGAGTTTGGAGGGCGCCAGGCCAGACTGCAGTCTTCGTGTGTGCTTTCTGCTGGGAGCAAAGTTCACCTAACAGTCTTGCACTGCTTCTTAGAAACTTGAAGCAGTGAAGAGCTACTCGAAGAAACTTTTTTCAAAAGCCCACACTGCAAAGTCTTGAGTGGCTTCCCGTTCACGAAGACAAATGGACCCCAGCTAGCACAAACACTTCAGCAAGCAATCGTGCCACACCAAAGCGGTTTTCCTCTTGCAGGTAACATACATCACTCAGAAATGCCCGTCACGACACACGGTGACAGGTGTACAACAGCAAAGCAAAGCAATGTTCTCCAACTACTGCAGGGGAGCTCTTCCCTGGGAAACATAAATACCGCCCCAGAACTCAATCTCGGATCTGTCAGGCTTCTCAGATGAGACATCCACCTCGCGACCACAGAGCAATATTTGTCCTGACAGAAGCGTCATTTAAAATTAATATTGAAATAAGCAGCGATGTGTTCCATCATCCCCACTTCCTCTTTAGCAAGGCAGAATTACAAATTGAATTAAACGACTTCAATCCCAAAGTGTTCCTGTGGCATTGCACATTTGTCATCGGCGCGCGAAGAACGCTGAGCCATTGATCACACTGTGCGACCGGATGATGAAGGGTAGAAAACCGGCCTCTGAGCTGAGGGTTGTAACTAACTGTCAACTGCAGTGTCTGCCCAGACGCACACAGAGATTTTACTCTTGCTGGTGTGTGTGATTGCTGCTTGTCTCGATACACTTTTGTAAGAACTGAGAATATACCTTGGACACGAACGGAGTCTAGTACGGTTGCCTGCCCAGGCTGAAATAGTACCTTCAAACTCAAGTGCTGGACGCCGTTGGTCGATAAAATTATTGAGATCCGTTAACTTAGCATTGACAATAAGTGTTTTCCCCACTCATCCCTACTAAAGAAACAGCTGGATCTCTCAGGGCCTGCATCATTTCTTGGAAACTACTGTGCAAGTTCCCTGCGCTGGCCACAATAAAGGACTCCCAAATCTCGGCCACCCATGGAGTTGGGGGGCTGACAAGAGGTGTCCTCAGGGAAGGATCTGAGAAGCAGAGTGGTGCAGAGTTGGGATAACATTCCGAGTGTGGTGGCTCTGATGTGCCAAACTATGCACACGAGATGCCCCTAGATGGATTCAAGGACGTGCCGCATCCCACTGGCATGGAAACACAATGACATTGAGAAGACCACATCTTGTATGGCTCCACTTACATCAAATGTCCAGAAAAGGCAAAGCTATATAGACAGAGAGGAGGCATGTGGTTGCCTAGGGCTCGGGTGAGAATGGGGACAGGCTGCAGAGGCTTGCAGGAGGTCTTCCTGGGGTGACAGATGTGTCTTAGAACCACACTGTGGTGACAGACACACAACTCTGCAAATATGCAGGCAGTCACTGAATTGTACATACATCACACAGGTAAACTGTGCGATGCCAATTATATATCCTTCAGCTCTTAAACAGTAATAACTCAGGGGCTCTGTTGTTTATCTACCATGCCTCTATCCAAACACTCCTCCAAGGACAGGAGTGCCCCAAACGAACCAGGGATTTCCACCACCAAGGGGAGTGGAGGTTCATATAAAAACTAACTTTTATTTCAGGAAAATTAGAAGTATCACTGTTTCCCCATTAGACTGGCATAGACTGAGTTATGTCTGGCAATATTAATAGGAACAAGAACGAGGAAAATGTTATTCTGGTGGAAAGCTGGTGAGGTGGTGCATCACTCAGGCCACTCTTGAGGGAGTTTGGCAGCACTCGGTAAAGCAGGAAAAAACTAGCATCCAGGAATGCTCTAGAATATACCTTAGAGGAGTTTGTTCATGTACTTGCTGAGATCTACAAAGTGATGCTCCCTGTAGAAACGTTTATCCAAGCAAACAAGATGAGACAAAAATGTCCAAATAGGCAAATGAGAGATCTATGTCTAGATATCATTTATATATATATATTTATTTATTTTATGATATATATGAAAGACCTATATTATCATATTTTATATATGTATGTATCTGATTGGTCTATTTGGCATAAATACGTATATATATGTATGTATATATGCTGATGTTTGAGTATGAATACACCTCAAAAACAAATTCAGTGAAACTAAGAAAAATGACAACATGCTATATTTAATTATTATTTGTCTATGTGACATTAAAATAAACACCCATGGGCAGCCCTGGTGGCGCAGCGGTTTGGTGCCGCCTGCAGCCCAGGGCTTGATCCTGGAGACCCTGGATCGAGTCCCACATCGGGCTCTCTGCATGGAGCCTGCTTCTACCTCTGCCTGTGTCTCTGCCTCTCATTCTCTCTGTGTCTCTATGAATAAATAAATAAAAAAACCTTTAAAAAAATTAAAAAAATAAACACCCATTTATGTGAAGTTAATAGGTGCACACCAATCCAGGGACAGCAGCGCACTACAGAGTGGTAGGCAAGGGACTGGGCAGGGGTCTGTTCTGGCAGACACAGTTAATTGTCTCCCTCTTCATTTCCTTTCTTCACTCTTTCAATCACAGAAACCCCTGATTTGTAAACTGGAGTATGGCCTGCCATATTCACGTCAAACCACGCGGTTAAGGGTGGACATTTGACTACATCCTACCCAGTGGAAGATGAGAGGAATCATCTCTGCCTTTCGAGGTCACATCCATAAGTGGGGTTTAATTGTTGGCAGCCACCTGCTCTTCACCTTCCAGGCTAACTGGATGGAGCAAGTGGTGGTGGCTGGCCCAACTATGTCTACGTGGACAAGGGCACTGCTCTAGGAAGCGAGATGCAGGGACCTGGGTTCTCCGGCGACCACATCGGAAGGACCTGTCTTCCTTACCCGGGCTGCTTACCAGCTCAGGCTTCCATAGAAGACATCAATCTCTTGTTCACACATTGCTAAGGATTCCTTCTTAAAGCACGCAGGCTCAACACTCTACACTCTACATACTTCCTGTCTGAATATTTTTATTTCTTAACAAATCCAAGAACAAATATGATAACATGGTATTTTAATTTTTATGGAGGTGAGCTACGTCTATACATAGGTATTTCTGGCTGTGTTATTTTTGTGTTTTCCTGAAACTTTCAAGTTTATCCAAGGGAACATAAAGACAAGCCACGTTGCTTGTACACCTGAAACGGTGATTGAGGGCTTGCCCACACTGAGGATATCTCCCACAAACACATTTGGTCTGCAGCGGAATCCAGTTAACATCTGCTCTCTTGTCCCAAGCCCTGAGTGGACGAACAAGCCAGCTCTCAGCCTGATGGGAATATCAATGGTGCTCCCTGAGTTTTGGTTCTGAGGTGGGAGTGGAGACCACATTCCGCATTCAGCCGCTCACCTGTCACGTTACATCTCGGTATAGAAAATGCAATGGGTGCTTACTAACCTCTTCAGATAGACTTCTATAAATTCCTCTTTGTCTCATGAGCTTGCTGGAAAGTCTTGCTTGTCTGGGAGATGAAGTTTGCCATGCCCATCACTCACCAAGTGTGTGGCTGTCACTTGGGGTCAGAGACTAGATTTAATTGTGATGGTGATGAACAGGGGTCCTTACATGGTGCTCATCCTTAATCATGTTGTGCATTTAACCTTTCCAACTCACACCATAAAAATTAATGAAATATATCCCTGGAAGGTGATCAGACTGGTATTCATCAAAAACTTGATTTAATGCTTTCTCCTTTGGGTCCAGATGAGTTCCTGAAGTCTATCCTAGGACCAGGGATGAGCAGGGGACAGAGACTGGGGTTGACAGATTCTGGAAAACTAAGGCGACAAGATTTTCATCTCCCATCCTTGGTGTCTGGGGACATGTCTGACATACTCAGAGGTCCTTATTGGTTAGTTGAAAGCTTTTCGCACATAATTTTATTAGCCTCTCTCTGTGGACACTTTTCTTTCCAAATACCACCTGGAACAGAAGCAAGGCTGGATATTGGCAGCTGGTCCATAAGATTGGCCTCTGCTGGTGAATCTTGGGCCCAACTGGCACCTCTGCTGAGCTCTGCTTGAGTCTGTCCCATCTCAGGCTGTGAAACCACTGGCTTCCAAGAAAGCCATGGCTAACCCACAGACACGGAGACAGCAGCCCCGCCACCAGGGTCTCATACTTGGGGCTAGCACTTCGGATGCTATGTGGGGAAGCACAGCACTGGAGACGCAGGTGTGTGGTCCCCGGAAGTCACAGGAGATGAGAAGGGGATGAAGATGGGGAGAAGTCTGCATGGGGAGAGTCCAGTGGGGGACAAGGCCAAGTGCAGGGGTGGGTGGGGAGGAACACAGAGGCCACAACTGTCCAGAGGCAGATGCATTAATGAAGAGCGTACTTTCATTGTTGTGACCTTGTGACCCCAGCCCTGGGACACCTGACCCGCCAGTGGTGACACGGTCCAGCGCAGCCACCCTGGGAAACTCTTTCTCTGGCACCTCCGAGATCCCATAAGTGAACTTCACCATCCAACTGATGCAACACTGATGTCATGAAATTACGACAACAGAAAGGAAGTGGTAAAACTGTCACCTTCCTGGGTAGAAATCCTTGGGGAAAATATGTCATCTTTATGCCAAGTGAAAGATATAATATTTTTAAATTAACTATCAGCTGCTCCACTGGAGTGGGAAAGCTACCAATATCTTCATGGAAAAACCGTGAGTCATATCATGTTGGTCATTTAGGAAATATTCAATGAAGAAAAAAAAAATCGCACAATTTTTCCAGATCTGACTTCACAAACGTGAAAAAAAGTCGAGCACATGCCTTTAAATCCACTGATGGACTTCCCCCATTGATGCACCTGGGGTGAGGCTCCTTCCCCTACTTTTGCGACCCCCAGAATTTTCTCTGGACCCTGATGCAACTTTGGTCTTCTAGCGCCGAGACTGATCATGACGAGGCTGAGTGATTCTAGCTAAAACCCGGCTCATGTGATCCTGTCCCTGCTCAGCCACCACAATCTATTTGTGAGGAGACATGATGGGGCTGGGGCTTCTGCATTCACTGAGGGGACAGCTCTAGGGTCACCCGGGGTTCCAGGGTTGCTATAAGATGCAGTTTCCACACCCTGACTCATGTAATCCTCAGGCTAACCACATGAGGAAGGGAAGCTAGTCTTCACTTTAAAAATGAGTGAAAATGAGCAAGCACAGAAAGATCGAGTGAGTCCTCCTGGGTCACACAGCTGAGGAGCTGGGAATGGAGCCTCCTCATGCTCTGTATGCAGCAGTGACCCTTGCGCCGTTTATCTGATCATGCTTAAGGACATGAGCAGATCTGGCTAGGTCAGGCTGTGGGGTGACCACGGCCTCCTCTCCTGACCTGTCCACTGGCTCTGGGACAGCGACTGTCCCTCCAAGTCACAGCACAACTGGAGGACACAGATGGAAGAGAATGAGCTCGCAGTGAAGCCTGGCCACCAGGGCTGCATTTCCATCCGCTTCCACAGCCCACTGTGTCCCAAAGGCAGGAAGCAATGTCCTGGTCTCTTGTGGGACATGGGCTATGGGGCTGGTCAGGTTCCCAGGTACACATTCACTATCTAGTTCAGAATGTTCACTGCTGTCCAGCTAGAGAACATCATAGAGGGAGAGCCTGGAAACTCTTGAGGAGTTTGGATGCCCGAGTGTTAACAGCTTCTCCCGCAAGCAAGCCCTGAGGCTTCCATAACAGAGATCAAACTCACGTGTGCCTAGAATCCTACAGCTGTGTTAGGATGTGTGGCTCCAGCTCAATGATTCCCCCCAGCGTCCCTCTGAGAACAGAAGGGAGGGGTGACCACCTGTTGCACAGATCTGTGGGCTTCCTTACGTGGTACTTAACCACAAATGTTAAGTCTTGTGCCATCAGTGCACCTCTACCCCGTGGCTCAACGATGGGACATGGCAGATCCACTTCTCTTGTCAGCTGATGGAGTGGAGATTTTCTTCCCCACTGGCCGCGATGCCAGAGGAAGAGCAGGGTCTGGAGGGACAGATGCCTTGTGGCACCAGTGGAGGAGCCCATCCGAGCCCGAAAAGGAAAGTCTAAAGATTGTGCCAGGGGCATTTCTTGCAGCACCCGGGGTCAGCCCTACCTCGTTCTGAACGCCCACTCATGTGAACCAATGAATTCTGTATTTTACTGGACTGGGTGGCGCTTTCAGCCATGAACTGTCAAAGAAGACTCATCGATAGAATCATTTATCAGGACTGCATTGGCCCTTTAAAATCCCAAACTCAGGGGTAAGTAGAAATTTTTAGAGGACCTCATCATACACAAAGGATAGCATTCGCCTAGAAGGCCCTTCCACCCTCTCATCACCTGAAGGATCAAGGTCCCACAGCTTGAGCACTCCTGCTTGCTATGGTAGGAGTGCTCAGTGGGGTCAGAACTTTTGTCTAGATTACTGACAGGCAGCATGAGGCTCTAGAGAATGATCTTCAGGATGCCTGCCCCAGGAGAATCTGGACGCACGCTCCAGCCTCCTCCCTCAAGGGGGACGGCAGGGCGAGCACTAAATTCATGAACATGTGTTAGCCATGGCTACAAGCATTCCTGTGGAGTGAACGATCACAAACAGAAAAGTGCATTAATGCAATTGAAATAGTCTGATTGGCAAAAAGTCAGCTTATGCTTAACTCCTGAGGAGCACGTGTTGTGGAAGAGCAGCGCGCTTGGGATGGGGGAGAATATCAGGCAGCAGCAACGACCCTACCCAATAAACTAATGTTCGCTTATGTGTCCACTTCCCACTCACTGAGCATCTGCTGTGTGCTGGGGGGGGAGGGAGGCTGTGGTGGCCACAGAGACAGAGGACGAGGAGAGAGGTGAGGTCTCTGCTGCAGGCACTCTGTCGACTGCCATGGGTTAGGAAAACTCTTTAAAACTCTAAACTCAGGATCCCTAGGTGGCGCAGAGGTTTGGCGCCTGCCTTTGGCCCAGGGCGCGATCCTGGAGACCCGGGATCGAGTCCCACATCGGGCTCCGGGTGCATGGAGCCTGCTTCTCCCTCTGCCTGTGTCTCTGCCTCTCTCTCTCTCTCTCTCTCTCTCTCTCTCTCTCTCTCTCTCTGTGACTATAAGTAAATAAAAATTAAAACAAAATTTATAAAACTCTAAACTCATGGCAATGGTACATCTTATGGAGAGGATGGCATGTCATGAGGGCAGCAATGAGAAAGGTCAGTGAGGAAAGGCTCTCTGCAGAGGCCACATTCCAGCAAAGACCAGGAGGAGGTGAGAGAGACAGCCAGGGGGTGTCAAAGAGCAGCATGTTCCAGGTGGGGGCAAGGGCTCGAGCAAAGACCCTGAGGTTGGCATGTGCTGAGCATGTTTCAGGGAGCAAGTGTCCTCTTGGGTAGAAAGGGATGAGCAAAGGGGAGGCAGTGGGTCAGAGAGAAAATGGGACAGAAAGTGCAAGCCTACTGCTGGGGATTTACCCCAAAGATACAGATGCAATGAAACGCCGGGACACCTGCACCGCGATGTTTCTAGCAGCAATGTCCACAATAGCCAAACTGTGGAAGGAGCCTCAGTGTCCATCGAAAGATGATGGATAAAGAGGATGTGGTCTATGTATACAATGGAATATTCCTCAGCCATTAGAAACGACAAATACCCACCATTTGCTTCGACGTGGATGGACCTGGAGGGTATTATGCTGAGTGAAGTAAGTCAATCGGAGAAGGACAAACATTATATTGTCTCATTCATTTGGGGAATATAAAAAATAGTGAAAGGGAATAAAGGGGAAAGGAGAAGAAATGTGTGGGAAATATCAGAAAGGGAGACAGAACATGGAAGATTCCTAACTCTGGGAAACAAACTAGGAGTGGTGGAAGGGGAGGAGGGCGGGGGGTGGGGGTGACTGGGTGACGGGCACTGAGGAGGGGCACTTGATGGGATGAGCACTGGGTGTTATTCTATATGTTGACAAATTGAACACCAATAAAAAATAAATTTATAAACAAAAAAAATAAAGAAAGTGCAAGCCTTCTGTCATGCACAGAAACATAGGAATTTCACTCTAGTGACATGTGAGTCACCGGCTGTTCCTTCGCAGAGGAGCGACCCTCCCTGATGTCCATGTTCAAAACAGCATGTGCATTTTAGGGGTCCCTGGGTGGCCCAGCTGGTTAGGTGTTCAACTCTTGATCTCAGCTCAGGTCTCGATCTCAGGGGCATGAGTTCAAGCCCTGAGGTGGGCTCTGTGCTAGGAATGGAGCCCACTTATGTTATATATATATACCCTACCTTATGTGTCTATATATATATATATATGCAGCACAATCACTTTAAAAAGTATAAAAATTGATGTAATATGAGAATAAAAGTACAAGAATCTAACTGCAGGACCATGGTGTGTACGTGAATGAAATGGGATCAAGACTTCTCAAAGTAGATCTTTTCATATCATTTTGATACGAAATTTTCTCAATGTATTTGTTACTGAGAAAACCATCATTATGAGACTCTTCCCGGCCACTGTGTGAAGGGGAGGCTGCAGGACTGGGGCAGGACCCGGGAGAAGCATGAATAGGCGCGTGCAGGCACGATCCAGGTGGGGCCTGGCGGGGGATCCCAGCACCACATCCTCCAAGACTGCCCTGTCTCCTGGGGAAGACGCACCCCTCCCCATCACCATCGCAGGCAAGGACAGTATCTAGATGACTTCCCTCAAATCTTAAAAAAGGCAAATAAACAAGATTTTATGAAAGATACCAGATATTTTTCTTCAGTAATTTTTTTCTTCTGAAGAAGAAATCTCAATCATGTGCTCTTCCTTTCTTAGATAATAATAATGTGCTAGAAAAATTAATTAAAATGTCCAAGCCTCCATAAAACCCAATTTACAAATCCACTGAGAAACCTCATAAAAATAGAGGTATCCTTCTTCACAAATGTACATGCATTTTCACGACGTTTTTATAAAAATGAAATTTCATACATGTTAAAGACTTTAGTCACATATTTATAGTTTTGAGAAATTCAACGTCACATCATATACTTTTGTCTAACAATGCCTTTAACTGAGTAATGGAGTAAAAACAAGATTTTAAAGCTTCAGTGCATATTTTGCATATGTGTACATGTATGCACACGTGTATATGCACATGGGTGTGCATATATGTACATGCACGTTCATTGCACACACAGTGCATAGCAGGCACTCACATCATCAGTAATGAGATGTCAGAGATCCGGTTGCCTCCTGCACCTCATAAGCTATGTGTTGCACACTTAGACTCTAGTGTGAATGGCAGCCCTACACCTCTTGACCCAGAATCATGCATGATACGTCCTACACTCAAAGTACCGCTGGTTCCTGGTTATGGACACAGAATGTATGAGATCTGTTTCCAGCTTCTAAATTATCCTTTTTGTCTTGTTTCTCTGTGCCCTCCAACACAGCCAGCATATTAATGAGAGATTAATTTTCTTTCAACAATGGTCCCTATTAGATCAGGCGAAGGTCTCCTTGATCAAAGAAAAATTGCTACAGGAAAAGACAACTTGAAAATAATCTTCTTCTTCTTTTTTTTTTTTTTGAAAAGAGTCTTCTTAAACCAGGGTCCAACACTTCAAAATCAACAATGAAATAAATGTCTAAAGGTTTAGGGCATGAGGTAGGAAGCTAAAATTATCATAATAAGTTTGGTTCCTGCCACTTCAGCAAAATTTCTGTTGTATTGCAATGATGGGGGAAGAAGGCAAACCAATTTTTTCTCTAACGAATACAATGTATACAGAGGTTAATAACATTAATTTGCTAAATGCAAGCCTTTAAAATGTAGCACCCTCTCTTTGCTCTATCCCCATCCATAGTAATTATGGAATCCTTAAAAATTGCAAGGAACTCTTGCTTCTCTTAGAATTTGAGAAGCTCAGAGAAAAAGGCATAAATAAGGTTGAGCTTTCAGTTTATTATTTATTTACTTAGCAGAGGTAAGTATAGAAATGCCTGAGCAACCGTGGTGGGTTGAATTGAAATGCCACCAGGCATGCATGCTGTATTGCAAGCTGCCTGAGTGTGTGCCCCTGGATTGTAAAGACACATGCCACTGACCCGTCTTTCCTTGCAACCCAGCCCAACCTGCATTCTACTCACCCTGAGATGCTTCCTTCATGACATATGGCCCTTCCTACCGTGGCTCCTCTGTGTTTTCCCCTCTGTCTCCTCATAGAAGGGAGGAGATTTTGCCTTTCTTGGTTGTTGTCAGCAATCAGACAGCCCCTGACTCCTGACTCAGTTAGCCTTCCATCCAGGCTCACAGAATATTCCTGTGCCAACACCATGTAGTTACAAGTGTGCAGGGTTATAATGTATTTGTAGGATGCGTCTTCTTTTGTTACTTCTCGTATGTAAGGATTTGGGTGATTTTTAAGCATTTGTTCTTCTATGGGAATTAGACATTTATTTTGTTATTTTTCTGAATACCCTGTTAATAAGGAGCGTGAAGATTTTATTTATAGATTAATTTCTGGCACTTCCATCACTTTTTAATATTAGCTTTTTTATGATTTATGAATATTGAATGCCATGGTGGCTACTTCAGTCATGTTTCTTATCCCTTAGGAAAGTTTGAGATTTTCTTCACGCTGTTCCCAAACAGTTGCTCTGGAGGTGACTCTTGGGAACTTTACATTTTTACACGAGCCACTTTAGTAGCACTGAGAGGTATTTGGAAGAAAAATAGTAAGTCAGGGGCTCTGAAATTCTTTGGGTCATGAATCTCTCAGAGAATATGATGATGTTTATGCACTGCCTGTACATATGACTGTGTATCTGTGTGTACACATGTATACACATATGTGCACCTGTTGTGCCATGTCAGAGCTTCATGGATTCCATGCCCATCCAAGGGCCAAGAGTTAGGTAAACCTTGTAATGACAAGGTTTTTTTTTTTTTTTTTTTTTCAATACTGAACCACCACCCCGGCACTCCTGTAATTAATGGTATTTTATCTTATTTTAGATTTTTAGAATTTATTTATTCATGAGAGTCACAGAGAGAGGCAGAGACATAGGCAGAGGGAGAAGCAGGCTCCCTGTCTCCCTACAGGGAGCCCTATGCAGGACTCGATCCCAGGACCTCAGGATCATGACCTGAGCCAGGAAGACACTCAACTGCTGAGCCATCCAGGTGCCCCAATTAATGATTTTTTAAATGGAGAAATTGCTACACATTTGGAGAGAAATCCTCCTTTATTCAAAGTGATCATTATATAGCAATGTCTATATTCCAACTTGCTTATGTCTCCCTCAGGAAAAAGGAAATAGAGGAAATTAAGGAAGAAAGTCTCTCTCTCTCTCTCTCTCTCTCTCTCTCTCTCTCTTTCTCTCTCTCCCTCTCACACACACACGAAAGAGGACAAGCCAACCTAGTATGAAAATATAAATATTTCATTGGATTCTCCTGGAGAAAATGTAAAGTCTGTGTCTTTAATCATTCCTGTTCCAGCAATAAAAAACTCCATGTGAGAGAAATTTTCAACCTGCGCATGCTGAGAAACTGGTGTATAAATTGCTTGAATGAATTACGAATTACCACTTCCTACAATTTGGGGAGCTAATCGTCATGAGCATGAGGAGACTCTCCTATGTTGTTCTAACCTCCATAAAATAAACAGAAGCACGTCTTTACATATGGTGTGTGAAAACCCCGAGTACCTATAAATAGTATACCCACATATTTGAATACTGTGTTAGTGCATCCCTGTATGTTACAGAACTCAGACCGTGGAGCTTATAAAATAGTACATATAAAATAGCAAACATTTTCCCTTAGTTTGAGATGCACACAGAACCAAACTGAAGAGTCTGAATGGCCCAGGAAGTTGAGTTTGTTTATAAAGGCACAGATTAAAAATGAGAGGGCTGTGAAATCTGTTCACGCTGGTGATGCTGGTGGAGGCTCATGTGCTCCTGGAATTCTTTTTTTTTTTCATTTCTATTTTAAAAT
Source organism: Vulpes lagopus (assembly GCF_018345385.1). Taxonomy (NCBI): domain Eukaryota; kingdom Metazoa; phylum Chordata; class Mammalia; order Carnivora; family Canidae; genus Vulpes; species Vulpes lagopus. Next base: position 34,258,584 of record NC_054837.1, read on the forward strand.
ACTTTGATCATGAACATCCAAATAATAAAAGTCACAATCAGAAAAAGCAGGGAAGTCAATCCATTTGGAGAGAAAAAGGCAGATGGCCGCAACAAGACGCGAATTCATCTGAATGGGCTGGATTAATCCTAGAGAAAAGATTTCTGTATCATTAGGTCCCACCCCACATTCTATGACTGTGGCCAGATACAACAGCATAATTTCTGTTTTTCCCGGATCTAGGCTTCATTTAAGAGGCTACCTACCAGCCCTGCAGCAAATTCACAGGCTGAGTGTGCTGTGCTTCCGGTTGCGGTGCGCTCCTGAAGAGTTCCAGGATGATCATCCTGGGAGTGATGGACAGCTGGCAAGGGTCACCGGTGCCCAGACCTAAGTCTAGTCCGAATGCAATCACCTGCAGGAAGGACTCATGGTCCCACAGCTGCTCTTGAAATGCTCTTTCACGTACTCAGGTGCATCACTGGAAGTCCTGACTCGTAATAAATATGTTGATGGATGAATTAGGATAAAGGGGAAGCAGCATTTTCCAAGAGCTGACTGTTCCCTTAGAGGGACCGCATGTCCTCTGGTCTTCTGGCCACTGGCTCGGAGAGCAGCGCATCCTTGCCTTCTGATAGGGACACTGGGATGTGCAGTCTATGCCTCACGCCACGTGGAAGATGACACTCACATTGTCTCAAGGAGGCTAATTCTCCAATTTACTCTCCACAGAACTGGATAGATAGGCCCTCAGGGATGTACATGACCTCATCAAATACTCAACAATGATGGAAACATCTTTAAAAATCACACAATATATACAACAATGTACTGATTCAGAAATATGTTTCCCATGCTCATGTTTCATGATGATTTCCACACAGCTGTCTTCATCACAGACGTCCTTCCTTAATCGCAGTTTTTCAAAGCATGGGATTGTCACTCATGGAGGACACACGCAGCCCCTTGGAATGCTGACACCCTAGAGTTTTACTCCAAATTTCGAAAGCCCATTCATGGAATATTTAGATAGTTGATTTTCTCATTGATTCTGTGGGTTGTATATTCACAAGCCTTAAAAAGATAACCCTGCATCATATTGCTTTTCAGACGGAAACGTACAGAACTTGGTTGCGACCATGAGGTCATTTCCTTTGGAATAATGAGTAAGTTTGTGTTAAATTTCCTCTCTTCCCACCCTTGTTTCCTCAAAATCAGTTCTGATGTAACCTCTGTAAACATCTATAACTAGCATTGACGGAGTGAGGATAAGCTGACTGTCTTCCTCGACCCGACCCGTTATTAGCAAGTAAGGGGGCTTGCATTGTGTGTCCCTCTCCGTGAATTCTGGCGCTGAGTCCGCTGAGCAAGGATCCTTTTGAAAATCCTTGTTTTTGCAAGCATGCAGGGCCACAGCATTTTCTGCATGAGCAATTACACTCAGCATGATGTAATCCTTGACTTTCCCCTAAAGGCTGTTTCAAAAGTTATATGCTTTTTTTGGTGGTTATTTGTCATTTTGGTAAGTGTTCAAAATCAAATGTCACAATGTAGGAAACTTCATAAGAACGTCACGATAAGAATTCACCCTCTTTTCTGAAGGATAATTTTTGGGGGAAGAATTTATCTTATGTTCGTTCATGCAAATGTCAGAGACATGAATTTACCCCAGACTTTTAACTCCCAAATGTATGCTTTTCCTATCACACCGTGAGAGAATTCACAAATTCTACTTTCTTTCTGTGACTCAGGCCATCCTTCCTGGAATTCCAGTAACTTCGTTACTCATCCCCCTAGAGACTGCCATACCTCCCCCCCCCCCCCCATTGCCTATCACACAAAGAGCAAATGCCTCTGTGTGGTAGCAAAAGCCTCTCTAAGGAAGTCAGACAGTGTATCAACAGCCAAGATTTCTGCCTGACGAAGACCATTCTCTAATGGAGATTTCTGAATTTTAGTCTTGCTAGAAAAGTCACATTCAGGTTTTAAGTGCTTCATGAGAACTTATGCTCTATATTTTATAGAAATACAGCCTTGCCTACCTGGTCCCTTCCAGGGCACTACAGTGCAATAGAACATTCTCTCTCTCTCTCTCTCTCTCTCTCTCTCTCTCTCTCTCTTCCCCATCATGGACCATTTGACATTGGTACCATCCAATGTGGCAGCCATTTGCCACATGTGGCTATTGAGCACTTGAAATGTGGCTTGTGTGGCCAAGGGTGTGAACCTATCACTCACTGTAATTAGAATTTCAGTAGCCACAGGTGGCCAGTGGCGTTCATACTAGACTATATGGAATGGAAGTGTCCTCCCATGCAACACTTATGAGAAGCACAAATAGGAAGGTTGTGTGGATTTAAAACACCTGGTTCAGGCAGATCCTGCCTTCCAACTCTTGAGACCCTGTATGTCTTTTTCTCATATCTACAGTCTTGCAAAAAGTAGTCCTATACATCTTTCCATATATTTGGCAGTATACGCCAGAGATGAAGACTGGACAGTCTTCATCTGAAATAATATTTTTTTTGAAAAAAATACAATCCTCTCTCACGTATAATTACAGTGGCCCAGTTTCTGCCACGTGGGTTCAAATAACATCTAACCAATACACTGTGCTAGATATTTAATATTATTAGTTTGAGTTCAAACATTTCTCTATAAAGTAAACTGTCCCATTTCCCACGACATGGAATTACTGGTCAGAGAGTAAATTACATAGAACTGTTGGGATTCCAACACATTCTCTTCCATAAGGTCATGCCATTTTTCACTTCCCAGAAACCTAAGAGAGAGCTCACAGCCATGCCCATAGAGGATGCTGTCAAACCTCTAGTTTTTCATTAAACATTTGGGTAAGACATGGGATCTCAGAATACTTTAAATTTGTATTTCTCTTTTAATGAGCAAGGTTGAGCGTATTTTCATATGGGTAAGATCTATTCACTTTTATTTTTTTGCGACTGTTTATTTCTCTAAATGTTTTTCTACAGGGCCATTGATCTGTTTCCTCCTCTGGCTTTAAAAACTCCTCACAGGGATGTGTTTGGGTCTGCTTTATAACTTGCAAATATTTCTACACTTTCTTTTTTCCCCCCTTCTGATGTTTTCTCCTCTATACATAGTTTATGTCATCCTGTTTATCTACATTTTTCTTTCTGAATTTTGAGTCCAAAAAGAATCTTCTTCAGTATCAGACTATAGAGAAATTCACCCATATTGTCTACTAGCACTTGTATTTACTGTTTCATAGTGTTTTGCTTTTGCATTAAAATCCTTGCTTTGCTTGGTATCTATCATGGTATGATATGTGAATAATGGTAGCTCCAATTATATTATTTTCATATAGCTTACCCAGCTGTTCCCACACCTCTTCTTTAAAAAGTCCATCTCTGTTCCCCTGATTCGTGGTGCTACCTTCCTCTTCTACTAAATTTCAGTATGTTAGTGAGTTTCTAGAATTTTCTACTGTGTTCTACTGATTTATGTCACTATTGACATACCCATAATGCTTGTACCAATACTGTGATCCTGCTTTAATTATAGACTCTCTGTAATACATGTTAAGATCTGGTAGTATAGGGCAGCCCGGGTGGCTCAGCGGTTTAGCACCGCCTTCAGCCCGGGGCCTGATCCTGGAGACCTGGGATCGGGTCCCATGTCGGGCTCCCTGTGTGGAGCCTGCTTCTTCCTCTGCACGTGTCTCTGCCTCTCTCTTTGTGTCTCTCATGAATAAATAAATAAAATCTTAAAAAAAAAGATCTGGTAGTATATTGCCACCTTGTTCCTTCTGTTCAGAACATTCTTGAATCTTGTTTATTCTTCTAAATGAACTTTTAAAGCAACTTCTCTGGGTCCAGAAAAAAATTTTTGGTGATTTCACTGGCAATGCATTGAATTTATATATTACCTGAAGGAAAATGGACATCTTCAAGATATAAAGATTTCCTATTCAAGGACATGGTATGTCTTGCCATTCCGAGTGTGCACATACGGAATTTTCTGGAAACATAATTCTATCATCTGCAAAGGGAGACAGTTTCCCTTCTGCCTCTCTGATTCCCATGCCTGGAATTGTTCTTGATTATCTAACTGTTGGACAGATGCCACCACACGATGTTAAATGATTGGGAAGAGAGTGGGCATCTTTATCTTGTCCTTGACTTGAGCAAATCCATAACTATTTCTGCTAGACTTGCTATTTATGAGTCCTAAATTCTTTGAGGTGCTGAGGGGACACTGGGTCTGCTGCTCTTCATGTGCTGTACAGTGGTCAGCAGCCTTCCTCCTTCCACAGAGACCCTGGCATCTCCCCTTCTCCCATGTCCTCATGCCCAGACTTCTCAATGTTGTGTGTCACTCCCTTTTCTGTTCCTTGCTATATTTGATATGGCTCCTTGTGGCAGGGGTGCCCATATGTGCACATGATCACCCTCCCTAACCTAGAATTGCCAAGTGGGAAGCTAAGACATAGCACCTTCTTAAATGTCTCTTGTGTTCATTTGTCTTGAAAGTTAGTCTCTTGATAACCTCCACCCATCCCATGTATGTATCTATGTATCTATCATCTGCCTATATATATCTCCATCCATCCAATCTATCATCTGCCTATATCTATCTACATTTATCCATCCATCCTATCTATCACCTGCTTATATCTATCTACATCCATTCATCCACCCATCCAATATAAAAATCTATTTAATCTATATCCTTCTGTTTATATCTCTCATTAAAATTTACAAAAAAAAAAACCCATTCATTGCTTTTGCAGAGTCTAAATTCCCACTTGAAAAAACAAACAAGCAGACATACCAATAAACGCAAACAATCAGGTCTGGGTTCTCTCCCCAAAGCATGAACAGCTTGAACATCGACTTCTTCATTCAGGAGCCCTCTATGGAACATACTGTTAGTTGCATACCCCAAAGCAACTTTTTTTACAAGGTAAAACAAAATTTACCTTGTTTGGGTTGGCAATGAACCTTAACAAACACAAACTCTCCCCTTGTGTTCAGGGTGGCTGGGGCACAGTTTTCCTAATAGTTTAGTAAAAATAAGTCTTCCCTGCTCTGTGAACACCTTACTCTTCTGCTCTATGTGGTGCCTCTTCCCACTTGTTCTTTCTTCAGAGAAGGACTAATGGGGAGGACCTATCTGAAAACTACAAGGAAGAAAGACACACTTTGGGAGATCCAGAGCCAATCCTGGGCATGGATGCACCCATCCTGGACAGTCTTCATCTGAAATAATATTTTTTTTGAAAAAAATACAATCCTCTCTCACGTATAATTACAGTGGCCCAGTTTCTGCCACGTGGGTTCAAATAACATCTAACCAATACACTGTGCTGGATATTTAATATTATTAGTTTGAGTTCAAACATTTCTCTAGAAAGTAAACTATCCCATTTCCCACAGTTTGGGCAAAAAACTCATTTGGGAGGAAGGAGGGATTTTTGCACCTTAGAAAAATAGAGGCCATCTTAGAAAAAATTAGATAAATTGCCCTTTTGGCAAGCACGCTTCTAATTACTTTGGACTTTTGAGGACGGTAATACATTTCTCCAAGGTTTGGGGTTCCATGAACATTGACTGCATGCTAAGTACTTTGCTAAGTGTAAAATGCATTTGAAACTCTTACCTTGACCTTGGAGAGGTCACACCCTATCTATTCCTATCTAATCAAGCAATATGGTAAACACTCTAACCAAGGTTATGGACAGTCAGCTATTGAAATGCAGAGAAAGGAGTCTATGAGTTAAGTATTAGAAACACCTTTGCTAGCATGAGTTAATAATGTTCAAAACTCAATCGGTGCTCATAAAATATTTTCTGGGTAGAATTAAAGTAGTCGACCACGTCTCCAGCCAGAACACAATCATGCATACTTAGAATACAATGGTCCTCTAACACTTTATCCTGAAGTATCAAAATCAAGTCACTGGAATGGAACTTGTTTGCCTGGCTAACTCCTCAGGCTGAACCTGAGAGCCCTCCTGATGCTGAATTGCTCAGTAAAAGCCAGGATGCCTCCTTCTTCCCTCTCCCGACATCATATCCTTTGTCTGCTTAGCACTTATTACAATTTGACGTTATGTATTTGTTTTGTGCTCATCTTTAACATCCATTCATCTAACTATATGGAAACCCTCGGGAGGGAACGGGATGCATCTCTTGGTGCATTATTTCCCCTGAGCGCTTACCACATGGTATATGCTCAATAACCACACATTAGATAAATGAATGAGCTTCAGTGCTGCTCTGATCATTTTTCTTTTTTTTTTTTCTTATTAAGATTTTATTTATTTATTCATGACAGACACACACACACACACACACACACACACACACACACACAGAGTGGGGGGGGGGGAGGGAGAGGCAGAGACATAGGAAGAGGGAGAAACAGGCTCCGTGCAGGGAACCCGACATGGGACTCGATCCCGGGTCTCCAGGATCACACCCCAGGCTGAAGGCGGGCTAAACTGCCGGGCCACCGGGGCTGCCCTGTGATCATTTTTCTAACTTCATTCAGAAGTCACTCTTTCCTATGCAAACCAAAGGTCTAGCTTGACATTGTGACCATTTTTTGTAGTAAAATATCAAGGCAGAAAGGAAGTTCTATCCTTGAAATTTGAAAAATATCTTCCACGGCAAACACAAATGAGTTAACAGAGGCAGCTAATATTTCCTGCCAAAGACTAGATTTACTCCCCAAATAGTGCCCCTGGCCCATAACTGTACCTCGTGATGTACGCTGACCTCATGTCAAAGTGTAAATGCTGTTCACACTCAGTCGGGCTCACCTCCGGACCTCATCCCCAGGTTAGCATCTAGCGGGTGCCACAGGAGCCACCTCCTCTGTAAGGACTGTCCATCTAGTTCTCCAGCAAAGTCATGAAGGACATGTGGGTGCACAGAGAGAAGGAGGTACCTGTCACTACAGACCTCTCATGTTGGTAAATCTGGTGACAGGGCTGAGACCCTGAGGTCAGCACTGAGATGGACGAGACCCTCACTCCCCTTTGGGAAATTCAGACGTCTGCTCTTCTTTGCTACGTGCTGGCCATGTTCGGTTTAGCGGTGGGTTCTTTGGGGCCTAAGGATGTTAATATTGCCTCTTCTATCCTGGGTTGAAGACCATCCTTCAGACATTCATATGTACTGGGAGCCTCAGCATGTGCCCATGTGTGGAAATAGGATCTTTACAGTTGCAGTCATACTGCATTAGGGTAGGCCCCGAATCCAGTGGCTGGTGTCCTCACATGAAGGCCACATAAAGACACAAGGGCACAGACACACAAGGAGAGGCCATGTGACCACAGGGGCAGAGACCAGAGCAATGCAGCCCCAGCCAAGGGCCCCAGGGATTCCTGGCAACACGACAGGCTGGGAGGGAGGGAGGGGCCCCAGCGCCTTCACAGGGACCTCTGTTGACACCTTGGTTCCAGACTTCCAGCCACAAAACTGAGAGCATGAATTCTCGCTGTTTCCACCCAGTGGGTAGTATTCTGTTATGGCAAATTAGGAGCAGAAAATTGGTGAACCAACTTCTTTGGGGAGGCAATCATTTTCCTGTTTCACCCCCAGGTTCAGGTGGGACCAATGCCATGCCCATGATTTCAGGGTTAGCCACAGGATCCAGGCCTGGTCAATCAGTATTGACTGGGATCGGGTCAGGAATAAGGGTGTGACTCAGTGTTGGCCAATGAGACAGTGTGAATCCCAGAGATCCCATGCTTCCTGGAAAAGTCTTTCCCCCTGGATGTCCTGGGATGAACATGTAAGTGCAGGCACAACTGCAAGTATTTTGCTACCATGAGGGAGCCAGGTGCTGGTAGGGAACACTGTGCTGCGTGAGGATGAAGAATTCTTCAGAGGGAGAGGCTCCGCTTCTGCTAACCTCAGTTAATGTAATTATTAAAGCTTTGCCTAAAACTGGAACTGCCACTTTACCTTTTCAGTTGTACGAATATTACCTTTTATAGGCAATCCACCTCGATTCTACTTTCTGCTACTTTCAACCAAGAGAATTCTAGATACACTTTTGTTTGAATAAGGCTACATTATACTATGTTTTCTTCATTGTATCCTCCGTTAAACCCTACCCCACAGGAATGTAAAATGCCAAGTCGAGGGGATCCCTGGGTGGCTCAGCGGTTTAGTGCCTGCCTTCACCCCAGGGTGTGATCCTGGAGTCCCGGGATCTAGTTCCACATCAGGCTCCCTGAATGGGGCCCGCTTCTCCCTCTGCCTGTGTCTTTGCCAATCTCTCTCTCTCTCTCTGTCTGTCTCTCATGAATAAATAAATAAATAAAATCTTTAAAAAAAAAAAAAGCCAAGTCGATGGCCTTTTGTTTCAGAAGTGGCAAGTTATCTTTAGAGATTTTATAGAGCTGTGTTTATTAATTTAATAAACGTAAACTAATTTATGTAAAAGTTATTTGTGGCTAATTTATTTCCTGGGTGGTGGGGAGGGGGATGGTTAATTTTTGTTTTGTCCAGTTTAAGTATACCTCACCCTTCGACCAAGATGAATCAAAGGTATTGAAATTGCTGTAAACATAACTTTAGGACAAGCTGGGTGCTTTAGTTTCCTCTTGGATGGCCACTGTTATAGCTTGGTGGTGATTTCTGAAGAAGTATGTTAAGGAGGATTCAGAGTCCATGACAGCTCAGGGGAGGATGAACTGGGGAGTAGGGAAGGATTGGGGCCAGCTGCATGGAAGGAGGTCAGAGGTGGGGGTCAGACAAGATGTTTTCTCTGGGGGAAATGGCCAGGAGGAAGCATGCCATGGTGAGTTAATGATGCCTGTTACAGTGCTGTACCAATATAGTCCCTGGCTAGAAGAAACATATGGCCACGGTGCTGTACGTATTTTTCTTTGACTACCCCAAATATGATTCTGAAGCTCATTTAAAGTGATTACACATTCTGGGGGGGGATTATCTGAGCTACTGCCATTTGCAAGAATAATTATCAGTCATCTCTGCAAGTACACTGCCTCTGGCAGGCTCTATGCTACTTTCTACCTACGCACTGTCCAGTTCCAAACCATCTCTACCACCAACCACGTGGCTTCCAGGGCATGACACCATCACAGACCTGTCAAATAAGCGAAGAAGACAGCAGAAGGAAGCTTTGAGTCACCAGGGCAGACACAACGACCAGAAGGAGAGCCATTTCTTCTGCTGGGATGGTGATGTGCTCGCGTCGGATCCCAAGTCCTGCAGGATGTCAGGAAGGTGAATAATCACCCCTGCTGCCAAGGATCTGTCAACTCAACCACTACCTGGCAGTGCAGAGGGGGATGGAGCCCCCAGGAGACACCTTCATCCTCTGCCTCACTCCGACATCTGCCTCCAGCTGAACTAGCAGAGTAGCTGCCCCCTGCACCGCTTTTAGCACTGTATTCAAGAATAAACTCAATACCTTCTTGATCCTGACACGTGATAGCCAGAATAAACTTGTCCACTGGCGAGACATTTCAGGGATGTTTTCATGCCTCAATAGTTAATCATTGTGTATGGTGACTGATGCAGGATTTTGGGCCTATACCTATGAAGAAAACCCTCAGCTATTCCTGCATCTAATAGTTGAAGGCATTTGCATATCTATTTGAAAAATAGAGAAATGGTACTAAATTTTATGAAACATTTTATTCAAATATTTATGGACACCAATGGAGATGATCATACATTTCTTCATTTAATCTGTTAATCAATTCCATTAATCCATTAATTAATTAGTGCTCATCTAGAGGGGACTCTGTCACCCAGGGCACGTTCAGCAATTTCTGGAGAGATTTTTGACTGTCGTATCTGATGGGTGCTAGTGGGTGGAGACCAGAGAGGCTCCCACACACCCTAGGGTGCACAGGACAGCCCTCCCCGACCCCTCGACAAACAAAGGCTCGTCTACTCCAAAACACTGACAGCGCTGATGGATTCCCTAACACTGACCCTCTTGTACTCATGTTGAGCTCCAGATAACCTACAAGAGAAGCTCTACTTGGCCATATTGTTAACTCACTGCTTGATTCAACAATATTTTATGTAGGATTTTCACACTTATGTTTATATGCGATTCAACATACATTATTCTTCCATTTTGAGCTACTGCCAAATGTTGCCATCCGGGTAAAGCTAGGCTTATACAATATTTGAGAATCTTGCCTATTTTTTAAATCTATTTTTTTAATGAACATGCACTAAAATCCCCTTATATGGTGTGCTTTCCTAAATTTCGACAAAGGCAGAGAGTCATGTGACCATCACAACAATAAGATACAGAATAATTCCATCACTGGCTCCCATTCAGAAATAAATCCTTGTCCTGCCTCTTTGTGGTCAAATCCTCCCTCCATTATCTTTTTTTTCCACTATATTTTTAATTATAAAGTTAGTTCATGGTCATTACAATCAATCCATTCAGCAATGCTTAAAAACATGCTTCTCTACTTTCCTGTCATCCTCCTTGCTACTGGCACTAATGTCAATATTTAGGAGAACATTTATATATTTGAGCATTGCCTGATGTGAGAGGCAAACATGAACCTTCCTACAATTTAATGGGTTTTTTGTTTGTTTGTTTTTGGCAAAAGTCAGTATAAACAAAAATCAGAGAGGGATGTATGGCTGCATGATCAATGTGGCAGATCTCGCCATCCCAGGATGAGAGCAACTATACGTGGATAAGATAAAGATAAACAATGAGATGTGAGAAAATTAGCAAAGGGTAGAGACAAGCAAGTCACAGATGAGGAGATGCCAGCAGCCAGTAAACACCTGGAAAACGCTCTTGTTCATTAGTAGTCATGTAAATGCAAAATAAAACCACAAAGATAACATTCTTCCCTCATCAGATTTAGCAAGACATGGGCTAGCAGCCAGGTCTCAGAAGGCTGTTGGTAAGTAGCAGCTTTTACAAATGTCGTCACATCGATTGGTTCAACTTCCTGAAAATTACTCTGGCCATGTCTATCATGATAAAAAAAATCCATGTCTTCCTTGACCCACAGATCTCACCTGGGACTCTCCCTACAAAAATAAAATCATTAGGGTGAATGAACATGTGCAGAATTATTCAAACAGAAAAATATCAGGAAGAGACCATCAATAGGTAAATAGTTGAATCAATAGTAAATAGTTGAATAAATTATGGTAAAACTCTTCTATGGATTATTACACAGGTGTGTGAAAAAGAAAGAATTCAGTCTATATGTATTAATCTGGAAGAACAGTCAGGACGTATTTTTAAGTAAAAAAAGGTAAGTTACTCCCAGTTAAAATAAAAAATATGCACAGGCATACACTCATCTAGACAGCTGGGGCTGACATTTCAAGTCTGAAGTGATATAATTTGATAATTTCTCTTCCTTCTTCTTCCTCTCCTACAAGTAAACATGAGGCAGGGTTCTGCAGATCAGCATACTCATGAGGAAGCCTGGTTTTTCTAGTGTTGTGTTGGCAAACGGATTTAATTTCCAGAGCCAAATTTGGCTGAGCCATACCGAGACACCACAGAAAAGCATCATGGAGAATGTTCCGTGTCTTCCCCAGGTGGGGCCAGGGACAGGGGAAGGAGAGTCTGTATGCCACCAAGTTAGTTCCAGGGGCCGTCCCAGATGGGATACACAGACAGAACACAGAAGCTGGTGTGACCATCGGCAGCAGGGGCCGGTACCCCACTGTGGCTGGATGCCTACAGAATGCCTTCATAAATAAATATTAACTTCCAGTATTATTTATGATAATATCTGCAGACTTGAAATAAGAATATGTCACAATTTTTGACAAGGAAAGCCCACTGCATCCCAATTTTTTTTTAGATTTTTTTAAAGATTTTATATATTTATTCATAGAGATGCAGAGAGAGAGAGAGAGAGAGAGAGGCAGAGGGAGAAGCAGGCTCCATGCAGGAAGCCTGACGTGGGACTCGATCCTGGGACTCCAGGATCATGCCCTGGGCTGCAGGCGGCGCTAAACCGCTACGCCACCGGGGCTGCCCCCAATTTTTAATATATATTTTCCAATCAGAGAAAATTAGGGCATGGAATTCAATTCATTAAAGCTAAACAGATGATAAGTCTGAAATCCCCTCAATTTATAACAGGCTCATAGGTAGGTCTCCTGGGCAACTTTGACTGAGAAAATATTTGACACTTTTAGGAAATTACATAAAATTTCCCCAGCCTTATTTTTATCATCTCTACAAAGAAGTACTCTTTTCTAGGAGTATTGTATTTGTTTAGTACTAACGACAGTTAAATAACAATAAAATTTAGAGAGAGAATGAGCATGAGTGAGGCAGAGGGAGGGAGAGAATCTCAAAGCAGACTCCCTGCTCAGCACAGAGCCCAATGCAGGACTCAATCCCATCACCCTGAGATCATGACCTGAACCATAATCAAGAGTCAGACACTCAACTGACTATGCTGCCCATGCGCCTCTACATATTAGTTTTCTTATGTCTGTCCAAGAGGGTCTGGGGAAAAAATTCCATAAGCAGGAATTCCACTCTTTTTGCCATTAAGTTTGCCGAGGAAGTTCTTCTAACCCCCCACCAGGAATGCAGGCACTAGATCCTGGGGCTGGCTCTCCCATAACATACACTATGTCTCCCATTCCTCACTGTCCCTCGCCCCACCCTGATCCTGGCTCAGCAAAGCATCCCCCATGCCTCTTGTGACACCCCTTCTACCCCTCAGAATCCCACCCACTCTCCAATAACACACCTTCCATGCACAGGAAGACTCATCGATGATGAAACTGTGTCGAGAGGTTTATTTAAAAATGTTATTGAGGTTTATTTTGAATATAAGTTAATCCAAACATTTCCAGACCATCATTCAATTATTTTAACTCAATTTACTAAGCCATGCAACCATCATCACTTAGTTTTTTTCGAAGATCAATACTTCATCTATCATAGGTCTCACAACTATCTTGTAGATCAGTAGCTTCATCATCCTAGTGAGACTGTGTTTGTCCATTTACATCTAATTTCCATTCCTCCCTCAAACCCCAGTCAACTACTAACCTCCTTTCTGTCTGCAGATCTGCCTTTTCTGGACACTTCCAATAAACGGAATCGTACAGTATGTGGTCTCTTGCATCTATTTCTTTCACTTTTCATGGTATCTATCCATTGGAAGCATGCCAGCAGTCCCTCCTTTTCACTGCTGAGCAGGGTTGCATTGTATGGATGGGAGCACACTGCTTGTCCATTCATAGGTGGACAGACATGTGTTGTTTCAGCTTTGGGTTTTGAATAATGGCGCCAAGGACATTCACATGCAAGGCTTTGTGTGGACACATGACTTCATTTCTCTTGAGTAGAACTTAGCACTAAAATTGCTGGATCACAGGATAAATGTATGTGTGACGTTGAGGTTTACAAGAAATAAATGTTCATGTCTTTTGCCCATTTCATGATTGGATTGTTTGTTTCTTTGCTGTTGAGTTTAATAAGTTCTTTATAGATCTTGGAAACTAGCCCTTTATCTGATATGTCATTTGCAAATATCTTCTCTCATTCTGTAGGTTTTCTTTGAGTTTTGTTGACGGTATCTTTTGCTTTGCAAAGCTTCTTATCTTGATGAAGTCCCAATAGTTCATTTTTGCTTTTGTTTCTCTTGCCTTCATGGATGAATCTTGCAAGAAGTCACTGTGGCCAAGTTCAAAAAGGGTGTTGCCTGTGTTCTCCTCTAGGATTTTGATGAAATGGGCAAAAGACATGAACAGAAATCTCACAGAGGAAGACATAGACATCGGCCAACATGCACATGAGGAAATGCTCTGCATCACTTGCCATCAGGGAAATACAAATCAAAAGCACAATGAGATCCCACCTCACACCGGTCAGAATGGGGAACATTAACTAGGCAGGAAACCACAAATGTTGGAGAGGATGCTGAGAAAAGGGAACCCTCTTACACTGTTGGTGGGAATGTGAACTGGTGCAGCCACTCTGGAAAACTGTGTGGAGGTTCCTCAAAGAATTAAAAACAGAACTGCCCTACGACCCAGCAATTGCACTGCTGGGGATTTACCCCAAAGATTCAGATGCAATGAAACGCCGGGACACCTGCACCCCAATGTTTCTAGCAGCAATGGCCACAATAGCCAAACTGTGGAAGGAGCCTCGGTGTCCATCGGAAGATGATGGATAAAGAGGATGTGGTCTATGTATACACTGGAATATTCCTCAGCCATTAGAAACGACAAATACCCACCATTTGCTTCGACGTGGATGGACCTGGAGGGTATTATGCTGAGTGCAGTAAGTCAATCGGAGAAGGACAAGCATTATATGGCCTCATTCATTTGAGGAACATAAAAAATAGTAAAAGGGAATAAAGGGGAAAGTAGAAAAAATGAGTGGGAAATATCAGAAAGGGAGACAGAACATGAAAGACTCCTAACTCTGGGAAACGAACTAGGGGTGGTGGAAGGGAAGGTGGGCAGGGGGTGGGGGTGGCTGGGTGATGGGCACTGGGATGGGCGCTTGATGGGATGAGCACTGGGTGTTGTTCTATATGTTGGCAAATTGAACACCAATAAAAAATAAATTTATTCAAAAAAAAAGAATTAAAAAAATAAAACAAACATAAAAATGAAAAAAAAATTCTACATATGAGTGAATCATAAAAAAAAAAAGAAAAAAGAAAGAAATGTGTGCTCATCCGATGACCAAAGTCTGTCTCTCACTCATGTCTGGGCTTCACCTCTGTTCCTGGCTCACAGCTCCCAAAACCCTTGGGCCACAAGAGCCGTGATGCATCTTTGTTATGGGATTTGGTCCCCTGCCCTCAGTTCCTGAAGTCTTGCAGAGCCAGAGGTGAACCAGCCCCTTTGCTCCCCAGCCGGGTTTATGTTAACAAGGTGATCTGTGGAACTCTCCTGCAGATGGGCACGGGCTGGTTGCCAGGGGAGCTATGCGTGGGGGGTTGTTACTTCCTGCCCCACCTGCCAATTTCCAGGAGAGCAGAAGGGCTGGAGGTTGAGTCAGTCACAGTGACCAGGGACTTAATCCATCGTGCTCATGTAATGACGCCCCCATAACAACCCCAAACGTTGGGTTTGGAGATCTTCCAGGCTGGGGAACCAGAAAGCTTCCACTGCTACTGTGCATGGCCCCAAGCTCCATGGGGACAGAAGCTCTTTCATTCAGAGCCTCACCCTAGGTCTCTCCCCATCTGGCTGTTGCTCTGTATCCTTTAACGTCCTTTTTCATGGATTGGTTACCTAGTAAGTAAGCATGTGAGTTTTCTGAGCTCTGTCAGCTGCTCTAGTGAATCAACGAATCCCAAGGTTTGTAGCGGGTCTGTCAGAAGCACAGGTGACCGCTGGGACCTGTGACTGGCACCTACCGTGGGGCGGGGAGGGGCATCCTGTGGGGGTAAGTCCCTTGCCTGTGGGATCCCATGACACCTGAAGGTGGATGGGGTCAGGATTGAGCTGGTATCAGAATGTTCCTTGCTGATGTGAGGATCCCTGCCCAGTGGTAGAACTGAGTACACAACCCCTGGCGTGTTTAATGTCTTAAGGAACTGCCAGGGTTTTCCAGAACACACTTCCTTCCTTCCCCACCAGCAATGCAGGAGGGTCCTGTCTCACCACACGCCTTGTACTCCAAGTCTGTGCTTTGTAATCCCTACTTTGGTACCATTATAAGAGAACCTTTATGCTCTAGCTGACTTCCTTCTAATTGACATTGTGGACTTAATATCTTTGAAAAACACCATGGAAACACGGCAACATGAAGAAAACTAATGAGCAGCTTGGAGGTCAGTAGTAAAGAGATCACATTCTCGCAGATACGTATTACTGATGCCCTCTCTTCTGAGACAGAACTTTGTTCCCACCTGACAGAGTCAACAAACACAAGTGAGTCTGTACTACGAGTACAGTGGGCTTGGCCTGGTTTCCACAGCTGCCATTTACTGAGCACTTCCCAAGGACAGGCACCTACTGAGGTCATTCCTGGCTTTACTGCGTGTAAGACCCGGGTGAAGTCTATAGATTTAGGGGCTAATAATGTTCAGAGGCATGGGGCAAATTCCCTGATGGCACAAGGCAGTGGGTGGCAGAGGTGACATGTGAAGCCCTGGTGTCCTACCCCAAGATCTGTGGGAGGGGAGTGTGGCAGTTGGCACATGCCAGAAGGAAGAGTGGGGTGCACAGGATTCGCAGGGACCATGAAACATCAACACAAGGACACCCATGTCTCCAGCCAGGATCCCTGAATTGGTGAGAAATTGTGTTCAACAATTTCTGAAACTGAAACCATTTTTCTCAAATGGCAAGAAGTCCAGAAGCAGGTGCCCGGGCTTGCATGACAGCTCCTTCTGTCTCTCGGCCTGCCACTCTGCACATGTGGCCTTCCTCCTACGACTGCCTCATGGTCACAAGATGGTTGCCCCACCTCCTCCCTCACATCAACAGTTTAGACAGGAAGATTTCCAAGAAGAGAACAACAGGGAGAAAGCTGCCTTCCTGTTTGAAAAAGCAAAGTCTTTGCAGAACCTCCTGGGAACTGTTTGATGTGACCACACCTGCCAGCAAAGGAGGCTCAGATATGCTGTTTTATTAGCTGAGACCCTTAGCCCCCCCGACAAAGCCGGGGTTCTGTAATTAGGAAAGGAGAAGGGGAATAGGACGCAGAGAGCAGGAGTTGCACAGTCATGTCCAGTCGAGTCATCTCAGGCTCCAGTGGTCCGAGAATGATCTGGGAAACATCTACCATCATGTTGAGATACCAACACACTCCCTCCAGTCCAGTGTCAAGTTACTAGAATATTGGAAGTACAATGGGTTTATAAATAGTACTAATGGCAACAACAATGTAATAATAATGATCACATTGGCAGCCCACATGCGGCGCTCACTCTAGGCCAGATTCTCTGCTAAGCTCAGTACATGTATTAATCAAACTTAAACCCCGTAATCATCATATGGGGGAAGTACTAGTATCCCCGTTGCTCAAGGGGAGAAACTGAGTCACAGGTTAAGTGATTGGTCCAAGGTCACACAGTCAGGACCTGGCGGGAGTGGGAGAAGCCGCTCCAGCACGTGAGTTTCCTTCCCAGTGATCCACTGCCCGTTGCCAGCACAATGTGCCGTCTAGTTTAGAAACCTCCGTCCTTGGGCAGCCCCGGTGGCGCAGCGGTTTAGTGCCGCCTGCAGCCCAGGGCATGATCCTGGAGTCCCAGGATCGAGTCCCACGTCAGGCTCCTTCTCCCTCCTCCTGTGCCTCTGCCTCTCTCTCTCTCTCTTTCTCTGCATCTCTATGAATAAATAAATAAATAAATAAATAAATAAATAAATAAATAAATAAATAAAATCTTAAAAAAAAAAAAAAAAAAAAAAGAAACCTCCCTCCTTGAAAGAAACCCACGTCCCGCTAGCTGAAACTCCGTTGCTCACGCGACATGAGGGTGGTGACTTGAATCCCAAAGCACCCTGGGGAAGAATGGGTGAGAGCCCGCAGGACAGGCGCAATGCTGGGCCACTCCTGCACCAGCTGCACTCCGCTAGCCTCCTGCTGAAACGATTCTCGTCTGCGTGACCCCGAGTCTACCCCTGGGGGATTAGGATGAGAGATGTATGTGGGAAGACACAGGGAGGGGTGCGGAGGGCGCTGGTGCATGCCTGCCCTCCTCAGGAAGCACCCTCTGTTTGCGCACTCACCCCTGGGCTTTGCTCACCGTGCAACCGGGTGTTGCAAGAAAAAGGTGAAGGTTTACTTTGGTTTATTCTTTTTTATTTCTGGAAGAAGTAAGTCTTGTACATTTCTTACAGGAGGGAAATAAAATAATGGCTCCTGGGTCATTGAGATGGGATGGGGAGGGAGGCTGACTTCACTTTCAGGCACGTCTGCCCTTGGGTTGCTGCATTCACAGATGTCAGGCACCAGGCCCCACGAGGGATCCCCACGCCTCCCGTCCTGGCTCCCCCTTACCGCACATGCAGCCTTCTCAACCCTCACCTGGAGGGATGGAAACCTCTGGACAGGCCACTGAAGCTTCCATAAAATTGCATGGATACCGGTAAATGTTTTCATCTACGTTGTACACAACAGAACAAGAGTGAACACCTAGGAGATGGAAGGTCAAGTGTCGAGCAGTCAGGGGATGAGAATTCTGCTTCTTTTGTGTGAATTTATACATCCGTGTTTAAACTGGATAATTCAGCAATCAGGTGTGCTTTACAGATACGTCACAACCCAAGAGCATCTTATTAATAAAACACTCAAAACCACCTTTCCTTTAAAAAATAAACAAACAACCAAAATAAAAAACAAACAAAAAAAGCAATGCAAAAAGCCCTGCAGGGCCTAGTGTGAAATCTGAAGACAAAGGATAACAGAGATGCACAGGCTATGAATTTGCATTTTTCTAGTTTACAAGGTTGTGCTTCATGCGATGCATGTTTGAGAATTCTTAACGTGTTAATGGCTCGACGAGGAATTCCATTGCTTGTATGTTATGGAGAAAATTCAAACGGAAATTCCAATTTTTATGGTTTGTTTTTTTTTTTAGCCCTAGGACCAAATCGAGTTTTCCTTGGTGGAGAAACACATTAGCCATGGTGGTGCTCCGTGTTACAGGTTTGGGGAACCTGAGATAAAATAGTATTTGCCATCAGGATGTATTATGCTTTAGGTCATGCAGGGCGTGAATGTTTTCTTAAGGGGACAGCTGCCCCTCTCAGCACCTAGGCCTGACTCCGTGGGAAAGCCCCAGAGGACAACACATTCCTGTCCCTACTGAGCAGCAGGGAAAGAGAAAGGCCTCGGCAATTGCTGGAACATTCCCTGTTGGAAACAGAGGCTCTGGACTGCGGCTGACCAAACGTGGACACCGCTGTCACCTGCGCTGCATGGCTCCCCCTGATGTGACACAGCTGAGCCGGCCATCCTTGGGGTCCCACCCCGGAGGCTACGAAGAGTGAGCCCATCCATCGGTGCATCGGGGTGAAGAGCCTTCACACAACAGCCTACTGGCTGCACAGAAGCGGGGTTGGGCGGAGGAATTAGGTGACAACAGTGCTGTCCCTGCTGCAGAACTAGGCCACGACTTGCCCGAGGATGGCCTATAGCCACTGCCACCACCAGGAAGCGGCCCTGCATCAGGAAGCAGGTCCCACCAGGGCCCCAGGGCACACCTGGCTGTCGTCCAGGGCACATGCTACAACTGTTGCATCCAGAGCCAGGCTGGCCTCTCAGACCTGCCCCAGCAGAAGAATGCTCCCAGGCCTCAGGTTTGCTAGACCGCCCATCGGTCCTTACTCTGAAAGGGGGCTTAGCAGGATGGCTCTCAGCTTTTTCATTTTTGCGGTGCCAGAGAATGATGGCAGAGGTGCCGATGGGGCCAGCCCACCATTTCCACCCTGTGTGACTTTATTGTTTTTTAATTTATTTTCATTTTTATTTTAAATTTTTTTTGTTATTTTTTTAAAAAGATTTTATTAATTTATTAATGAGAGACACAGAGGGAGACAGAGACTTAGGCAGAGGGAGAAGCAGGCTCCCAATCCCAGGATCCTGGCATCACGATCTGAACCAAAGAGAGATGCTCAACCACTGAGCCACCCAGGGGCCCCTACCTCATGTGGCTTTAAATCCAGCCCCCACTTCAGCTCTGGAACACCCCTGACCGCACTCAGCCTCAGCGTGAGGCTCGCAGAACAGTGACAAAAGGCACCCTTCCAAGGGTCGTCTGGGAGAAGAAAGCAATCCCCAGAAAGTCTCCAACAGCACACACATGCACAGTGACTTCTGGCTACCTGTGTGCCCTGCCAGCCACCAACAACAGAAACTCTCAGAAGGAAAAACATTCTTGTGTTTACTCCCTGGTGCCAGGCAGATTGGTGGCACAATGGCTCAGGAACTGAAAGAGGGAGGTACACTGGTAAGTCTAATTAACTTGGCTACCCGGGTCATCTCTGCTGGGGCGTCAGGATGCACGCCTGCTGGAGGGACCCCGGCCTGCGACAGATGCCAGGGGTGGTCAGCAGAGACTCCCGGAAGAGGACACTGAGTTATAGGGAGCACGAGTGACTCAGTCAACAGCCCTAGAAACTGTACCCAAGCCTGTACTTTCCCACTCTGCATGCTGCCCCCTGCATTCCCCATAGAGCTCTTCCTCTTGGCTTCGGATTTTCCAGAAAGCCAATCTCCTTCCTGTTTACCTCGCACAGGCATTGAAGGTGAAGACACATCTGTCACGTCTGGGCTGGGAGCCTGAGTACCCAGCTGCTTTTGCAGTGTCTCTCGCCTTCTCCAAAGCAATGCACATGGGGCTTCTTTGGGTACCGGATCCCATGCCGTGGGCTCTACTGCACAAAACAGATCTGGTTCCAACCACAGTCCACCACACCTACATGTCCTCCTGGCTTGTTTCAAAAGCCTAACTGGTCATCCCACGTCTGCCCTTGAGTCCCTACACTTTTATCGCTCCTGTAGGAGCAAAAACCACTCTAACGCGCCCCTCCTTGGCTAGAAAGCTAGAAACCTCCATTGGTTTCCCATATCATTCTGGATAGAACTTAGATTCTTACCCCGTTCCAGTCCCCAGTCTGGTCCTTGTCCTTAGCCACAGAACCTCTGCCCCATCCCCACTGGCCTCCTTGAACACACTAACCATACTCCTACCCCAGGGCCTTTGCTCAGGCCACCCTTCCGTGGTCGCGGGTCTCCCTGCACATATGCACAGCTCATCCGGGCCTCTGCTCAGATGTTACAGCATCAGCAAGGATGTCCCCCACCCCTGGTGATGGAGTCATACTCGGCTGCAGGTATAGCTTCATTACCTTTATCCCCTGCACACTCTCACCACTACTACTGCCAGGTTTATACACACTGTATGTGTTATTTCTGCCTACTACAATGTGAACTTTTTTTTTTTTTTTAATGCCGTGCACAGGTCAGAATCTTTAGTACAAACAAAAGGAATCGCCAGGGTGGACTTAACCAGAAAGTGAAGGCTCAGCAGCACACAGCACATCCCAGAGGAGGGAAACCAGCCTCAGGGTCAATCATCCAGGAACAGTGGGGAACATGATGCCATGGAGCTGCCAGCACAGGGCACATGCTGTTGTGGACAAGCAGAAAATGCTGAGCTTCCCGGGATAACGCCCTAGAATCTTCCCTCGGGAGGCCACTGGCCTGGAGCCACACAGGCCACGCTTCCCAGCCCCCCAACCCCCCACTGGTTCACATTGTTCTCCGGGCTGCAGGGGGTGAGCACATGTGATGCCCAAACCAACTCTAGCTTTGGTTGCTTACCTCCTTGCTTCCGTCACACCAGCCTCTGGAGATGTTCTTCTCCATTTAGCTTGGATAATCGTGGATTCACCTAGGGCTTCCTTCCTCCAGAGGCCTCCTGCACCCCAATCTGTGCACACCTCTCACACACACACCCCCACCTCCAACTGCTTAGCCCCCTCGGCCAAGCTCCCCTGTCTGGCGCTGCTGTGAGTTTTACACAGAACAAATCACTGATTCTTTCTGATGGCCCATGAGGAAGATGGTGATGGTCTTCACTTACAGAGAAGGACACGGAGGTACAGAGACTGCCAAAGTGGCCAAGGGCATTCACCCGGCAAGTGTCTGAGACAGGATTTATTCTCAGGGACCTGGCTCCAAAGCTGAGGGGCTTTTTTTTTTCCTTTTTTTTTTTTTTAAGATTTATTTATTTTAGAGAGAGAGAGAGAGCACGGAGAGGAGAGGTGGAGGGGGGAGAGGGAGAATCTTAAACAGTCTGTGCTGATCACAGAGCCTGATGTGTGGGCTCAGTCTCACGACCCTGAGATCACGACCTGAGCTCAAATCGAGAGTCAGATGCTACACAGCCTGAGTCACTCGGGCACCCCTAGAGCTGAGGTTCTTAACCACTGCATGCAAAACTCCTCTAGCCAACAACCTACCGGTCTCATTCCTCAGTGGGAGAAATCCCAGGTGTGAGGGGGCTTTGTCTCTCCAGCTGTGAGATTTCCTCTTCTAAGCAGAATGTGTCATGCTACAGGGAACTCATAGCTGTGATACATAAGATCCTAACATGCCATCCAGGCTTTCTGGTTCTGGTATTCTGGAAAGAATTCCAGGAGCACTGTTGCTCCAATTTGCTTTCCCATCAAAATATCCCCCAGGATGCTTCTTTTGTTCCTGAGTTATTAGCTCTAAACCTTGAGTCATAACATCAGATGCATATGAAATATCACTTGCTGGGTCACTTAAGAGGCTCAGTGGTTGAGCATCTATCTGCCTTTGACTCAGGTCCTGGGATCGAGTCCTGCATCAGGCTCCCCATGAGGAGCGTATGCCTCTGCCTCTCTATGTCTCATGAATAAATAATAAAATCTTTAAAAAAAAGAAATATCACTTGCTCTGTTTTCTGCAACCCAAATACTTCTCATTGCACACCCCACCTGTCTGTCTGGTTGAACATTTAGCCTCTCTTATGCTCATAAATTTCTCCCCATCCCCTTGTTAAAGAGTTTTAAAAGAAGGGAAATGTGGACATATTTGTATTTCAAAAAGGTCAAATTTCATTTTAAAAAGGACCTTCTGACAATTCCAAGTGTTGGTGAAGCTGTGGAGTAACTGATACTCTCGCACACTGCAGGAGTGGGGAGGTATAAATTAGTGCAGCCACTTCGAAAGGCGTTTGCCGGGATTTAAGCTAAACACATGAATGCCATATGACATGGAGACTCCATCTCTGGGAGCAGCCCCTCGGGGAGTGAGAACTCTCGTTCACTAAAATGTGTGTGCAGTGATGTTCAGAGAAGTGTTCTTCATCACAGTCCACCAGAAAAAACCCAACTATCCCTATTTGTCAATAAGATGGATAAATAATGTGCTGTATATTCATATATGGATACCACCTAGCAACCACCACACAGAGAAAACCCTCCTCCAGTCAATAACACAGATAAAGTTCAAGGATGGCATTTTTAGGCAGAGATGCAGACACAAGGGAGGATATGGCGTATGACTTGAGACATCAACTTTTGGGGAGAGAGGTCAGAATAACTCCTGTCTGAGGGCGGAGGCGGGTGCTGGCACGGAGGGATGAGCACCCCGTGGGATGATGGAAATATTCTGAACGCAGACCTGCAAGGGGGAGGACAAGCCTACATGCATATGTGACATTTCGTCACAATGTGCACTTAAGACTTTTGCACTTTTACTGTATATGATAGTGCTTGATAATTTTTTAAATGTCTTTTTTTTTTTTACCAATTAGGTGTTGAACAGAAAGAAATTTTAATGGAAGAAGGGTGGGCAATACAGACAGAATTTCAAGGCATGCGACGGGTTTTCGGAATCCATTACTCATTGCTGCTACGTATAGGATGCCATATGGAACTGCCTGGAAAGCGTTCCACTGCCATTCTCAATGCAATTGCTTTTGCAATAGCTTCTGGCCGCTCTTTCTTATTCCAAATCCCCAAGTTTCATGCCCAGCGCAGGGTTAAAAATAGACCAATAGCTTCAGGATTTATGACTCCCTCCGAGGACTCCCTTCCTGCTAACAACACTGCAGCAAGGCAGACAGCGAGGCACTAAAGTGGAATGTGGGACTTTGGGAATTACTGAATAAATGGAAATTAGTATAAATACCACAAACTGAAAACGCAGAGTTAATCGGGTTTACCTTTGGCAAACGATCCTTTCTTTGGGAGCTTGAGAAGCGGTAGGAGGGCTTCCGTTTGGGCTAGCTTCCCTATCAACAAGAATAAGGTCAATCCAAACATTGGATGGTTAATATTCTGCTTGCGTTTATGGTGAGACCCTATTTTTAAACGAAGCTTAGTCTATTCCCCACCAACCCACTTTTTTTTGTCATTATCCACCTGCCCCACCATTCAAGCATACGCGAGTCTATTCTACTGTTAAGGTTCAGTGTAAGCAACAGCAGATGCACGCGGCTTCCTGGGCACTGAAATGCTGAAGAATGTAGGTTCCTCTATGGTTCCCACTGTGTGTCGGCCCTTGCCTTGTCAGGGTGATGGTCTCCCACCTCTGACATCAGGCATGGACATGCGACTTCCTTTAACCCATGAAATGAGAAGGTGCTTCAGGAATTACATGGCTTCAAGATCTTTCTTCTCCCTCTTCTCCAAACAAACACATTCCCAAGGGGGCAGCTTTTTTGGTCTTGTCCCAGAGTGAAGAGGAGTGAGCATACAGCTTCAGCAGGTGAACACGCGTGTGCAGTGAGAGCAGCCAGCAAGCCTCTGCTGTTATAAGCCTCCGAGACTTTGAGCTCATTTGTTACCAAGGTGGATTTAAGCAAAATGTAGCACGGAAGACAGGAAGGATTCATGCACACAGGGGAAGTAACACATGGTGGAGCATCCACAATAATAGAAGAGTGCAGTGTCCCATTCTGAAGACGGAAATGCTGGCTAAGGGGGAGCAAGATGGATTTTTGAAAGGAATGAGCAGAGACAGTGGGCCAGGTCTCTGCTACCAGGTCTCGGGGAGGGGAGGCCCCCACCAAGGAGGAGAGATGGGAGGTGAAGAGCCAAGATACTATGGCTCATTTCTTAGGGAGAAGCAGAATCCAGATAGTAGATGACTGTGTGTGGTGTGTGGGTGTCAAGGAGGATAGGGACAACAGGGCAGCACTGGTCCAGGCTCCATGATGTGGGAGCTGCACCAGCTTCTTATGAGTCCCCCAGAAGCATGGAGGGTGCAAGGTGGAGCTCCATGCAAGTCGGACCTGAGTCCCCCAGAAGCTACAGAACAGAACATGCAAGCTAGAACTCCGTGCAAGCCGGACCTGCATCATGTCCTGGAAGATACCTGTGCTGACCCTCAGCTGAACACTGGGCAGATCCAAGACACCCCTGCAGGCATCAGCTGGCTCAGTGATGTTACAGCCAGACACCCTCTCAGCTTCCTACTCAACTTTTGGCCACTGTAAGCCACTAAAACCCAGGAACAATTCCCAAAAGAGGTAGGACATCTAGATTGGGGGGGTGACAGCATTGAAAGCCCCATAGATGATGGAGACCAAGGGATTTCATCTGAAAGAATACACGGTCAGATCAACTATAGGCAGCAAAGCCATGGCTGGCTCACACAAGTGTCTGGATTGGGATTTGCAACCATCTGTAGTATATTTACCAGCCGTCTCTGAGGTCTTATTTGCGTAGACTTGATTAGTGATTATATGGGCTCGTAATCCAGCCAGGGAAATGGTCTCTGTCTGAAGTTTCATAGACTGAATGTAATCTAGGGGACTAGTTTAAAAGATGCTGGATGTTCACTCAGTTGCATAAAAGTATGTGAATTTATCTGTATATGCACCACATTTCAGTAAAAATTGCAAGAGGTACTGGAAAAACTAAACACCAGAGAAGAACGGATGAGGGAGTGTGCGCTCAGGGATGGCCGGGAGCAGCTCGGGTCTCTAAGGATGGAGCCAGCCAGGGCAGGCAGTCTGATCAGAGCCAGAATCCGGAGCCACCTCGACAGGAGCTGCAATCATGGCAGGGGCCATCTGGTAGGAGACAGAGCCGCAGAGGGCATGTGCACGTGCTGCTGCCCAAGCAGAGAGCAGCCAGGAGCCTGGATCTCCATCCTCACTCTCAAATGTCCTGAACTCGTCCTCCACTGGCCACACCGTGACCAGCACCCAGCAGGCGAGGGAGCCTGAAACGTGGAATTTGCAGCAATCAACCTTTGTGATTTGGAGCAGAGCAAGGGAAGTGTGGAGAAGGGGTCGGTGAACAGCGTGCCACAAATGCCCAGCTCCACATCTGCCCAGACAACTGGTGCAGTCATTTTCAGGATCCTGGATGCAAAAGTTCCAAGACTCTTTTCTTTCCCAACTGTCCACCTCAGGCGAGTCACTGAACAGCACGCTACATGGAGAGACACAAGCTGGGACCCAGAACGTCTTCTGAGTATCCACCCCATGCCCCCTGCACCTGCCAGGATGCCTCCAGAGCATCACAATGATGTGGAATGGGGCACTAGAAGTGGCAAGGCTTAAAGCACGCAGAACACAGAGCACACACTTGCTGGCTGTGGATGGCCGCATCTGCACCCAACCTCCTACAAGCTGCACTTGGGTGAGATTGGAGGTGTTCATTCCTTGAATGCAGTCCAGGCGGGCACAAGTGCATTTCATTTGTGACCCAAAGGCCTTCCCATCCCTTCCCTTTTTCATCCTGCTGTGAGCAGAGGCTCTCATGGGTGCAGAGGTTGCTGCCCAGACCCCGTCCCCCAGCTGCCTGGAGCACCACTGGCAGACGATCTCCAGGCCTTGCCCCACCTGCAGAGCCACCTGCTCCAGGCGATGCTCCCTCCCAGGCAGACGGCCTCATCTAATGATGAAGCAGGGCGGCTTTCCCCAGCTCCCCCTGGGATGGGCTGAGGCTTTGTTGAAACCACATCAGGTATGCCCTATCCTCCTCCCCCCAACTTCCTGCATGTAGAGACCCCCATGCTGGAGGCCGCTTGCTGGGGAAGTTCACCTAAGACACTTGTACGTTTTGGCAGCAGGATTCTCAAGGTTACCTACCTCCGCCTCTGCAGATCCGTGGGCACTGCAGAGCTCTAGTATCTGAACCATTAAGCCCATTCTGATATCATCAAAAACTGCTTTACATGCTCTCTGATGTGATGATACATATGAGAAGATAAAAGCCAAGCTTGGTGAGTAATGACTCATCCCACAGATTCACTCTGGCTGTCCTTGACACATTCTCTCCTAGCGTCCCTCCTTCTCCCCAACCTGTCCTCCCTTCTCCCTGCCCCCGTCTCTATACTGGTCCTTCCTCCTTTATTCACACCTCTGTTTCCCCTTTCTTTTTTTTTTTTTTTAAGATTTTATTTATTTATTCATGAGAGACACAGAGAGATGCAGAGACAGAGGCAGAGGGAGAAGCAGGCTCCCTGCAGGGAGCCCAATGCAGGCCTCGATCCCAGGACCCCAGGATCACACCGTAAGCTGAAGATAGATGCTCAACCGCTGAGCCACCCAGGCGCCCCTCTGTTTCCCCTTTCTTATACACAGCATCTCCCCAGCCCTCCACATGGGCCAGATGCTGCGTATGCCTCCACCTCACACACAGAAAAGAACACAGAAACCAGGCCTGGTCAAGAAGCATATCTCATACTCTTTGTGCACCAGGACAGCTTTCAATTTGACCATGTGACCCCTATGACAGCAATGATTGAAATCTCAGAATTTAATTTTTTTTTTTTTTCCCTGAACTGACACGGGAAAAGTGTTCTTTCAGAATCCAAAGTCCTGGAGTCTAAGCTATTCCTGGAGGCCGTCTTTGCACTGCCTGGATGTGTGCCTAAGTCTGAAACTAACCCAGAGGGAACAGGATGACAGTGGTGTCAGCACACGAACTCCTGGATCCAGGTGTGCCTGAAGCTCTCTTCCTGGATTTTTCAGATTATGAGTCAATCTTA
The DNA here is from genome assembly GCF_018345385.1 of Vulpes lagopus. Lineage (NCBI taxonomy): Eukaryota > Metazoa > Chordata > Mammalia > Carnivora > Canidae > Vulpes > Vulpes lagopus. The sequence continues at coordinate 34,286,010 of NC_054837.1, forward strand.
GGCTTGCCTCTTAGGCTTATGCCAGCATGGTTGTGTTTCTATCCTCTGCAACTTAAAGTATTGGAGTTCAGTCAAATGAATCATTCACAGAAAAACTCACAGCATAACCTGCACGAGGCATTTTTATTCTTATGTGGTGCAAGCCAGGTTTCTCATGAAGTGGATTCTGAGATGGGAGCTTTGTTGATCTGTGTTATTAGGAAACCATTTGCAGGGGAAGGAAGAAAGCAGGATGAGGTGGGGTGGAACAGCCAAAACCATGATGCAGTCCCAGGGGTCCTATCCCCAGGGGGTTAGGGAGCCGGGTGGTCCTTTAGGGTAGCTCCAAATTGAGACCAGGGCCTGAGCCTTCATACAGCTGTGTCCTCCAGTATTTGGACAGGGGCTGCCCCCACGAGGGGCTGGATCTTGGATGCCACTCAGGGCAAGTCTGAAAAAGGGACTCAGTCCATAGGTATCAACTGCTATCGTCCTAGCAGCTGGTGGTGGGAGAAACCCAGCACAAGATGAGAAGATGTGGGTGGTGCATCAAGACACCCTCTCCTGGTGCAGCACGTCCTTGAGGACCCGGAGAAAGCGGTGACCCGTGGGAGAATACGGCGTGGCTCACCCGGTGCTTCTAGCACTCATGCCCAGGGCTGCAACAGTGCCGAAGCTCGAGCTTTGCACGTCCTGACTCCTGGGGGCTCTGGATCTGCGCACCTCAGCTGTCCTGCCAATTCCCACACGGAAGTGACTTGCCTTTTCATCCCAAGGTACTTACGGAGAACACCACGTCCCGGACGTGGAGGGCGGAGCAGTGAATGGCAGAGATGGGACCTCTGCGCTGGTGCAGAGCCCGGCAATCAGTACTTAGACGACCCTACAGTTATTATTAACAGGTGCTTCATGCCCGTTGCACGTCCACGAGCGTTTCTCAGACCTCTGCTCCTCAGGAGCTCAGCCCTGCCTGCTTTCCGGGCGGCGACGAGCAACACACGTGCGCGGCATTGCTGTTCCATGCGCTGCGCCAAGGGCAGCTACCGCGCAAAACTGATGAAATGTCAGGAATTCAAAGGTGCTGTCGACCATATATTTCGGGCTTTGGTTTCCCACAATTTCTTCTTCTGGAAAACGCTGCGGTGGTGATTTCTTTATTTGAAACAGCAACTGTGCCTGCCGAGTGTTAATCGACTCACCCAGCTGTGAGCCTGGGCTGGCAGGCACCGTCCCTGGGACCTACACACCTCGCATCTGGAGCCCACGGCAACAGCCCCCAGTGGACCACACACAGCATCATGCAACTGTCACCTCAAACCCCAAACAGGCTAATCCCACGGATTTCCGGGTGCCCAGGTGCCCGGCATGCGCAGCAGGAACACAAACCAACCACCTGCTCCGTCTCTCGTCTGGGCTGCCCTGACACGGGGACAAAAGCAAATGTACCCTCGCACACTCAGCTTGCCCTTCCGATTACCGTTCATGACCTGTATTTCCTCCAATTTCTCTTCTCTCTAAAGAGTAATTTTCATCTCAGTAAATAGCCTGGCTCCTGTTTTTTTCTACTTGAGTCATTCTGGAATCTGATGTTTGCTCTATCAGCCTGCAACCAGAACTATTATGCAAACTGAGTATTTTTATTAAATTGACCTGCTTTCTTTCCTTAAATGCATTCATTCTGAAAGGAAACTTTATTGCACTACTGTTAAGTGAACGCTGGTGTCGTTTGCCATAAATAGAAGGCAGCCATAAACATAGCCAAGAAGGAAATAAAGCAACCTTATTAATTCTAACTAGATACTGCTGCCCGCCAAAGGCTTTACCTACGACTTGTACTTTACTTTGAAAAACGAGGTAAGCAAATATTAGGATTTAAAGACACCCTCCTATCAAACAGAGCCTTTTTCTGAGAGGTAATCCGAACGGTCAGAAAAGAATTGAAAGGAGGTTAATTTTCTACTGTGTGATTCATTGCTCTCTGTAGCTATGCCCCGGCGTTGTGTGTACCCACTTACTCCCTTCTGGGGAGCCCTGCAGTGCATCAGGCTTTCCTAGCAAGGCAATGAAATGTGATGACACAGCCACTGCTCAGGGTCAGGGCCCCCCAGCTGTAGGCTGCCTCTGCCACTCACGAGCTGTGTGCATCTGGCCCAGGCCCCTTGTCCGTCTGGGCGTGTCTCCAATTTCTGTTGTTGTGATAATGCCTAAGGTATCTTTTGGTGTCCTGCAAACCATGAGCTCCTGAAAGAGTCTAAATGAGATAATAAATAAGATAAGAAATAAGAATGTCTCCTTTAGGGACACCTGGGTGGCTCAGTGGTTGAGCTTCTGCCTTTGGTTCAGGGAATGATCCTGGGGTCCTGGGACTGAGTCCCAAATTGGCTCCCTGCGTGGAGCCTGCTTCTCCCTCTATCTGTGTCTCTGCCTCTCTCCCTGTGTTTCTCATGAATAAATAAATAATTTTTTTTTTTTAAAAAAAGAGTGTCTTCTTTATCTATACCTTCAGCACAGGCATAGCATGACATATGGTGTGTATATCTCTAGGTGCAATGCAGGTGCTCAGTAAACTTGCACGGAATGTAGGAATGATTGAAAGTAGTGGACAGAACATGGCCAGTGAGCCAGGGGCTGTGAGGTGCACTGTATGGATTCATCTTTTCACTCCTTACGATTACACAATGTAGTGTTTATCCTGTGTCTTTCACAGATGAGGGAAGGGGGGCTTATTCTGGTCAGACAAGTTCTTCAGAGGACAGATCAATGTCTGGGGGTAGGGGGAGTGTACATCCCTTAAATTGAATAGGAAACACTTAAGCCTCTGGAAAACCAGGGAATGGTACCAGGAAGGGGAGCATATCCTGCCCCTGGATGTCTACAGGTGTCCGTGCTCCGCCCCATCTGCTCCATCAAATCCTGGAGAGCTAAAGACTTTTGACGTGTGCCATGAATTCCTACACTATTCTTCCTGCTATAGACTGTTGGCTATAGACGACCCCTCTGAAATAAAGCCATATATTGAGATCCTAATCCCCAAGGTGATGGTAGGAGGGGGTGGAGCTTCTGGGGGGTAGTTTGGTCAGGAAGGTGGAGCCCCCACGATGGGACTGTTCCCAGTAAAGGAGACCCTTGAGAGCCCCTCGCCTTTTCCACCATGAGGGGTCACAAGGAGACGGCAGCCGTCCGACTGCAGCCTGAAGACAGTTGTCACCGTGACCCGACCGTGCCAGCACCCTGACCCGGGGCTTCAGCCTCCAGACCATGAGGGATCAATGTCTGTTGTCTGTAAGCCCCCCAGGCTACGGTATTTCATGATAACAGTCCAAACAGATTACGATACTTACTATCCAACACAATGCCAGGAACATATCACAAATCAAATAATTTTAAATGATCTACAGTTATAAAACATGTTATGTGTTCCGAATCTGCTAGAAGGCAGAGAGCACATCTCAGACTTCATCACTGGAAGTAAATGCAACAGCGTAAAGATGTTGGGAGGAGGGTCCTTGCTCGCTGACCTCTTGCTTTTTACCCATTGTGCATGAGGTGACTGGGGTTTGGGGAGCAGTGTCACCACGGGTGCTCAAACTCCAGATTAGTCATCACCGATCGTTGATCCTCTGAATTAAGTGGTGATTTTAAAAATCAACTTGAGGGCAGCCCGGGTGGCTCAGTGGTTTAGAGCCACCTTCAGCCCAGGGCCTGATCCTGGAGACCCAGGATTGAGTCCTACGTCAGGCTCCCTGCGTGAAGCCTGCTTCTCCCTCTGCTTGTCTCTCTCTCTCTGTCTCTCTCTGTGTCTCTCATGAGTAAATGAAATATTAATAAATAAAAATAAAAATCAATTGACTAAAATGCTTTATTTTTCAAAGATTGTATTCATGAGAGACACAGAATGATTGGCAGAGACACAGGCAGAGAGAGAAGCAGGTTGATGCAGGGAGCCGGATATGGGACTCGATCTCGGGACCCTGGGATCAGGCCCTGAGCCAACGGCAAAAGCTCAACCGCTGAGCCACCAGGGCATCCCTTAATGAAAATGCTTTAAACACAAGTCATTCAATCACTATGAGGATGCTTAACACCAACCAGCAATTGACGAAAGGATAAGTGAGAACCAGTTCAACTGCTAGCAACCGTGTAGGGTATGGGAACACTGCCTGGCAGGTCTCTCACGCACTCATTGGGGTTTTGAGGCTAGAGAGAAGGCTCTGAAATATAGACATCTTTACACCTCCAGACGCTGTTGGGGAAGCCACTACCGTGGGACCTGCTGAGTCTGGAACATTCCTTGTATGGAGGCCAAGGGCTGATTCTTCTCCCATATTAGGAGAAACCACTCTCCTGTTCTGGGCCTCAGTGAACTTCTTGGTGTTGGTAAGCTCGGGGTCACATGGCGCTTGGCCAGCACCCCCGCCAACCCCACCCAGTAGAGTTGCTCCCAAAGGAAGGAAACAGAGTCTCTGCCTGACCACAAGAAAGAGTCCTGAGGTCCACCCCGTGCTGGCCATTGGAAGGGCCCCGCTGTGCACACTACAGATGTTGTGTCACTTCTCCTTTCTGTGAGGAAATGCCTTGCGAGTTTAATACCCTCGGACGCTCCAAACCTGAAGACGATACAGAGGTACAAGGCCTATGGGCGCCTACATCTGGTGATTGGCATGATTAGGATCTTTGCCGTCCTCCATCGGGTGGGAAGCCTCCCTTGGGGCTCGTGGCTGGATCTTCCTGCCAGATAGTTTTCCGCAGGCCTTGCCTTGGCTGTGCTGGACCCCAGTGCATGCACCATGGAATCTCAGCACGTGCATGTTTATCACAGAGACACAACTGCAAAGGGTGCTGACAACCGGGCTGGCCACGACCCCGTCGATCAACACCCTGGAGCGGTATGGGATGGGAATCATGGCTATGAGACTGAAAGATCTCAGCACACTGAGCCTGTGTCCTGCTTTTGGACATCTTCATTTTTGTCCAACGGGGCTCTCTGTGCCAGCCCACCGTGCCAGCCCATCATGCCAGCCTACCGGTGACTTCTGCAGGTACACCCAACGAAACAAAGCAAACCTTCCCAGGAAGGCACTGTCCTCTGCTTGGTGCTGGAGGATACGCTGATACATTTAATTAGTTGAAAGTGGCTATGCTGGCCTTGTGGTAAGGGATTTTCAAGAATGATGTTGATGCTAAATCACTTCCGATGATGCTTTGATTTCATAGTCTAATCCTTACATAAGTCAAGATTCCAGCTCTGATTTTAAGTGGGAGTGAAATGCATTTGAAAAGTCAAACAAGCAGTGCTATGTTTTGAGAAAGAATGATCAATAATGTGCTGATAGTAGCATTAGCAGTGAACCGGGACTTGCAAGTTCATCGGCATCTCTGCAATAGGATAGGTTTGGTGCCAAGAAATCACTTAGCCTCCAGACAGGCATTTTCAGCAATGGGGCTTCCGTGAAGTTTCCATGGCTTTTTATCAAGCCTTCCTGGGTTCTAGCAAGTGTCCATCTTTTGCTTCCTGGAGCACTGAATTTCAAATGATGGTCCTCGAATGCTCGGTGCTCCCATTAAGTGTTCACTTAATGGGTTTCCTACAAAGTGACTGAAGCTCCTCAAAGTTGTCAAGGTAGATAAGATGTACAGATGCTGGAAAGATCTTCATAAATATACATCAGAAAAATCTGCTAGAATTTCCCCAGCTGGCAACAGAGAACTCTGATAAACAGGCATTAATCAAGGTGGAGGCACTGTTAAATCCAGATCTGCATTTCTGCCTAGCTGCACCCCCTCAGGTACCTTGTTTGTCTGTGTAAACTTTGTGCTGCATATCTGGCGCCTGCAGAATGAGCTTTAGTTCCAGCTCGTACAGAAGTCACACAGACGTGAGTGGCAATCGCAGGGTAATAAATCATGTAAATAAATGAAATGTTCAGAAATAGGGGAACTAGCATACTGATAATCAAGCAAAAATATTATGCTAACAAACGTGAAGCCAAAGAACGAACATTAATGATGAAGCCGAGGTTGAATGAATTCATGAAAGATGTCAAAAATTGGACACCTGCCTACAGAGGCTTGTCACTCTCTCACTTCGGCATGCCTCCACGTTGAGAGATTCCCCATGGAACGAGAAATCTGGAGCAAAGGCCCACCGAGGACTGGGGTGGCAGCCTCGTGATGCCAGCAGGACCCCAGGCAGGAGGGAAAAGTGTCAAGACTGAAGAAATATGTCCCTTAAATACACTCTCCTGGTTCTGACCGACAAGAACCGAGTGACATGGCAACTCTAAGGGGCAGAGCCTGGGAGGGTCATTTAACCTGGGACCACTGCTGCCCTAGTGAGGAGGACGGGCACAGGAGATATTAGGTGGTCAAACAGCAAATGCATTCATGATGCCAAGGTGGGGATAAATAGGTGCTCTTGCATGCGGGGCCCTAGTGGCCAGGCTAAAGTGATGAGTGCTATGTGCAAGCCCTGGTGAATTCTCCCCAGCTGCTTCATTTCCTGGGAGACACCGAGCAGGAATCATGATGGATGAAACCTCTGTGCTATTCATTTGACCCACTTTTCAGAGCAGTAAGGAGAATGATTGGATTTTGCCTGTAAAGGGGACTGTGCACCTGTCTGGGAAAAAATGCTTACCATGTGGGAAGAAGGGCGACTCTCTGCTAATTGTTGAGACAACTATAAACAGACTTGGTTTTGTGGACGGAGAACCAAACACTTCAAACCTCCTTTCCTCGCTTTCCATAAAACCCAGACACCCTTCCAAAGGCATGGGGGCTGGGTCCCATCACCAACATTTACGGAGGGCTTCTGGCCACGTTCCCTCCTCATACTGTTAGTGGATGTCGGCTCAATCTTGCAACAGTCACACATGAGCACAACCATCCTCATGATAACTCAGCAGTGACACCTGACCTGACCCTGCAACTGAATCCCCCGTCAACATCCAGGCTAAATTAAGAGGCGTTCACATTGGCATTAGCGTTATCTTAAGGGACACATCCTAGGCGTTCGTAAGTTGATAATTTTTCTTTCTGATATTTTTGTGGATTCATGGCTTCTGCATATGTTTTTTAAAACAGAGAGAGAAAAATCTATTTTTTGTCTACTTTATTTTCTTGCTTTCACTTACCACCCCCATCCCCACCCTGTACAGCAGTTTAACCAGAATACAATATAAGGATTCTTTTGTAACATTTTAGGATTATCTTCATATTCCAGCTCTTAGGGCCAGCTTGGGGATACTGCAGATGGTCTAAAGCTCTCTGCAGACTACAGGAAAGTCCACCTCTGCTTGCTTTTCCTTTTGGCTCTTGAGCCTGGCATTCCTGCCCCAGGATGCCCTCCCATGACACCACCCTTCTAAATTTGCATTCAGAGAAGGGGTTACAGCTGCATCTTTCCACTGGATAAAGCTCCAATAATAACACATCTCCACTGGTTGCAAATAATAGAAACTTTGAACTAGCTGAAGCTAAACGAAAAAATTTTCAAAAGGATTTATCCACATGCAAATGGAAAAGTCTAGCAGGGGCTAGACCCAGGGGTTCAAATCAGGTTGACTTAGCTGCTTCCTCCAGCTATTTTTGTATGTGTCCCAGCTTTACTGGGGAGTATAAGTGGCAAATAAAATTGCAATAAATTGGCAGTGTCTGGTTCTTGACTTGGCTCTGACTTATCTCCTCTGTGACTCGTTCATGGGCACCAACCACGTTGGAGAGGCCTAGCAGCTCCAGGCTTCCTCTGCTCAAGGTATCGAACCCAGAGGATTGAAAACATCTCTCCTTTGACTGCTACCCACCGGAATTGAGTACCTCGGTTTCTGGTTGCCTTGGGTGATCCAATCCCCGTCACTACTGTGTATGTGAGGTTGTGTTTGGTTTGAACCTTGTTCTCATTCCCCTGTGGAGCTGCTGTCATATCAATGATTTCCTTAACCACCTGACCCAACAGTAAGGGAGGGGTAGTTGACATTTAATTACTGAAATAGATACGGCACCAACTCCAGCGGTCACTCTCCATCATCACTCGAGTTATGTCCCATGTTATGAATCTCCGCAGACTTTAATTGTGCTTCAGGCCAGAACATCTCCATGACGTCAAGTTCCGTGTTTCTGAGCTGTGTTTCATGCCTGTGGGAGGCAGAGTGCACGAATATCACGCACTTCACTGGATGGCAGTTTTGAGCATTACAGTTACTACTGAATAAGAATATTCAACTATGCAGGTTTAAGGCTTTCGGGAAAGCACTGACCTGAGTATCTCAAGTTCTCTGTATCGATGGGGACACAGGGCATGGAGCGGGTGACAGATGCAGGAACCAAAGTCAGTAGGAATGATGGTATCTGAGAAACATTCAAGGTGGGTTCTCGTGAGAGCCTCGTAGAGGGGGCTGCACCCAACATCAAGATGTGTCCTGTTCTGCTTCCAGCTGGGGGATGGAGGAGCTCTGGGATGGTGAATGAAGGCACTCGAGACACAATGATACTTCACTGGCAAGTGAAAAATCTCTCACCAACTTGCTAAACCAAATGATCCTTCAGCTGGCATGTAAGTCAAGCTTAGGAAGCGCTGCATTTGCCTTTCAAACTGCTAAGAGCTCTCTCCTGAGAATTCACCTCTTCAGTAGCTGCGTTCACCGAGGATGATACGGTTTACAAAGAGCTGATTCTCCCACGAGAGGGTCCACTTCCCACCTCTCTCTTCTCCAGTTCCCGACACCCAGTTCTGAGACTTCCTCTGTAATTGTCATAGCCATCCAGGACAGCAGGCAGTCTGTGAGCTTGTTTGCTTTCCTCGGTGAACTCCACGGGTATATATACTGGTCGTGACCTCCTATCTCTAAAGGATGACAGCCAAATTTAAGTATAAAAATCCAGCTAATTAACAGCTGACCTTTCAAAGAGCCTTTGAAAAGCGTCCGGAAGACAGTGAAAGCTCATCACCCAGCTCGGTCTCATGGAACCACACTCAATACATTTGAAGTAGACAGATGAAGATCCGTGTGACCAAAGACTTGCAGGCTTCATCAATTAATACAGTCGTGTGTCTAGGCTCTGGCTGCCAGCTCCAGGAGACACTGCATTTCCCCCACAGACAGGTACTTGGGTCTATCAGTTCTAACAAGATAGAAGTGTAGGGTATTCAAAGGTGACCACAAAAAGTCATGAGGATGTGACACACACACAGTGGATGTGAGAGTGATGCTCCAGAGTAACAGAGGTGAGCAAAGCTCCACCACTTACACGCTGTGCATCCTCAGGCAGAGTGCTTAGCCTTTCTGAGTCTTCACTTTTTCAACTTTGAAGATAATTGTCACGTTTATCTCACGGTGTTTTTAAAGAACTAAATGAGATAATTTATGCGAAATCACCGAGTTACTATTTTGAAGAGGACAGATTTGAGCCAGAAGCTGACCACAGCAACGTGATCACAATACATCTTGATGATAAAATGTAAATAATAGAAGCCACGTGGAAGAGCAGACACAGCCTTGGAGGAGGGAGCCAGGGAAGGCTTCTGGAGAGCTGCGAGGCATTGCATGTCCGCTCCGTGGAAAGAAAAGAAAAAGGATTGCTGAGGGAAGAAGTTACAGCACGTGCAAAGGCACGGGGGTCTGAGAAAACATGTTTTGGGAGGGGTGAGGGGTACATCAGGAGAAGCTGCTGGCAAGATGGGTTTGGACCATGTCATAAAGGATCTTGTCTGCTATAAGGAGACTGAACTGGGTTCTCTGAGGAGCCACAGATGTTAAATCACCATGACACACTGTGTTTTCAGGAAGGAGAACCCATTTTTCACGCACAGAATGGACTCAGGAGTGGGGGTGATGAAGGCGGGGGGTAGTCTCAGAGGCACTGCTGAAGACAGTTGTAGAGGGAGAACATGGGGACCACACATGGATTAGAGGGGCAGAAAAGACAGTGAAATCATTAAGAGGAAAACCTTCAGAGTCAAATAGAACCTGTTTCAGATCTTGGTTTTGCCACTTGGTAACCTTGTAGGATATATTATTAGGCCTGCTAACGTTTCCTCATTTCTAGACTGGAGATAATTGCAGCGGCCCTCACTAGGGCCATTAGGAGGAGTAATAAAAAAATTTATAAAAAGTTACTCATCAAGAGCCTCCTACACAGAGAGCATTCAGTAAATGTTAGCTGCTGTTTGGTGTTCGACTCTGTTACTGATGTCACCAACATTGATTGAGGTGCTCCCTGGCCGGGAGTGCTGGGCTCCCACACTCCTGGTGAGCCTGCCTCATGGGCACCCCAGCTCCCCTTCCTCCCCGGCACAGACTCCACAGGGCCTGCCGGAGCATTGGGGAGCATATGAAGCCTCCCTCCCAATAACTCTCCCATTACAGATATAGTACAATCAGTTCTTTGTGCATGGAATCGAGAATTTGAGCCCAGCCCTGACAGGAATACCAAACACTCCCTTTTTAACCATAGACAACCAAGTCTTCTTCATCTGTTCCCTTCATGGATAAATGACCCCACAAAATGGGGGTTTCCCTGTTTATCTGCCACCCACCCACCTGCCACTCAGATCTACCCCCACTTTTCTGCTCTGGGACCCCCTGTACTACATATCCCTGGATCCCCTCCTTCTTGCTACTGGTTGGTTTTGGACAAAAAGTAGAAGGCAGAGCATGTATTTCTTCCCTGCTTCCTCCCTGATTTTTTGGAGAGCTTCCAGCCCCAAGGGCCCCCTTAGGGTTCCAGTTCTTTCGATGCTCTGAGGACATCCTCCCCTTCTGTGCTCCAGAGCCCGGAGGTGAGAGCCTGCTGCTGCTGGTCCCTTCTCCGTCCACACCTCTGTAAATATTCTCAGCAAGGCAGCTGCCTCCGTACCCTAACTGAGTGCCTCTTGCGTTTTCCGCTGAGCCCCAGCTGTAGCAATAAATGGAGCAGAAACTCAGCTGAGCTGGCTAATCTCTCGGCATGAGCCCTCCTGCTCCGCTGGAAGATACTTTAAAAAATAAAGAGAGAACAAATAAAATGATGGTGTTGATATTTTATAAGCTAGTGCTCACCAAATCAGAGTGGGTACAGGTTCAGTTTTTCTTTTCTTTTTTTAAAATAGGGTTTGAGTCCATCAATAATGATACCATGAAACACAAGCCAAATTCGTTGCAAATTTGTTAGCCTTTTGTACTAAGAGATCTTCTGAAATAGTTTCATCAGATGGATCTGATAAGGACAATTCCCCTGTGAGGCTCTGGGCATCACATTGAGGGAGGAAGCGGTCTGGGAGAACTAGTGAAACTTGGTCCTGAAGGGATCTGAACTCACAACCTCTCCAGCAGTGGTTATTCCAGAGCAAGGGCGATGGGATACATCATGTGGTTCAGATGGAGCCCCCTGGGGGCTGCTAGTGCTGACATCCAGCAGGTGCCATGGGAAGGCTAGAAGTGAACACTCACAAATCAGCCATCAGCTTTGGAGCATCGGAAGCAGTGAGCAGAGGAAGGCAATGCCCACCTTAGGAGGCGGGGGTGGGGGTGGGGGTAGGTAAAACCCACAAAGTCATGGACGTGGACGGTGGAGCCAGACAAGAGCTCAGCCACTGCAGCCTCCACACTGTCTTTTCAACAGAAAAGGGAAAGACATTTTTCTCAATTACCAAGAAAAAGCCTATGGCTACCTTTTACTGTCTTAGGTTTGGAACATCACATACTTCCAGAATTAGCACATCAGGCTCTGTGCTCAGCAGGTTGTAATGGCACCAGAAACACCTCCTTCTGTGTTCCTTGAAGATCTCTAGTGACTTTCCCTTCACTTTGGCTCACGGGGAACGGACACTGTCTACCTTGTGAATATCCTGGGGCAGCTCAGGGAAGAAGCGGCAAGTGAGGATGGGCTGCAGGCTGGCATCTGCTGGCTTTCATAAAAAGATCCTTTCTGCAGTCAAAATCAAGAAAGCATTCATTTTGTTCAATGGCCAGAGTTAGAACACTCTTTGCTCCTTTTCAGTGTTTTCCAGCATACAGTTAGTCATGCTAATCTGGCCACAGATCCCTCAGATGTGGACTGACCTCTGACAACCAGCCAGGAGCTGTTCTAGGTGCTGGCATGATGCAGGTGGACAAGACAGATCAGAGTTTTTCTTTCAGGAAGCTTCAAAGATAGTAGGTGAGACAGACCATAAACAGGGTGATTTCCATTTCAGATGGAAATAGGTACTTTATTAGCAATATGGACTCATTGCTAGTAGAAGACAGCACCACTAGCAGGCATGCTAACATGACCCCAGCTACAAGCAAGATGGACCAACTGGCTCATAAGGGCCTCACTCCCATGTGCTATCACCTATAGTGATCCAATCACCCACCTTATCCCTCAGAGCCCCTCACACTGCTCCACCACTTGCTTTCCCTTGACATCAGTAGGTTCTCCCTCTATGTGGATGATTGAGCTTCCGTAGTCACATGAGAGTTGCAATACTTTTGCTCAACTTCTCCACTGATTTTTTTCATGAGTCAAAACATAGAAAAATAGGTACGTTCCTTGGGACATGCTGGGAAGACATTCCCACATGAGAACACGGACTCATGCCCTCTGGGTCTGAGTAGCAGCCCTTCTATTTCCTGTGACCTTGGACATACTAGCCAACCCCTTTGGTGAGGCTCCATTTCCTCATCTGTAAAAAGGCACGTAATTACCACCTGTAACCTGATTGCAGAAAGATGAAATTCTTTAACGTGTGTAAAGCCATCAAAATGGTGTCTGGCATGTAATTAGCACCCAGGAAATGTTAGCTCTTGGTAAAGAGGTGACAGTGAGGGCTGCTGGAGAGCATCTAGAAATGGCCAGGGATGGGTCTGTCAGCACTGTCGTGAATGGTGCACTTCTCACATATTTGCATGTGTATACCAGGAGCCTGTCACTCAGCCTGACAGGGAGGAGAGAGAGACCAGGAGATCTACATAGAAAAAGGCTAAAGGGGACTCTGAAAACTTTACTTCCCCCTGGGGTGCTCCTGAGTAACCCCTCTTCAGGCAACTGTGGCCATGAAGGACACATGACTCAGACAGGTGAGAAGGAGAGTGTGAGGTGTGGATGAGAAGCAAATGCCTGGCTGCCCAGCACTGCATACCTGTGGGCATCAGTGAGAGAAGGTAATGTGGGCTGGCCAGGTGGCAACAGAGGTTATCCCTGATGGGTGCAGGCCCTCTGGCTGCTGGGCTCACCCGTGTGATCTGCATTAAGCAGAGCTGGAAGTTTTAATGCCACTCTGCTGAGAGAGGCTGATGATGGTAGGAGTCCAGGCAGTATGAACTATGAAGAGTAGAGGTGTCGAGGAAAACAATTGGATGGAGAAGGAAAAGGTCAAGAAAAACCAGCTCAGAGGCTTGCAGGTCAAGATATTCTTAACCAGGATGGAAGGTTCTCTTTAGGGAGACAGCACGAGAGTCATGAGGGAGACCCAAAGAAGGGATGCTGGGTGAAAGCCAGGGTGCTCTCAGACTGAGCTTTTCAGTGGATGCAGGGAAAGCCATTTAACTAGAAGCCAAAGGGCAGGAGTAGAAACATGGATTGAGAAACTAGGCCAGCTGAGTGGCAGTAAGAGGGGTGTTCTGTGTGCAAATAGATATGAAGGGACTGGCACAAGATAAACAGGACCCAAGAAAGGGAGATAAAGTCTGTATCTTTGCATCACATGAATAGACCAATTCCAATTAGAATTCCTTCTTTCTTACTTATCCACTCATCTTCTTCTGATCTTCACATCAAACGGGAAAGGTTGGTGGGGCTAAGTGGATGTGCATGCTCTTCCGCCAAGACCAAGGAAAGAGAAGAAAAGTGTACCAAGTAATGGTGACCAACAGAAATGGGCATGTGGCACATACATGCGTACATACCCTCATCAAAGATGGGAGGCTTGGGTCAGAAGGACCAAGTAAGTTGGCACCCTAGGAGCTCCAATAAGCATCTCATTGGATTCTCCAAAATGCTCAACAGTAGGTATGGCTGTGGCAAGTGACAGATAAATCATTTGAACACAAAGTGTAAGGTAGCTCACCCCAGGCTATGGGCCCAACAGTTTGGCTGGATATCACTATAGAAGCAACTCGTCCTCAAAGCTAATGGAATGGTGGATGACAGATGGTGGACAGAGAAGCACGGGGACAGGTGCATTCCACTGGAGGAAAGAGAAACAGAGACAGACCAAAGAAGGCAGAGAGAGAGAGAGAGAGAGAGAGAGAGAGAGAAGAGAGGGCTGCACAGAGCAAGCCAAGAGAAAGAAGGGTGGCTTGATATTTATTTTCACCTTAAATTAGACACAGAATTTTAAAAATTGGAATGGCATCACAGACCAAAAAAATGTGTTTGAATCTGAGTTGTAATTTTTACATTTGTACGATGGAAATAACATGGCGCTTAGGAGAGAATTTTATGGCTGCTTTTCCAAAGGAAATTATTATGAAAGCTGCGTGCTTAATAAACACTATTCACATTACCAGACTCTTGGCCCCTGCCTATTGTGGGGGGTCGAAGCATAACACACCCAATTAATTTTACAACAGCACTAAATATTCCTCTTTGTTAAACAGAAATTGCCTTCACAAACAAGGCTCCAGCAATTAAATTTTGGCTACCCTTGGGATACGGTTATAAAAAATTCTTTTGTCCAATTAATGATTTCAAATTGATTATTAATGGGACTTTGAAAATGGGAGGTCATGGCAGTAGAGAATTAACCCACTGGATTCCAAACTTTCCATGAAATGAGACTCTTATTTCATAATCAAACTCATCTTGTGTCTTCTACTGTGTTTCATGAGACAGGATCCTGACAAATAGAGAGGTGGGCTCCATTGCTTATGATCCAGGGAACCCAACCCGGGAATTCTCAAACCCCAGAGATCTCAGACGAACATTGGAAATTCTTACTTTAAGGAACCTGACCCAAGGGATACACACAAAGGGAAACTGAGGCCAGCCAGCACTACTTGTTCCTGAGATACAGTCAACTCGACTGTTTTGGACAAGAGTTCTGAAAGTAGACAGTCCTGCCTGGGATCAAGTTCTGGTTTTCACCCCCACTAGACTTTGAGCAAGAATATCCACTGAAGAGCTAATGAACTGGGCCAAGTTGCCTAACATCTCTTACCTCCATTTCTCCCATGTTAAAAATGAGGATAATCATAGTATCTCTGACACAGAACTAATGTCAACAGTTGTTGACACAAGGAATGTAAACTGCTTAGCACATTTCCCAACACAGTGAAAGCCACTCAACAAATAATAACTCATTGTTATTAATCATATTTTTTGTCATTTTTATTACCCTGTTCTGCAGGTCCAGTGAAATGACAAAGACTGACATGTCTACTCCGACTCTAAAAGTCATTGGAGAGGTGGTCAGGCAGGGGGAGGGCAGTGTAACAGCAATTGGTCGAGTAGACTTTTTCCTTTCACAGAACATTTATTTATCTGAGCCTCAATTAGTCTTTCCTTCCCCCAGCAGCTGTTATGAGTCTTCTACTACCTAATAGCACTTGCCAATGATGTTCACTCACTGATTCAGTCACGCAACAGATACTTATTAAATATATTCCCCAGGGAAGACACTTTCTACAAGTACTTCAAAGTTCAGCAGGAACAGTGGACAATCTTCCAGCCATGATGAATTTTGTGCATTTTCCCCAAACTCATTATGCTTGCTCTGACTTGTTCTCATACTTTATTTCCTAAGCCTGGAATGCTCATTCCCTGTCTCCCTTGTGGCTTGTGTGGCAAACTCCTACACATCCTTCAATATCCTTGAATATCACTATCTCTAGGAAGTCTACTCGAATATGATCAGGATGCATGAACAGCATAGATTCTCCCAAAGTGTCTGTTGAGCCACTTTGCACTGTTGAAATTTTGTCCATCTCTCCCTGATGGGGGATCCGTAGCCCTTATGAGGCAGGAACTATCCCAGGTGCTGAGTGAGGAATCTGACAGATACTATACGATTAATAAAAATATATGCTAAATAATAATTGGGAATAAACTTAAAAATATCATCCATAATTATAATCCAAAAAATAAGTACTGCTTTTGTAAGTATATAAAAACTATTTTTTTAAATTTTTATTTATTTATGATAGTCACACAGAGAGAGAGAGAGAGAGAGAGAGGCAGAGACACAGGCAGAGGGAGAAGCAGGCTCCATGCACTGGGTGCCTGATGTGGGATTCGATCCCGGGTCTCCAGGATCGCGCCCTGGGCCAAAGGCAGGCGCCAAACCGCTGCGCCACCCAGGGATCCCTCTTGTAAGTATATAAATGGAAAACAAAGTAACACAACTGTGGCTTAGACCAAAAAATAACAATTTATTGGATTCTCCTCCTGGGGAAACTCTGTGGTGGGTCTCACCCCAGACGTGGCTGGATCCCGGGTTTAAACTCTTGGCTCTGCTTTTCGTCATCTCAATTTCATTCCCAAGTGGGCTTTCAAAGATTGTGACACGCAGTTTCAGGCTTCAGTGATATCAGCTTCCCATCTGCCTTAGAAAGACAGCTGTTTTCCCAAAGGCTCCAGCCAAACCCCAAGAGTGGAATCTCATTGGCCATACAGTAGTCTTATGACCATCCCCAACCAATCACTGCAACACCCAGGGGATGGAATGTTCTGATCGTTGGGGCTGCATTGGATGCCCACATCTGGTGAAGACCAGAGGTGAAGAGTGACAGGGAGGAGATCCCCCTCGCACACTCAGGATGCAATCCTCAGAAGAGGAATGGATGATGGGCAACCAGAAGAGCAGACTTGACCTCTGGACCTTATAAAGAAAATGAGATACATATAATGTCATGCAGAGGTCAAGGCATCTGCACTTGGCCTGCAAGCCAGGAAAAACTTAAACATGTAGATGGGAGGCCTACAGGAAGGCGCAGCATGTTGACTAATCCAGCTTTGTGCTTGAACAATTATAATGGGCTAAATGTTTGGAGATAGGATTTAGAACCAGCTCCCCAAAGGCCTTGGATGCTAATCTAAAGGAGCGAATTTCATTTAGGAGGCAATGGGAGACCACTGATGCTTTTCACGTAGAAGGGGGACAGACCACCATTCCAGTGCAGAAAGATTCATGAGGCAGCTGTGTGTGAAATGCACCATAATAGTCCTGGTAACAGATAATTGGTATCCGAGTGTGACAGGGACAGAGAACACAGGGGTGTCAGATGCAGGAGCAGATCGGATGGCATTAATGCTTCGTTTCAGCCCCATACCTGGCAATGCTGTCAAGGAGCAAAGCAAAGACGTTTCCAAGGGCTACCATTTCTGGACATTACGTGGAGCTGAATTCCTTTCTGGCTTCTGCCTCTGAGGGATTACATTTTCCTTGTCGTGCAGGAAGAAGGCAGTGAGTAAAGAAGGCGAGCTCCATCTCTAGCTGTGGCACTGTGACCCTGGGCGTGGGGGTCTCACTCATGGCTGATTCTGCTGACCGATGGAGACACAGGAGGCAGATACCACCTTCCTGCTTACCTCCCCTGACACACACACACACACACACACACACACACACACACACACACATTAGCTTTCATTTCTGTGGAGGAGACATAGAAGACATGATGCATATGTCACCCAGGCATTACTTCTGCATCCACAGGATTGGCAATTTCACAGAACTTGTCTCCACCTCAGGTCTCAGAGGCGTCCCAAGCATCTATACAGTCCTTGGGGACCTGCAGTCAATAGGTTTTGTTTTCTTTTTCTCTTATCTCTTTGTAGTTCCCAATGAAAGTCATGAGACATTAATCAAAAATGCAAGTACATCCATAAATATTTCCCCAATTGTATCTCAGTGATTACACATCTTCACAATCCCCCTCAGCAGCCTCTTCTTTTTCTCTTCACACTTCATAAAACAATATTTTACGTAAGATACTTTGCCAACTGCTCTTCCCCCTGACAGCCATATATTTCTAATTACTCCAAGCCAATGGTGCTTGTTGCGTTTTATTTTGCTTTATCTTTATGATTAGATAAATCAATTTTAATGTCACGCCTTTAAAATCTGGCTTCTTCCAGATGGAAACAGATGTTTTGCTTCCTTGATGGTGCTTGTTTTAATGTGGCATTCCCCAAAAGAAGCTCAAGTGGAAACGACAGGCCATTTAATAAGCTCTCTCTCTCTCTCTCTCTCTCTGTGCTCCAAACCTGCACATCACCTCACACATTAAAACCACCACAAAACAAAACTTTTCCTTCTTGACTTACTGAGGAAAACTGGCCCATAAGCAAGAGATGCTGAGATCACAGGAAAGGACATTGCCATGCCATGAAGATGCAAGAGGTAGCATCCTCATGGCCGTTGATGGCCTTTGTCTTCCATTTGTATGGCAGACATTTATCCATTGCTTCAGATCAAGAGATTAAAACTATCTGTCTTTTTTGACTTGGACACATGCTAGACATTTTGCTTTTTACTTCTAGAGATGCTTAAAACAATTAAGGAAGGCAAAACTTGATATGAGCCCTGAAAATGTGTCTCCAGCACTGAGCTAGTGAAATGCATATTCTCCAAATCTGTTGAATCAGACACTCTAGGGGTGGGCCTAGCAATCTGTGTTTTCAACAAGCCCTTCAGGTGATTCGGCTAAGTGTTCACAGTTGAGAACCACTGCCAAAGGGTAAGCGAGAAGTCAAAACAACAGAAAGTCTGGTAAGAGGACAGAATGTCCACTCCAGCCATCATGCCCACAATCATCCATCACGTGCTCTGCCCAAGATACACGGACCATCCCCTGGGCACACAGCAAGAATTATACCACCCCTTACTGCTGTTGGTGGTCTAGATTTGTTACAGAGCCAGAAGCTATGGCTCATGTATGCTTCTGACACCTACTTCAATGTCTTCAGATTACCACGAGCCAAACATGGTGGTCTTCTCATTGGGGCGAGTCTACATAAGGCAAAATAAGATTCTAGAACACTAAATGGACAAACTCCAGCTGTGCCTTCACATCACCCTGGTTTCATCATTTGTTTGCCTCTGGTGAAGTCCAAGATCACAGACATATCTCCAAATGGAATCACAGAAAATACTTGGTACTGGGATGCTATGAAACCAGACAGGGGAGCCTTGAGTCCCTGCTGGATGCAAAGCTAACGTCTCCGAATTGCCTGCTCCCCTCCCAAGTGTTCTCTCCAGGGTCATATTCTCCTTCAAGACTTTGTAAGATGTGCTCAGCAGCAAAGGTATTGACTATGTAATTTTGAAGAGGGATGAAGGGCGGCTGCCTGGTCTGTGTATAGTATGTGAATCAGCCTGGAGTCTATAGATGGGAAGATATTGGACTGATCAATCTTTATTCCTAGGCAATCAAGCAAGGTAGCATCTTCAGGTATCTCTAGAGACAGCTCATAAAATGGGGGTATTGATCAAAGGGTCTAAATTTGTAGTTTTGACTATAAAAGCAATTTGTTTTTGTGGAACATTCATATAAGACGAATGCATTTGGGTTATTAACTTCAAAAACAATTCCTCTGGGTAACTTTGTGAAGTTACTGAGCAGTTTGCAAGTATTTTTAAATGTGTGTAGTAAATTATTTTAGGCGATTGAGGTGCCTACTGACATAGCTAGAAGCACAGTTTATGTAACAAATAATTTGAGGTTCTCTGAATAACAATGGCATGAGCCAGCATTTGTTGCGGGCTCCCTAGTTTGTGTCAGGCATACGACAGGGGTTTTGCTAAATGTTCCTAATTTAATTTATCCTCTGGATAATTCCATGTGTTGGGTGTTTGGGTCTTTGTCCTTACTTTACAGGTGAGGACATCCCCTTTCACAGAAGTAAAGTGACTTGTCCAAGGACACATAGCTAGTGAGCCAGAAATGGAACACAGGTTGGTCTGTCTCTAGAACTCATATCCCTAAAAGGGGTTGCAAATGTCTTGGAAACTGTACATGAAGAATTCCAGGTCACCTGACAACATGCAACGATTTGTCCAGTTCTAGAAATTGCTTCTTCCATAAGCAATTGGCATTTACTAACCAGTTGCTCCTCCCAGGGGCTAATACCGACCACAGGTTGCCTTAGTAACTTTTGCCCCCAGAAAAGCAGAGGAAGATTGTCATTTGTGAGAATTTTGAGGTAACCATGGGGGTACAGGTAGGTGAGTAAGTGGCCAGAGAAGCCACTTACTGCACTTACTGCAGTCTGCAGGTTAAGAAGAACAAGGCAGACAGAGTGGGGATGGCAGACCATGAGGACTTAGCAGACCAGAGGTGGCAGGGCAGGTACCTAGAAGCTCTGGGGTCTGTGTGCGAACTTTGCAGTACCCTGATCTTCAGTGTCGATCCTTATGACACAAGCTAGCATAAGTGAGCCTCTCCTCGGGAGTGTGGTATCAGAATCTGGAAGAGGGGAGTCTGGGCGACGTGGGGGCATATGAGATGCAGGAGGCATGAGCCTGGAGTTCTCCTGGTGGAGAGCCAGGAAGCTGTGGAGCCACAGGAGGGTGCCTGGGGTGGAGAAAGACAGCAGACAGCTCAGAGGAGGAAGGGCAGCAAAGAAGCACCAGCCTCATAGACCATCTATGGTCTATGGCACTGGATCTGAGCAGAGTGAGGAGCTGCCACGGGGGAGGGGTACAGGAGTGCCATCTTACGATTTTGACAGCATCCCTCTGGCTCCTGGTTAAGACTCAACTGGGGAGGGCAAGGAAGGAAAAGAGGGGCTACTGGGAGGCCCCCACGTAATGGAGAGGAGAGGCACTTCGCAGACACAGAAATCGTAGGAGGACTGGAGACCAGCTTCGAGCAGCGCTATCCTATAGGACTTTCTGCAGCCACAGAAATGTTCTGTAATATGATCAACTCATCCTGAATCAGCTTTGAAAACCCCCATATTCAATCATTTCTTCAGGGACACCAGAGGAGGATGGGTGTCCAGGGGCTGGATAACACTGCACCCACAGCAGAATGCTGGACAACACTGAGTGTTGACAAGGACGTGAGGAAGAGGACCCCTTTGCACATCCGGCACGATGGGAAGAGGGCGCCCCAATGAAGCACACACATCCCTTCCACCCCGCCGTCCACTCCCGAGGCGCATCCCAGGATGGTTCTCACACAGGACTGCAGGAGCAGGAGACATGCACAGGGACTTGGTGGCAGCATGGTGCCCTCACTGGGGCCTAGGAATGCTATGGGACACATGAGGCACCTAGAAGTCATGAGCCAGAAATATGCACAGCGATGTGGACGGGCCAAGGTGCGCCTGAAGTCCAGAGATGCCAACAGGCGGCTCCTGCTGAATTAGAATTTAGGGGAAAACTTATGCTACCCCAAAGATCCCACAAAACTATATGGCAAATGACTCTGAAAAAGGAGAAAAATATAAAAACGGAAGAGGGAAATTCAATTTACCCACAAATGTAGGTGAAGATTTTCAATCTTCCTATGGTAAGATGAATGGGGAATGAAAACAGCAGCAAGTTTCACCCGCAATACTGATGAATGAGAAGACCTGACACCCGGGTAAGCATCACACTAGGAAAGGTGCCCTCTGGGCCCTTCGCAGTGGTAATGTGGGCGGCCAACACTGGGGCTGAGGTGCTTCCGCCGTGTCTCCTCACACTGAGACAGCGGGCACCCTGTGACCAAGTGTTCCTGTTCTGTTGTGGCCCCGCCGAGCGGCCTGTCTGTCCCAGGTGGATGCCGATCTGCACGCTCCCTCCCCTCCACAGCATGAGTGCCGGGCTTGATGGGACGGGCCTGGCTGATGAGATGAGAAGGTGTGAGGCATGTGGGCGCCCAACATGTGCATGCACACGGGGCCCATTATCCTGGGCTGCTTCCCCCGGGACCCCTGGGCTATCATGCTGCCGGGACCTCAGGCCAGCCGCACAGTGAGGCCACTGGGAAGAAGTGGGGAGCCCTGTGAAGTGGCCAGGACCAGGCCCTGGACATCAAACAACTGTCAAATAAATGTCTGCAGAAGCATGGGAGGAGGGTGTCCAGGCTGCTGACACCAGCTCCTTAGGAGGGACTTGGGGAGGTGGGCAGCACTGACATTTCAGTAGGTTTTTGAAGTAATTTGCACAGATCCAGCCCAAGGATCTGGTACCCAAGGATCTGGTACCCAAGGAAAATCTCATGGGTGAAACGGGAAAGCAGAACAATTTTGTAAAAATATGGGTGGCTGGGACCTGGCCTATGGTCACGCAGACAGGGCGAGAAGCCGAGGTGCCTGGGGTGTGTGACCCCAGGTAGAAGAGCAATGTCCTGCGTGCCGGCCTCAGATGAGCACAGACCCATAGGAAGGCTCCAGAGCTGTGTTCCATGGGGTGTTCCAAGCACATCTGCCATGGTTATATGCTCTGCTTCTAGCATGTTCTACTAGAAAGAAACATCTGGTTTCCTCTCTGAGAACATAGTTACAGGTGTGTGTGTGTGTATGCGTGTGTGGTGTGTGTTATGTGAAGGGGTTTGTGCACAGGTGTGTGTGGTGTGTATTTATGTGTGATATGTGTGGTATGCATGCATGTGTGTATGTGGATTTGTGTGTGGTGTGTGTGTATAGTAGTACGTGTGTGTATTTGTGCGGTGAGGGTGTTTTTGTGCAATGTGAGGGGATATGTGTGCATGTGTGCATGTATTATGTTGTATGTATATGTGTTTTTGTGTGGTATTTGTGCATGAGTGTGTGTGTTGTGTGCATGTGTGTTTTTTGTGTGTATCTGTGTGGTGCATGTGGTGTGTGTGTTTGCGTGATGTGGGGGGTACATGCGCACGTGTGTGGTGTATGTATACTTGTGTGCAGTGTGTCTGGTGGTGTGTGCATTTGTGCAATGTTGGGGGGATAGGTGTGCATGTGTGCATGGGTGAGTGTGGTATATATTTGTGTGGTGTGTACGTGTAATATATGGTGTGTATTTGCGTATGCGTGTGGTATGTGTGTTTGGGCAATGTAGGGGGGTATGTGTGCATGTGTATGTGTGTGTGTGTGTGTGTGTGTGTGTGTGTGTGTGGTGCAGGAGGTGTGTGATCAAATCTTCAGAAATTCCTCTTACTCTGGAATTTGAACGATTTAAGAGCTTAAATAACATTCTTATATGTTAACAAATGACAAAAAGAATTTGCTGTTGGAGAGTTGTCATTGTTTCTTTTTTTTTTTAATCTTTAGTAACACTTTTCTAAATTGAAGTGTAATTGCCATCCAATCTCCTGTTAGTTTCAGGTGTGCCTCGTAGTGATTCGACATTTCTGTACATTACGAGACAATCCCCATCCCCACGGTAAGTCTACTCACCATCTG
This sequence comes from Vulpes lagopus, assembly GCF_018345385.1. Taxonomy (NCBI): domain Eukaryota; kingdom Metazoa; phylum Chordata; class Mammalia; order Carnivora; family Canidae; genus Vulpes; species Vulpes lagopus. The sequence continues at coordinate 34,309,260 of NC_054837.1, forward strand.
TCACTATGCAAAGTTATTACAATATTATTGACTATATTCCTGATGCTGCACGTTAGTTTTTTATTTTATAAAAGCTGAAATTTGTGTTTAAGATTTTTTATTATTTCTAAGTAACCTCTACAACCCTGATATCAAGAGTCACATGCTCCTTCGACTAAGCCAGCCAGGCTCCCTCCTCTGCTTCTCTTTTGAAGGAAACGTCTGCATGTATGATGAGATCTGGCCAAATCCTTGCCAATGTGCTTGGCTTCGTCCATCTTTCCAGTCCGATACTGTGGTTCTCAAATTGGGCTTCCCATTAAGTCTTCCAGAAGGCTTTGAAAAAATATAAATTGCTGGCTTCTGATTTAATTTGGATGGAGCCTGACCCCAGAATTTGGGAGGCAATCTTCAGGTGATTTTAATATACGCTGGAGGCTGGGAATCATTGATCTAGGACGAATATGAGTAATATTTTCAAAAAACTCATAGAATGTTCAAATCTTTTGTCTTGAATCAATGATGAATTGAATTATCTTTCATAGAGTTTTAATATTAGCTCTACCTTACTGAAGCATAGTCGTTTGAAAATTGGTTTAAAAAAAAAGTCATTTAATCTAAAATTTCAGTTACCCAAGAACATCACACAGAGCGAGCCCAAGCAGGTGGCTCTCAGATGCCGGCACAAGTGTCTCCACACCAAGAGACCAATGCCCTGCTTCATACTGACTCCAAATCTAGGGCCCAGAGTCGGGCTATAATTTGGTGGCATTTGGAAGCCCTGCTGGGGTATTTTGGCAGACTTCTAATGTTTCATTCACAAAATTCCTCCTATAAGGTATTCCCTGATGAAAATATCTGCATTTCTCCATTAGTTTTCTCTCTTTTAGCTTGAACCTACCAAACTATATGTGAACAAACTCTATTTAAAATGGTGAACTTGCTCTGGATTGCTCTTTACTTTTAAAAATTAAGCACATTTCGAGCACTTGATTTATTGCCCGAGATACCCCTTGACTCTCGAGCTGGTCCTTAAACTCCTCCAAGGGATAGGAAGTTGTGTTCTCTGCAGCTTCAGGCACGTGGCGGGGCAAATGAGTCCCTGCTCCCCTAATTAGTATTTTTGCTCAATTCCGTTATTGCTATGAAATACCCTCCCATGTGCTGGAAAGGTCACAAAGATTTTTGCATATTTGAGGAAAGTCAGCCAGCACTCCAGAGACTGGACAAGTTGGTGCTATTGCTCCATCAGTGGTGGAACAGATTTCATCTTGTGGTTTTTCTCAAATGGTCCAACATGCTTGCCCCCAAATAGTATGTCCGGGCTGCTCGAACAGGCTGCCGCACACCACAGACACTTGTCTCTCACGGTTCTAGAGGCTGGAGATCTGCTTCAGGGCACAGTCATGCACATTCTCACGGCATCCTCACCTGGTGGACCTGACCACCTCCCAAGACGCTGTCTTGGAACACCATCACACTGGATTTCGACGTGAATTGGGGGAATTGGGGAGAGGACACACGTTCTTTAAGGGGATGGAATGGAATCTGCCCTCCCTTTTCTGCCCTGTGCCCCGTTTCTGGGAAAGTTAGGGCCAGCTTAGCATTCTTGGTTCACTTACTGAACATTCTTTTTCAAGGAAGATGATCAACCACAAATCAACCTAAACACAGCTTTCTTCCATTTATTAGAAACAGTTGGCATGTATCTGAAAGCACTGGGATGTAGCACACAAGAATTCAAAAGATCTGGGTTTTTTAACAATGTCACAGTAATTACAGCACAAGTACCATTTATTGGGCTCTTCTTGCGTGGCAGGTGGGGCTGCTTCGGTCTCTAAGCCCCATGGTTTAGAGGCCCCAGTTCTATTTCTCTTCTTTATGGGACCATAGGGGCACGCATACCTGATGCTCCTCACCTCCTTCTAGACAGGAACCCAGGTGCGTTAAGATGACATAAGTGACATAAGTATGTGAATGCAGGCACTGAATTTGGAAGGTGACACCAGGAACTACCATGGAGGAGTTTAGGCATGAGAAGGCAAAGGATGGATGCCCATAAGTGGTGCATGATGGAGCATCCTCCATGCATCACTGTGGAGAGCTCTGAGAGTGAGGGGAGAGGATGCCTGAAGCAACCGAGGGATGAGCTGTAAAGACTCCAGCCACCAGAGATGAGCCTCAGAAAGTCACAGGTGTTTGCATGGGATGTCTGCGGGGTCAGCTTCAGGGTTATGGGGGGGGATGTGGTGCATGGTGGTCAGGCACCATCAGTGTCTGTCATCCCAGGACCCTAATGTGCTGCCCAAATGAACCAAGCCCACGTCCATGTCTATGCATTCTCTTCCCAAGTCCGTCCTCCCTGGGGGACCCACAAGGCAGTAATTTCTCTTCTGGACCCAAGGTGTAGCTGGGGAGCAACTGCATGCGGAGAGCACTGAGGGAAGAGCGTGTGTGGGCCCCCATGGCTGGGGAGGGGTGTCTGTGGGAAGGCAGGTCATCCCTGGGGCTGCAGGTCCCACAGCAGAATCGGAGCGGTCCAAGGATTCCACTCCCGACCTGGCATTCCAGGTTGTCATAAAGGTACATTTGTCACAGTGGGAGGACACAACACCGTTTATTTATCAGTTTGTTAGCTTGATTTATAACTTTTGAGCGCTGAGACATATGTTGTATGCAGCAGATGCCGTTGGCTCCCGCCCATATTCCCTGGGCTGCACCGCTCCAGTGTGCCCAGGCAGCCAACTGCCAAATACGCATCTCTGTGCCTCAGGGCTCTCCGTTACTGCTGGAGTCCACTCTTATGCCAGAACAGCAGGCAGGAGATCCCGAGGCGTGGGGTGGGGGGCTGGGAGCACCCCTCCACAGAAGACCGATGGGTGTCAGTATAAAAATGCCCCAGCTTCCTCAGCCCAAGTGTGGGACCATTCTGAGTGCTTCCCCATCAGAGAGAGCTGCTACCATCCTCAGGAGCGACTGTTTATGACACACCTCTCATTGGCTGCCTCCCCTTCCTTTATGTCCACAAAAAATATTTGCACTTAAATGCTTGTCTAGCTCCTGCTCCTGGGAGGATCCAAACCAAGTAAACAGCTGCACTGACCATGGTGTCCCATTCTTTGACTCCTTCCCATAGCCAAGTGAAGAAGGTAGCATTACAATCCCCATCTGAAAAGTCTTTGAGCATTAAAATCATTTGCCCAAGATCCCAAACTAATACATAAAACAACAAAAGATGCTTATGATCATGACTCTGTCCCTTACTTGCTGTGTGTCTGCACAGGTGGCATCTGACACTCAGATTCTCCATCTGCATGATGGGGTGACGGGGAGTCCTATCCACCTGACCTATCTCCTGGGTCCCTGCAAAGGTCCAGGGACATGACCAGCAGAGAGATCATATGCACTGTAAATCACACGGCCAATGTCAGGACCCTGATGTCTGTGCTGGACCTGAGTGGACCTCACCTCCATGCCACTGGTTCTTACCTTTGTCTATCAATTTCTTCTTTCCTTCCTTCCTTCCTTCCTTCCTTCCTTCCTTCCTTCCTGATGAGGATTTCTTATTATTCTATGAAAATCAAAATTATTTTGAAGGAGCAGTTTTTCTTCTGGAATCAAGTGAAAAATAAGATGATCTGGTCTTTTTGCCTCCCTCTTTCTCAATGTCACTTCCACAGAACAAACATCAAATATCTGCGCAAGGCACAGGGCCCCATTAGAACCATGGGAATATCCAACCTTGCCATTCCGGGTCAAATATCTGACGGGACTTGGGCATACACAACATCTTCATCAGGGTTTACTGGGTGTCCAACAGTGTTTGACGCTGAGAGAAAACCACTGGACAATCTTCACTATAAGTGATAAAGTGATAAGTGATAAAACCACCAGACAAGTGACACTTGTGCATGTGAGGTGACACACATCCACCAGGCTCTATGGGTCTGTAAATGTGATGTGGCCTTGGTCCTTTTAAATAATGCCAATTTCAAGTGTTTTATTCCTGTGATATCACTTGAGGGAAATGGAAATCATTACAGTAGAACATAATCATCTCTTTAAAACTTTTATTATCTTCTAAACTATACAAATAATAGTTCTAAAATGTAAATGAGTTCATAAACAGATACGCAAGTGCCTTTTTAGAGTCACCATTAGAGAATCACATCATCTTGAGATAATTACGTCCATGTTCAGGTACAGATTCCTCCAAAATCTTTCATATCTTTGATACAATAGTAGTCCATACAGCTAGTTGACCCATCACCTTGGCAACAGAGACAAAGCCCTCCTGTCCATTATATATCTAGTCAACATGAAAGATGGAGAGAGAGAGTGGAGGGAGGTTATAGAGAGAGAGGGAGGGAGAAGAAGAGAGGGAAGGAAGGAGAGTCTAGCAGTTAGGGGCCCATGGAGACAGACCGAATCCATGTGCTTCATGAAATCACAGTGAGCATCTTCTTTTCAAATCTGTGCCATCACATCTGGTGACCACACTATATTCTGTTAAATGTAGCTCCTATAATCCATTTAGTCAACTCAAAAGAAGTGGATATGTGAGCTTTTCTAGCACAAAGCTACAATGTGCAACACTCAGAAAGAAATCACCTTCCATAGCCATCTTGGGGGACTTGATAAAATCTACCCATTGGTTTTGCTGCAGGTCTCTGGGTGCCCATCTGGGTTTCTAACAAAGACAGAAAACTCTCAGCCAGAGTTTGCAAACTGATGACACAGATGTATTTTTTTTATACATTTATTTTTTATTGGTGTTCAATTTGCCAACATATAGAATAACACCCAGTGCTCATCCCGTCAAGTGCCCACCTCAGTATCTGAAAGAGAGAGAGAGAGAAAGAGAAAGAGAGAGAGAGAGAGCAGGGGAAGCAGCAGAGGGAGAAGCAGACTCCCCGCTGAGCAGGGAGCCCAACATGGGGTTCCATCCCAGGACTCTGGGATCATGACCTGAGCTGAAGGCAGACACTTCACCCAATGAGCCACCCAGGTGCCCCAGACACAGATGTATTTCGATTGGCCTAGATGACATTTCCAACATTGGAAAACTTCCCCAGAACGTCTAAACATCTACTTCTCATGAAAGCACCCCAGCCCCCACCCCACATGACAACCACAGGCAGCGTCTGAGCTCCAGAGACCGACCCATGAGCTTGCACTTCCATTGGCCACGACACCCCCTCCTTGTCTCACTGGTGCTTTCTTTGCTCTTTTACATTTCCCACCTGTCCCACCCCTCTGGCATTGACCCTCTGTTGGCTGCCATAGATTTCTTGCTCATTTAATGGCACAAACCTATGTCCGCTTTCCAAAACTGGAATTGGGGCCAAAATATAGGATCCCAACTTTAAATGTGCCAGATGTGTGACTTCAGACAATGGAATCTCTGTGGGACTGAATTTTCCCCGCTGACGCTATCACCAATTCCCTCATGTTATTTGTGAATACCAAAGGCGATAACTCACATTAAAAGTCCTCTGAATGTTGTCCTAGCCCTAAAACCTGTGTGCTACCATCATCTGTCCATGGGGAAACCTTCCTACTCTGTCAACAGGATCATACTGACTGCTGTATGAGAACAAGAGAGAAGGTAGACCAAGGGGACCAGCTAGGCTATTGCCCTTCCAGGCCTACTACATTTATGTCATCAAAACTGGTGGGTTAGTCCCCCCAAACCACTTCCTCCTACTCGTGGCACAGAGTGGGACTACATCTCCCAGCCTCCCTTGCAGTAGAGGAGGCCTCATGACTGAGGTCAATGGGATGTGATCTGTGCACCTGCAGGTGGTCCTGGCGCCTTTCCCAGCATCTCCCTCCTTCAGACCCAGAAAGGGACTGTGATAACCATGGAAACCACATGTTGAAGAAAACTGGGACCCAAAATGAAAGGAGCCTGGGTTCTTAAGTCTTTGCTTGATAGAGAGCTATCTCCTAGCAATACCTGGATTTTGGATTTTACCTGAGTTAGAAACGAGCCTCACTTGCATGTGTGAGCCCTTACCAGTTACGTTCTGTTTGTTAAAAACAAAAACAAAAACAAAAAAAAACCCACAAAACGCTAGTGCTGCTTCATGGCTAGTTTGCAATGTCTAAAAGAGTATCAACTTGAAAAAACTCTGGATTTAGTTTGAGTTTTTTTTTTTTTTTGTAGGGGGGAGGGGGTTAAAATTAGTAAGAAGAATTAGCAAATGTCAGTTTCAACCAATTAAGAATAGTTTTGGTTACAAATGCAGCACTTGGAAACAGGCTGATTATGAAATACTTCCTGGGAGACACATCTCCTTGCTCATAGAGTTCTCTGAAAAGCAATTAATTTTTATTTTAAGCCAACATGAGAGAGCTTTTTAGTGCGGAGCAAAGAAATCAAGAAAGAAATATGTAAAGTGATGGAACACAAGTACCCTTAAATATATAGCAGAACACATCAAATCATGCATCCTGTCATTAAATATATTGTAATAGAATGGCATTGATGCACAAAATAAAACTATATGTAGCCCTCATTTGTCTAAATCCACTCATGTGACATGACTAATCATGTCATTCTGTGTTTGCCACTTTGCTCAGTGGAAGGTCTGATTCCTTGATGTCCAGAGATCCAGTATATTCAATCCCAAGTTGACTTCAGACACCCTCCTGGTGGGCTCTTTCCCTTTCAGATGGTGAGAGTACCTTCTTGCTTTGACAATGGAACCCCAAGTATTGTGGGAGGTTATCTGCTTCCCACACTTTGGGTTTATGAGATGCTGCTCTACCCTCACCTCACATACATGTGTCCATGAACCAAGCCTGGGCAGCCGGGCATGTCCATGCTCCAACAGAGGCTCAGAGGGTGCACGTGGCCCAAGCTGGACCAGAGAGATGCAGACCTAGAACTTTTTCTGGGATGGCTGTGTCCCACTTTTCATGAGACTACGACCTACATGGAGAGCCTGACCTGCCACGTGGAACCTCCTGAGGATAACAGAGGTGACAAGAAGAAGGCTGAGCCCAGCAGTGGAGAAACTATGCCCTCATGACACCATTCGTATCTCTGTATCCAGATGCATCTGATATGCTCATTATTCTCAGGTCCTTCAGTCAAAAAATATGCTCTCCCTCTCTTTCTCTCTCCATCTCTTTATTTTGTCTCAGTTGAAATTCTAATTAATCCAAGAGCTAATGGAAACATATTTTCTTATAGCTACCATGATTGAGCATCTATTATATGACAGGCATCCAACATGGTAATTAATACAACCTATTTTAGTGTCTAACACGGCACTGAAATTAGTTAACACTTATTAGGTACTTGCTGTATGCTGGGCACTCTTCTAAGTAGTTTAAATGGTTTAAAACAGTAATAGACACACACTGTTTTAAAAAATTCAAACAGGGATCCCTGGGTGGCGCAGTGGTTTGGCGCCTGCCTTTGGCCCAGGGCGCGATCCTGGAGACCCGGGATCGAATCCCACGTCGGGCTCCCGGTGCATGGAGCCTGCTTCTCCCTCTGCCTGTGTCTCTGCCTCTCTCTCTCTCTGTGTGTGTGTGTGTGTGACTATCATAAATAAATAAAAATTAAAAAAAATTCAAACAGTACAAATTGGTATACAATGTAAATCTTTCTGCTCTCCCGGCCCTCATTCCCTGTCCTCTTTCTTAGAGTGAATATGATCACCAGCTACTCTGTATTCTCTCAGAAACATTCTTATAAATAAATATGCATTAGAATAAAATGTGTGGATACCTGTATGTCGATGTGTGTTCAGTTTTCACACACGATACCAGCTACCAATAACTGGTAAGCACAGATGAGGTACAATTTGAACACATGGCACTTCCTATCTTAATTGACTCTCTTGACACTCATGAAGTGAATAATCCTAAGAGGAAGACAAGGCATCAATGCACACAGGAAAACAGGTAGTCGCCTTCAGAGCAGGAATTCCTAATAGCCACTCTGCTCTGCTGACACATTAGGGGACCAAGAAATAACAAACCAATTCTCTACCTAGGTTTGCAAGAAACCGAGAATCAGGATGCAGAATCTGAGCTGGAGCTCGGCATGTGCTGGTTAGTGACAGGGCCCAGGTGCAGGCAGATGTCAAAGGGGTGTCCCCACATCTCTCCCCACTGTCCCCTCCCACCATCCAGTCTAGAGTCTGGGGTGGGCCTCGTGCTGGAAAGTTCCCGTCACCAAACCATACCCATACCTGCTTCAACGCTGTGGGGTGGAAGGAAAGCCAAGAGCTAAAACTTCATGGCTCAGGCATTCAAAGGAAACTAGGACTTCAGTGGAAAAGTGGAAGCTGCCGTTGAGCAACTATGAGGCAGAAGTATCTCCCTGTGTGGAACCAGGAGGGGTAGCTCCTGGAGCTCACCTTAGCATCCTTCCTTAGTTCATGAGGAGTCAAGGGCCAGATGAGTTAAGGAATATGCCCAAGGTCACACAGTGAGGTGTCAGGGTCGGAAAAACCTCTGTGCATCAATGAGCCGCTTTCCAGACAGATAGCCTGCACTTAACAGTCTCGGCCACCTGCAGGCACACCTTTATCTTTTTGACATCACTCATGCATCTGATTTTCCTAACATGGCTTGTGAACAGCTGCATGTTGGTGGGATGTGTATATGTTGGGTGTACATTTGCATATTAACAAATGTACAGAGCTCGACAGATAGGCTTATGGAGAATTGATATTGCAGCTTTGATCGCTGGTACTGCTTCAGTTTCTCTTCCTGTGCCTCTGCTATTTTATGATGTTTTATTCTAGAAGGGTTACTCCTCCCTTAAAAAAAAAAAAAAAAGGAGCCGTGTGCTCCTTCAGCCTGTCCAGTGTCTTCCCATCATCGCTGAATAAGGCTGGCAGGAGCCCCCAGCTCACTCTGCCTCATACTCCCCTCCTTTCATCCCCACTCTGTCTCTAGGCTCTAGTCACCCTGGCCTCTGGCTCAGCCTGTATCTCCTATGTGATGGTCGGTGCCTAGAACAGTGCCTGGCACAAGGGACATGTTTAATGAGCAGCAGCTGCTTAAGGGAACAGTGTGTCCAGGTGGAGTGGGGGTGCACCCAGAGGCAAGCCCGGCCAGGCGGGACTGAGAGAGGCTACCAGTGATGGGGCGCTTACATAAGCCCGCCCTGGATGAGGGGAGAGGGCACAGGTGGGCTCGGGACACATTCTCAAAAACCTCATTTCAACAAGAAGCGTTATCTGGACGCTGATGTGGACCATCAGCTCAAATTCACACAAACAAGAGCCTAGAGGATGAATTCTGTTAAGAGGCGGCTCACCAGCAAGACACAGTACCGTGAGAAAGAAGAACACCATGGATGTCGGTGTAATAATATTAGATCCTATTGCCCAATGGTAGCTAACAGGGCATAGAGGGGAGAGAAGGAAGTATCTGTAGGAGGACAGAGAGGAGAATCCAAAGGGTTTTCATGGCTTTGTGCGAGGGAATGCTCTCAGATGAGCAAGCCTGAGAGGAGGAAGACCCTGGGAAATCATGGCGAGATGATTGCTTCTCCCTGTTTGGCCCTCGTTCCCCAAGATTCACCCCTGGCCTCCTCCATCCCCAGAGCTGGTTCCCGTGAGTGGTGTCATTGGCTCAATCAAGGTCCGCTTTGGCCTTCCGCTTCCAACTGGCTTTGCCAATGGGACTTCCTGGCCCCAGAATAGAAGGCAGGGGGAGGCTTGGGTTTTCTTCCCCACTGCTCTGCGCCATCCCCCATTGCTGGTGGCAGCTGCTTTCCTTCAAATCTTTGCTTCTGGCCAGTGGCCCCACCTCTTACTGGGCTGGGAATGCAGCACCCTGTGGCCCTTGTGTCCTCAGGCCTATGGATTGTCAGGGTGTACTCATGCTAGCCTCTGGGCGCACAGACATCACCATCTCTTCCCTAACCCTGCCCACCCCACAGTGATGATTCTCTTCGCTCAGGTAGCTTAATTCTGACCATCTGGAGTTTCTTGGTGGAACCCCAGCTCATACAAACTATTTCAAATTGTTTTACAAGGCCCTCGAACATCCAGAATTCCAGAATGACCTGGAAATGTCAAATGTCTGTGGCTAAAAGGCAGAAAGGCTAAAATGTCTGCCAGCTTTCGGAAAGTTTATTAGAGCAATCTTATTATTTAAGGATTTCTTTTTTTTTTTAGCCATACAATATTAACACATTCTCCAGGCTTGCCTGTTGTTTTTCCCCTTTGAGCAGTGAAATTAAATGGCTAAGAAGAAGACACTCTAACACCATCCCCCCGTGGCTCACCTTCCCCTGTGAACCCAGAGAGCAAACAGTGCATGGGAAGCTCAATAATAAAATGTTTCAGTGTCTTCGCAGCAGGGTAAGTGTTTGTGAGCACATCAGAACGGACACCTGCAGGGCTGAGCTAGAAGCACCACCATGAGACATACTGTACCAAAATCCTGATGAGGAGAAACCTTGCTAACTGCCAGTTCCACGTCCTTCTCTTCTCAGAACGCTGCTGGCCGGCTTGGGTCAGAGCACAGGGCTTCTGGTACAAGACAGTCCAAGAACACTCTTGGGCAAGTAGGTATCCTACTCAGTCTAGGGTAACGTGTCTGTCGAGCATCTCCCGTATGGGTTCAGATTTCATGTTGCCCAAGAAGAAAGGGGCCTAAGACGCCCAAGGAATCCCCGGGTGGGGAGGACAGAGGACCAGAGAAAACCTGAAATGGGGAACTCCCAATGGTCAGGGTGTGCGCTGTCTCTCTCATCTGTGCTTCCCCAGAGCATTACCTCATTCCTCTCTGCTCATCCACAAGCTTCTTCTGCTTCTCTGCCTTAGAATAATGTGCCTGCCAAATCAGTAAAGTGCCAGCTTGCCTCTACCCATTCATTTATTTAAAGCACAAATATTCCAGCTAGGGATACTGGAGGGAGAGGAAGGAAGGTGACCATGGCACCGTGCTTACGTCTCATCCAGTGAGAGGCAGGCAATACTACAAAAAAAAAAAAAAAAACAGTATGCTACATGATTTGTTTTATATTTTATCTAAATTACTCTCATATAAGTAAATAACATAATCCAATCATGGCAAATGATGTTGAAGGTTTGCCTTCGGAAGATGGTCTCACATTTGTAAAATCACAACCCCCATAGGGGTCATGGTGGCATTGATGGGAAAAGAAACACCCTGTGCCAGAGGGGCAAATGAGGACCATGAGATGGGGTATGAAAGGAAAAGTGATGAATCTACAGTGGAAGGGCAGGGTTCTGCTGGCTGGCTCTGGTCAGGGGATAACACAGGGGACGCAGAGCTCCCACCTCCCTGCACCCACAAGAACTCGGGGCTGAGCTGCAAACAGGGTGGGGCCCCCACAAGATTCCCTCCTAATTCCCCAGTAATGGTCTCTTCCCCATGCAGGCAGCACCATGCACAGAACAGAATATGGCAAATGAGGAGAAGTCAGGTCCGTGGCGTGGGGACCTCCACTTTGGGGAGTCACTAGTATAAATCCCAGAGGGATGTGAGCAAGAAACAGACAGCAAGGCTATGTGGGGGTCAGGGGGCTTGGGGGCACAGGAAGAGCTGACGTGGTCATGGGGGAGCTGCTTGATGCTCTCCAGCAACCCAAGCAGGGTGGCTCTCTTGTGATGTCCACTGCCCCTTGTGGGTCTTAGGGGGACATCTAGCCCAGAGGGGATGGTCCTCAGTCTCTTGGTGGCCTCAGGAACTGCCTCAATTGCCAGCAACTATTCCATCTGCCTTTTCAGCTGCTCCCTCTCCACTCCCCCCCACACACAGCTGCCACCAGAAGAGTAGACATGCCCAGAGGACACGGGTGGGTGTCTCAGACAGTTGACATTTTAGTGTCCTGTCTAACCCTTGATGAACAAAGCATGCCATCACCTCGAATGTTGACCCTGGTCTTCCCCTCACCTCTGCGCTCCTAAGGGACAAAGCTGAATGCCACCACCGGGAACAGCATATTGCCCCAGAGCTGGACTCCTCTCTATAAGAAACTGGACATTCAGCTTCTGAACGTGTTATTATGCATAACATCCCTGTGCCAATGACCCCGGACCTTTATGGGCAGCTGGTAAAAAGTCGCATGTGTCTACAATAAGCTTTCTATGGTAATGCCAATGGTTTACAAGAAAACAGGCCAGGCCAAGTGAGTTTCACTTCCAAACACTGTAATTTCAACGATAACACATTTGCTCCCTTCCTGTCTCTCCGTGCAGCCTCCCTTGGAAATGAGGGTACAGTTTGAGCACCTTCTGTCTACCTCAGAGCACAATGCATTCATAAAAAACAATCTAGAAATTGCAGCATCAAAGTAAAATTAAATTTCAGGCTATAGGAGAAGGAGCAAAATGAAATAAAACTTCTGGGATTAAGGGGAAACTCATACTTAAAATGACAACCAAAGTGAAAACCATTTCACAGAGACTGAAAGATTCAAGATACATCTCCTATGACTAAGAAGCAAGGCAAGAGAGGAGAGATGGGGTTTGCTTAGACGATCCTAAAATACAACCTCATGTCTCATGATTTCCAAGGCTGCTAAGAAACGTAGCTTGGGGAATCACCCTGCAATTTCTCTTTTGAAAAAAAGTCTGATCCTATCAGAGGGATGTGTGCTCATTTCTCATTTAAAAATTATCTAAAGCTTCCAGAATCCAGTATATTCTCCAAGCAGTGCATGGAGAGAATCACCAAAGGGTCATAACAGATTCTAAAGTCAATAGGACTAACATTGTGAGCGGGTCAGTGGTGGTGGCTGCCTGACTGTCCTAAGGTCTGGTCTCCAATGCCCCAAGCTCCCAACAAAATCCTCAGTTCCTGACAGGTCCGGTCCCTCCATCTGCAAAATGCACATCTTGAGCCGAACGGTCCCTACTTACACTTCTGTGATTATTTTTTTTAATCCGAGTGATATTGCAGACCATCAGGGAGAAGGAATATCGGGTTTTATACAATGGCTTCTCCGGCAAATGATGTGAAATCACAGAATATCAAGTATTAATACATTCCTGACTTAAAATCACAGATCAGGCAAAGAGATACTCAGAGGGCATCCTCCCAAAGATTTAGCAACTCTGATAGGAACAACACTCAAATTCAGAAGCCTAGCAATCTCAAACTCCATACATTAAGCCATTTTAAATAAATGCTTTTTTTTTTTTTTTTGGCTGGAACCAGAGGCTCTTCTCCGTGTGCCATTATTGGAATTCTGTGACATGTGTGATCAAGGAAAATATGTAATTTTATACTTATTAACTATAATCTGTGGTATAAGACAGATCTCTAGATGGCAGAAATCCAGCTTCAACTGGTTTGAGCAACTAGACAGTATTGGCTCAGGTTTTTTAAAAGTCTTTGAAAGACTCCTAACTCTGGGAAATGAACTAAGGGTGGTGGAAGGGGAGGAGGGCGGGAGGTGGGGTGCCTGGGTGATGGGCACTGAGAGGGGCACTTGATGGGATGAGCACTGGGTGTTATTCTGTATGTTGGCAAATTGAACACCAATAAAAGTAAATGTATAAAAATAAAAAAAAAAAGTCTTTGGAAGGTATTGACTTGGGGCAGAGCCAGATCCAGGTGTAAATCACGGCCACAGGGGTTCCAGTTCTCCCCTTCACCTGCCCTCTCTTCTCTGTGCATATGATTCCTAGGCAAGTAGGCCACAGTATGGCAAACGAACACTGCTCCACTGTATACTGCTCCACGTATACATTCTACCAGCTGGAAAGAAGACTTAACTCCTACAAAAGTCCTGGGATTGAACTCAGTGGGCTCACATATGGCCATATCATTTATGATTTTCCAACCACCTTAATAGTTATGTGTCCCATGCAGAGTCCAGAGAGTAAGTCTGAAGAGCCCCCAGAGTGTGGAGTGGTACATAAAAATCCAAAAAAGCAATTAAACTATGGACAAAGTGTTACAGATACAGAGAGGAAAGGCAGGTACTTTGGGACACCTGGGGGTGGCAACTCCCAGAAATGGGGACATTTAAACTATAAAACAAAGGATGAGTATATCTGGGTGGGCAGAGACAGGAGGGAAGGATATTTCGGGCAAGGAAACAGAGTATGTACATACAGAGACCTTGTTGTTTTTGTTTAAACTATCTTAATTTTTTTTTAAGTTTTCATTTAAATTCTGGTATAGTTAACATATAATGTAATATTAGTTTCAGGTGTACCATACAGTGACTCAACACTTGCATACATCACTAGATGCTGGTCATGGCAGGTGCACTCTTTCATACCTATCACCTGTTTCTCCCATCCGCCCACCCATTCCCCTCTGGTGACCACCAATGTGTTCTCTGTAGTTAAGAGTCTGTTTCTTTGTGTGTGTGTGTGTGTTGTGTGTGTGTGTGTGTGTGTGTTTGTGTGTTTCACTTTGCTCATTTTTTTTATTAATTTATTCATGAGAGACACACACAGAGAGAGAGAGAGAGAGAGAGAGAGAGAGAGAGAGAGGCAGAGACACAGACAGAGGAGAAGCAGGCTCCATGCAGGGAGCCCGACGTGGGACTCGATCCCAGGACTCCAGGATCACATCCTGGGCCAAAGGCAGGCGCCAAACTGTTGAGCCACCCAAGGATCCCCTGCTTGTTTGTTTTGTTTCTTAAATTCCACATGAGTGAAATCATATGGTCTAACGATCTTAAATATTTTGCTCACATATTTTAAATCTAGAAAGTACAGCTGTTTCATAAACTCCATTGCATGGCACCATGACTTTGTTCACACAGGCCATCCGCCCTCTGAATGATATGCACAATAATCTATAAAGTCAACTCTTTCAGCCTATGTAATCAATCCTAACAACACTGCAGAAGGAGTGTTGACGGTTGCTGAGGTGCATGTGTAGATGGTGGGAGGGGCAGAAAACAGGCTTAGAGTTTCCAGATGCTGTCTCCTCTCTGGTTGCACCTGACAACCCAATACTTGCTCCCTTCTTTCTTCCAGTTTTGAAATACTGTTATCCAGGGCACCTGGGTGGCTCAGTGGTTGAGTGTCCGTCTTCAGCTCGGGGTGTGATCCTGAGGTCCTGGGATTAATTCACATATCAGGCTCCCTACAGGGAGCCTGCTTCTCCCCCTGCCTCTGCCTCTGCCTCTCTCTCTTTCTCTCATGAATAAATAAATAAAATCTTAAAAAAAAAAGAAAAGAAATAGTCATCCAGATCCTCCCCCTCCTCGTTCTCCTTCTCCATACTCCTATTCCTCATCTGATTCATCTCTTGTCTCTGGAATTCCAAAGCTTCCTCACCTCCTGCAGGTGTTCACTGATTCTGACGTGTGACACTTGTGGTGCTGGCGGCTTCTTTCCAGCTTTGCCACACGCTCCGCATGGTCTATCGCCAACTTCACCCTGTGCATTCTATGCGTGCTCCTGACAGCACAATTCTGCTCATCAGGCTTGTCATCTGAGAGGGTGGGAGCAGCAGGGGAACCTCTCACTGGACTTGGGAACACCAAGAGGTTTCAGTGGAGTCTGCAAGCAAAAGATGCCAAACAGAATCGAGAGTGTGAAGTGTTACCAATCCGTCTACGAGTTTAATTTACGTTATACAATAGTCTTTCTGAATTGTGCAACACTATCCAATACAGGAAAGGTGATGCTCTGGAAAACTTTCCCAAGAGTTGGAATAGAGGGAATATTTGATTAAAAAAAAAAAAGCCACCTGGGTGGCTCAGTGGTTGAGCATCTGCCTTTGGCTCAGGTCATGATTCCGGGGTCCTGCAATGGAGTCCCACATCGGGCTCCCTGCATGGGCCTGCTTCTCCCTCTGCCTATGTTTATGCTTCTCTCTCTGTGTCTCTCATGAATAAATAAATAAGATCTTTACAAAAAATTTTAAAAAGTTAAAAAAAAAAAAAGGAAGTGGGAACATTCAAGAACAGGTCAATTCAGTTCAACGGCAGTAACAACAGAGCACTAACTACATGCCAGCTGGAGCCTGGATAAACCAGACAAGGAAGCAGAAAGGAGGACAGACAGTGATTTAGCTTTTATTTAAAAACTAACTGCTCTTCTTATCCCTAATAGGAAGAACTGCCCAGAGGAAGGGGTCCCTTGAATTCCAGCTCTGGAAATTCCTACCTACCTGACCTTGGGAAGGTCACTTCATTTTTTGAGCTTAGGTTTCTTCCTCTGTGAAAAGGAAATAAAAGGATCTATCTTGCAGGAATTACTCTAAACATGACAGGAGGTGGTACATGTATCTAAGTGCCTGTAAATGCATACACAAAATAGATAATAAACCAAATAAACCAAGGGTGTTAAAACAAAACATCTGAAAGAAGCAATCAGGCGTTAAAAACAAGCAGAGTGCACTGGGGCTCAGGAGATGTCCTGAGGCAGACTCTAGTGCTACTATTCACATGGAGGGCGCAGACTGTTCTCCTGCCAAGTGCCACCACGGGCACAGCCATGCCAAGGCAGAGACACCGTGTTGCCTGAGCAGCCAGGCATCTACATTTGGATGTGAAATCTCCAATTCTAAAACACAGTGCGGGTAAAATAAAACACACATGTGGGTCTGATCTGGCCTGCAGTTCACTGGAGCGCAATCTGTGATAACACACATTATGGCCTGAACCTACCATTTTGAGCAATTGAGCCAATTGAATGATTCAGAACGTCCCTGCTTGCTATACCCAAATGCAAAGAGCTGCAAGAGCTCATTCTCGAGGCCCTCTGTGAAGGACTTAGCTGCCTTGACTCATCTCCAGCATACCCTAAAATCCTGGCAAGTCAGTGAGGCCTTAGACAAATGTTAACTTATTTTTTTGTGTGTGTGTTAACTTATTTTTAAACGATATTTATTCTAGTACAATGTACATATAATAAAATATGTATGCATAGAATTGGATGAATTCTGACACGTGTCTAGCCGTGTCACCCCAGTGCCCATCAAGATGCAAGACACATCCATCAGCCTGATTGACACATCAATCAGCCCATGTGATTATCATTTCCCAGTCCTCCACTGCCCTGGGCAACCTGAACTTGCCTTCTGTCGCCATTGTGGGATTCGACATCTACAGAATTTCATGTACACAGAACGGTCCAGGGCACATTCATTTGTGTCTGGCTTCTTTCACTTGGCAAAAATAAATAAAAAATAAAATAAAATAAAATAAAATAAAATAAAATAAAATAAAATAAAATATGGGGATCCCTGGGTGGCGCAGCGGTTTGGCGCCTGCCTTTGGCCCAGGGCGCCATCCGGGAGACCCGGGATCGAATCCCACATCGGGCTCCCGGTGCATGGAGCCTCCTTCTCCCTCTGCCTCTGCCTCTCTCTCTCTCTCTCTCTCTCTGTATGACTATCATAGATAAATAAAAATTAAAAAAAAATAAAATATTTAAAAAAAATAAATAAAATAATAAAATAAAATAAAATAATAAAATAAAATAAAATAAAATAAAATAAAATAAATAAAATAAAATAAATTTGAGCTTCCTCAATGTGTGTGCACCAGTACTTCATTGCTTTTTACTTCTGAGTTTTATTCCACTTGTGGATGGATAGACACATGTCCATCAGCTCACCTGGCAGTGGTTGCCGGGAACACAGCCGCCATGCAGACGTGAACAGAGTCCATCTTTATATTCGGCCAACCCAGTGGACGTGCAGTGGTATCTCGGTGTTGCCCGGGTTTACATTCTTTCATAACTGAAAGTGTTGAGTATATTTCACACCCTTCTTTCCTGTGCCATGTGTGTGTGTGTGTGTGTGTGTGTGTGTGTGTGTGTGTGTGTGTGAAACTCCTGTTCAAATATTTTGCCCATTTTTCAAACTGGGTCGTTTGTCTTCCATTCTGGGTTTCAGTCCTCTGTCGGCAATATGATTTGCAAGTACTTTCTCCCAGGCTGTGAACCTGCTTTCAATATTGAAAACAATTCTGCTCTGTATTTTATATACTGTTCCCACATCCATCACCTCATTTTATCCTTATGAAAAAAACTTGTCAAGGGAGAGAAGACATGTTATATCTTTATTTTGCAGGTGAGGAAAAGAAGATAGAAGAAAGTGATGCACTTGATGTTATACAGCTGTTAAGCGACACCTACGGGTCCATCAGCAGGATCTCCTGTGTTTTTAACCACTTAGAATTCAACCATGGGAATGAAACAACGTGAGGGAGAAAATTTGTTCTCCTCTTATTCCCTGATGTAGCTCCAGGGCTCTGCCCAGCACATGGAAGCCACTCGAATAATTGTTGGATAACTCTCTTCTCATAAGATGACTCATCATAAGGTCTGATGGTTAGAAACTGTCCCCTGCCCACACTTTGCATTTGTTGACTGACAATTCTCATCCCTCTAGCAGGTGACCTATATCCCAGCCACAGCGACTGGTCCAGAGGGAGGCCCATGACCAAGGCCGTTCCCATTGGCATGGATCCCAGGATTTCTCGAGAACTACTGGACAGACATTCACTGTGTCTCCTCTTCTGGACTGGAACCCAGGAAGCTCTGAAGTGAGAACGTAACAATTGGTTCTCCAGGCAGAGAGCGGAGCCCTCCTGAGATGGCAGCCAGTCTGGAGAAGAGCCAAGTGATGCACTCAATGGTGATGCCATCTCATCCACGGCGAGCCCCGCTGGACTGTGTCACAGAAGTACTTACGGTTCCCATGTCCTCTGAGGGTCAGGAATGCTGCAGCAGCCTCACTGATGGAGGTCATGCAGCGCAGTGGCCACCCAGAGGTCATGCTTCCATGGTGGGGAAGCCGGTGCTGCATGTGGCAAGAGCTCCCCATCTGTCCCCAGCAGGCCTCTGCACAGGCTACCTCAGTGTCCACATGTCACAGCCCCAGCTACTGTCCCAGAGTGAATGTTTCAAGGGAAGAGCAAAGAGGAGGGGTGACATCGGGATGATCTGCCTCATAAGCCACATGCCATCACTGTGCTCTGCTCTATCTGTTGGGGGCAAGTAACTACGTCTGACCACCATTTCACGGAGGGTTGCTAGACTCCACCTTTTGAAGGGAGGGTGTCAAAGACCTTCTAGACATATTTTGACACCACCACACTGGCCACACTTGAGGGTCTGTGTCAAGGCTTTTTTGTGGCATGAGGCAATAATTTTACCACCACCTCCTTGTATATTCCTTTTGTTCCCCCATGAGTAGACCAGCTAGACTTGGGTTTTCTGTCATATTCAACAGACAAGGAGAACCCCGCCTGATACAGAAATCAAAAATACGTCTCATCACTCTAAATGTGCTGTTACTTCTGAAACACTACAGCTGTCAACTTAAGGTCTGATTCTTGACACTGAAGCATCAGACTTTTATGTCATGTGGAGAACACTGGGACTTCTTAGAAAACCAATGGTAAGTGCACACATCCCTCATCGTGCCTACGTGGATGAGATGAAATGATTTATCTGCGCATGAGAGCTGCACGGACTGGCAGGACCCCATTCCCTAGGTGGCCCTCGTGCCTAGCAGAGTGCCAGCTATAAGTCAGATGCCTCCCATACATCTGTTGACCAGGCCAGATCTGATGTACGGCCACTGCTCAAAAAGAATGTCGGTGTTTTGGATGGTTAGACTTTTGCTTTTATGATACATTCTTTTGCCAGCTATGATTTGTTTGAAGCTGAAGCCCTCAGTCAAGAATGCAGCCCCCAGTTAAGGGGCATTGATCTTATGGGAAAATAGAGTCTAGCGTGAGACAATATGCTCTGTGATTAGTGATGCTCTGGAATGCCCGGTGATGGCGAACAAGCACTGCCTATAATACATCTTTTTATTCACTTGGAGAGACTCATTTCATCAAAGCCTTCCAGCAGAAATTCCTGCTTTATATCTCAAGAGGTTCCTCTAGAAGAACATTAACTCCTACATCTCCCCAGAACCCCAATTCAGCATTTTCAAAATCAATACTTACTCCATGAGCCCTGGGGATACACAGCTACACATTTATTTCTAGGTATCTCTTCATCATGATGACTTAATCAGGATCCCCATGCGACTTCCTGAGGAGGGCACCAGGCAGCCATATACGTAACCATCTCCAGTGTAAGAACGATGTGCCCCATGACCACGTAAGCTAGCTTTCAGCTCTCCACCATCACTGGAACTCATTTCAGGAAAGACTTTTTGAACACACACCTCCCCACACACATTGGTTACAAATAAAATGGATAAGAATCGCTGACTGTTTGAAAGAATGGAGTGCCAGCAGTGTCATTCAAACTTGACATCTAAATCCTTGTGGCTTTAGGGACGCCTGGGTGGCTCAGTGGTTGACTATCCGCCTTCGACTCAAGTTGTGATCCTGGGATCCTGGGATCGAGTCCTGCATCAGGCTCCCTGTAGGGAGCCTGCTTCTCCCTCTATCTATGTCTCTCATGAATAAATGAATAAAATAAAATAAAATAAAATAAATAAAATAAAATAAAATAAATAAAATAATATAATAAAATAAAATAAGATAAGATAAAATAAAATAAACCCTCATAGCTTTAGAAAGCCTTGCAGTGTCTTCTGTTAATGACTAAGTGTGATCATGATGCAGGCTGTGAGTCAAGAACCATGCAAAAGGTATCTCATGCACTCAGCTCCTTCATCCTCAAGACCCCCAGTAGATAAGTGTAGCCATGATGTCCATCTCATATGTGTGGATAGTGAAGATTAGGAGATGGTGTGTCTTGCCCAAGGCCACAGAACTGGTGGTGACAGAGAGGGGCTCTGGACCCAAACCGTGGGAGTCCACATTGCCATTCACTCACCCATACACCTTCCTAAATCCGGGGCACATTTCAGGAGTCAGAAGACTCTGAAAGCTAGCAGTGGCTGACAGCCCAAGCCCGGGACCTGCCTCCCTGGGGCTGAGACCTGGTCCTTCTACAGCTGCAGGTGAACAGGGGAAGTACACTGGGTATCCAAGGCTGCTATAACAAGTTCCCACAAATGTTGTGGCTAAGGATAACACACACTGACTCTCTTCTGGTCCCAGAAGACAGGAGCCTAGAGCCGAGGCACTAGCAGGGCTGGTTTTTGTGAGGACACCAGGGGAGAACTCACTGCCCTGTGTCATCAGCTTTCAGAGGTGGCCTGCTCTCCTTGGCTCCTTGTCCCCCTTTCTGATCCCAACAGATCTCAGATCCCATTGTATTCAAACCTTACAAGGACCATTAGGTCCTCTTTATATTGAGACTACCAGGACAATCCAAGTTAGTCGTTTCCCCCTCTCAAGACCCTGTCACACATTCACAGGTCCCAGGAGCTATGACAGACACATATTTTGAGAAGGGGAAAGAGGCATCATTCATCCCATCACAGGGAATAATTTATGTTACCTGCCTTTGACTGGGTGTCTGTTTCATGGTCCACACGATGGGAGTGAACTCTGCCTTTTATGTTAGGAGAATGAACTGCTGAGTTTAGAGTGGTTACAGGTAAAACACCTAGGAGAGGTTGGTGCATATTGGTTTCTTATCCAATGCAAGATTTTGTAGTCACATTACTGTGTGTAGGTGTCTAGAAGTAGACATTGCCCTCCAGGGGAAAGAAATTTCCCTGAGGTTCTGGAATGGGCAGACAACAGAGGCGAGTGACACAGGTCTGGCCATTAGGTTTGGAGGATGCTGAGCCGACTGCTGTGTCTGATGTTTCCAGGGACAGCACATGCCCACCACCCATGGCTCGCACAGGGCTCAGAACTGTCCTCAGGGGTGTCAAGCCATCCCATTGCCCTGTGTTAAAATAGCGCTTGACAATAAATACTAAATGAAATTTCCCTTCCCCACGCAAAATCCAATTCACATCTTCTCATAAATCCTGCCTGAGGCTCCTGCTACAATTTCTTAGGCTCACAACCCCATCACAAGGTCACTCTGAAATTAGTTTGGAGGCAGTTTTCTCTGTGGCTGGCATGGTTGAATAAAGAACAGGGGGAAATTATGATTGGATTTTTTTGGACGATATTTATGCTTTGAAAAGAAAAATTCAACCTCTGTTGCTATCAATGGCATCAAAACTAGTTGATTTCCTTTGTTGTTACATGATTTTAATGTATGTTCTAGGACTGTTATTTAACAGAATAAATTGATTTTAATTTATCTTGCTAAAAGATAATCAATGCATGTTATATCTCATAAGCATTGCAGGTATTTTCATTCTTGCAAGCCAAAGAGAATTTAGTATTGTGTCCTTAAATGTAAACACAAAAAATGAACAACATATGTAATCACTGAGATGATCAGAATACAGTCTCCTTCCTGAAGATAAGTCTTTTTCCGACAAGAGTCAACACTTTCACCAATGCTTGGACTGTTCCCTTTATGTCAACCCTGATTTCACTCTTGAAGGAAATGCGTACATTTCTCTTAAGGCAAGTCTGTAATAACAATAAAAGAAACAAAGCCCCTGGATATTTTTGTAATCAACAAAACCAATGCAAGCTTATTGTAAAGGCAGGCAAATGTCAATGAATATAAGATCAGGGTTGTGAGTCCCTAAGAATAGACATAACACATGACATCGAGCTCTTAATCAAAGGAGTACCTGGCACACGGTAGGTTCTCAAAAAAGTTTAGGGCTTGAATTCAGGACAAAATAAATATCACCTCCAATCTCATTGTTACTGAATTTTGTCACATTTCACCTTTAGCCTTTTGACTATGCTGTATGTGTATGTATACATACCAGATAATTAAGAGCACTTTCTTAATGCCAATAAACACCATTTCATTGGCCTGATTACATTTTGCTATGTGAATATGCTAAAGCCACTCAATCATTCCTCTATCCTTATCTAGTTAGCAGATTCCAAATTTTTGTTATTAATTAAAATGTGAAAACCATGCCTATACATCTTACTCTGATTACCTATTTAGGATTGGTTCCTAGAATACAGGACCAAAGGGCGATTAAACATTTTAACAAGTCTTGGCACACAAATAGATCTACTGCCTTTTTTAAAAAAAGATTTTATTTATTTATTTGTTTGTTTGTTTATTTATTTATTTATTTATTTTTTATTCATGAGAGACACAGAGAGGAGGGGCAGAGACATAGGTAGAAGGAGAAGCAGGCTTCCTGCAAACATCCTGATGTGGGACTCGATCCCAGGACTCTGGGATCATGCCCTGAGCCAAAGGCAGATGCTCAACCACTGAGCCACCCAGGTGTCCCAATCTACTGCCTTTTTAAAAAGATTTTGTGGGATCCCTGGGTGGCTCAGCGGTTTGGTGCCTGCCTTCGGCCCAGGGCATGATCCTGGAGTCCTGGGATTAAATCCCACATCAGGGTCCCTGCATGGAACCTGCTTCTCCCTCTGCTTGTGTCTCTGCCTCTCTCTTCTCTGTGTCTTTCATGAATAAATGAATAAAATCTTTAAAAAATAAAATAAATAAAAAGATTTATTTATTTCTTTGGCAGAGAGAGTATGTGCACACAAGTAGGGGGAGAGGCAGAGGGAGGGGGAGAAGCAGACTCTTCTGCTGAGCAGGGAGCCCAACCTGGGCCGAAGGCAGATACTTCACCAACTGAGCCACCCAGGTCCCCCAGATCAATTACTTTCCTATATGGGACATTCCATGAAGATTTTCTGTTGTTTATAATTATATTTACTGGAAGCTGTAATATAATCTACTTTTTCCAACTGCTGCATAAGGGGTATGGGCTGTATATGTTAAAAAATATTTTGTTCTTTAATATGTCTAATCCCTTTCTAAGGAATCTGAACTTGTTTTAAGGAAGAGTCATCAATCTGGGGCCCAAGGAGATGGAATTCAGGGGTCTGTAAACCTGGATGGGGAAAATACATTTTTATAATTTTTTTTTTAGCCTTGAACTGAAAATTTAGCATACCCTCAAATAATGAACGTAGGCAAGAGCCAGAGCAGCAAGGACGGTGACTTTTCACAAGCTGATATGGCAGTGATCTTTATGTCATCTTGCATTTTCAATAGATACTTCAAAATATATTCTGCTCTTCACACTTGTTTGAAATCGCAGTGGCTATGAGATGTACTCCTCGGCTTCATTCGCAGGGTTTATTAAGGGAGTGCATCTACTGCATCACCAAAAATATTTTTTTTAACCATGTTTCAATATAATCACCCTCCTTGGCACTGCTATGAGTTTGATTCTATGAAATTAAAAACAGTATTCTAAGAAGATTCGCAGGCATTAGGGAGCCACCAATGCAGTCCATGGCACCAAAAGGGATGTGGACCTTCACTTTGGCAGCAGCTTGGGGAACAGTCAGAAGACAACAAAGAGAAGACATGTAAGACATGCCACACATTCTGAAGGACTCCAGGAATGTGGGCCAGGTGACACCAAGGCCGCACAGGAGGACAGCCTCAGGCTGTACCCAATTCAATACAATGTGGTGGACCACTTACCACTCTTCTGTCTTTCAGCCCTTTGGATCACCTTCCGCAGACAGGCTCAGCCTGGTGCACAACCCCCTAAGCTCTTGTACGATCTGCCATCAGTCCCCAGCAACACAGATGAGGCAGCACTCAGCCAGGTGCAAGCAGCAGCCTCTCCCTAGAATTCCCCAGTATTGGCCTCACTCACTGGATGTCACAGCTACCTTCGGCACCCCCGCGATCCTCGTTCCCACTGCGGGTCAGATAAACTCATTCTGAGCAAATTTGCTTCTGTTTGAGAGTGCTCAGAGTTCAAGGAGCAAGTGGGCCATCCAGCAGGTGAGATGGGAAGGGGTGCGCTATACACACATCGTGCTATTGCTGGAGCCTTGGGAAATGTGGGCTGGCTTCAATGATTTTAAATCTCCCATGCCTCCCTTTTAATGATTTCATGGGAAAGCAGCCTCTATGCCCACAACCGCCAAGTCGCACGTACCTATGACATCCCACCTCTCAAATCTGTGCCACGGTGCTCCTAGCATTTGACACCCACCCACCCATCCCATGCAGCCCTGGGACACTCGCACCATCGCATCCCTTTCTGAGGGCTCCATGCTGGTTTTCTCCATGAGGATCTGTTGTAATGAGCACCTGCACACTCAGCAAAATACCGTTCTCATCCATGTTCCATTGGCATCCAGGAACAGGTAATCAAACCATGTCCAGCAAGCATCTCAGACTCCGAAAGTTACACAGGGATGATGCTAAGCAGTTACAGAGAGACCATCCCAATGACTAATGCTGATGTCAACCGAGTGGAAAAACACCTGCTCACATTAAGGGGGTCCCAAATGATTGCTATACATCTTGAAACTGATCCTGACATCTGTCCACAACTGAAAAATCCATTTTTTTTCCTCTCCAGAGTATTTTAGAATTCAGATTGTAGTTGAGAGCCCATGACCTTCTAATGGGGTTGGTCATACATCTTATTTCTATGGTATAAAAATTAGATCTATCTTTGTGACAAAGATGAAGGATCTGCATTTATTGATTGGAATCTTCAGTTCAATGAGCTGAATCTCTTCAAAACAGTGAGATGAAAGAACTCTTAGTGCTGCCAGCGGTTAGAACGGCTGGCTGGACACTGCATCACTTCCTTGATGCTGATCACTGAGCATTTATACTAAGATTAAGATTTCACTGAGAAAAAGTTCTGCGATCTCATAAAAGAGCAAATTCACATATAAAGAGGAAAATAAAATAGTAATTCAGGGAGCAATAAAGTAATCTGATGCTAACTTGGTGGATCCCAATGAGAAGCTAAAAATGAACTACCATAAAATGAAGTCTAGAAATTGCATATACATGGAGGACAGAGCACGCCATCTCCTGTCTCTGGGCTCTCACCCCAGCAGCATGCCGCGGAGGTTTCAGCATACCCACTCACACACATGGGGTCTTCTTCATCGCTGCATACTATTCCACTGCTAAGGTGTAGCTCAATTTTCTAGTCCTTCACCAGTTGATTGACATTTGGATTGTTTCTAATTGGGGCTTTTATGGAAAATGCAGTATTATGGGAGACAGAAAAGATTACAGGTGATCACTTGGAATTGGGGAGGTGGGAATTCATAGCAGATGAGTAAAAAAAAAAAGGACTTTCTTGGTAATGGAAGTGCTCTAATACTGGATTGTGGTGATGGTTGAAGTTTTCTAAAACTCATGTAACTGCATACTTTACATGAGTGAATTTTTTTTTTTAGTATTTCCTTTTTTTTAATAATAAAATTTATTTTTTATTGGTGTTCAATTTGCCAACATACAGAATAACACCCAGTGTTCATCCGGTCAAGTGCCCCCCTCAGTACCCGTCACCCAGTCACCCCCACCCCCCATCCCCCTCCCCTTCCACCACCCCTAGTTCGTTTCCCAGAGTTAAGAGTCTTCATGTTCGGTTTCCCTTTCTGATATTTCCACCCATTTCTTCTCTCTTCCCCTCTATTCCCTTTCACTATTATTTATATTCCCCAAATGAATGAGACCATATAATGTTTGTCCTTCTCCGATTGACTCATTTCACTCAGCATAATACCCTCCAGTTCCATCCACGTTGAAGCAAATGGTGGGTATTTGTCATTTCTAATGACTGGGTGAATTTTATGGCATGTAATTTAGAATTCCAAAGCTCTAAAAGAAAAGAAAAGCAAAAGTAAGAATACTAACTTCCATTACTTTCTTGCTACCTTCTCCCAATATGTCTAAGAAGAGAAGCTACACCAGGCTAAGTGACGACAAAATTAATCACAAGAGATAAAGGCTAGCAAGTCACCGCGGAAACTTCTTGAACTAATTGGCTCACAGCACCGAAGCGAAGAGCTGTCAGAAGAAAGGCACTTTTAGAAATGATAGAAAATCCAAAGCATGTACATTTAAAAATAAAATAAGCCATCCTGTCCAAGAGAACAATAACCAGAATGAAATTTTTAGACCCTAAGAAACAAGATGATATTTTTCACAGTTGGATTATAAATAAAGCTACTTTGGATGGATCCTATAATTCTTCTTTTGTTTCTTTTTTTAACATTCCATGAAATACTATTATCTTTCTCAACTGTTCCCCAGGCCTTCAAGAAACAGATAATCCAAACACAGCATTTGTTCTATGAAGCTAAGCACACTGCGGAAATGTGGAGATTTCGGGATGTTTGCAGGTACTCACGGTAAAGCACTGTCACAGTGTATGAAGGCAGAGATCAGAGGACCAGAGCAACCCAGACAGCTAAGTGATCAAAAGGCTGGCTTTCCCCAAGAACTTCTCCCTCACCGTCAAAAACATCTAAGGTATGCAGGGATCTATGTACCCGTTTTACAATGAACACTCGTCAAAACAAGTATGACTGCAGATACTCATGACTCAAATTAAAGCAAGTTTAAAAAATTATATTTTACATTATGCATATATCCATATTACTCATTTGTACAACTATAAATATAGACAAGATAGAGACAAGATACAGATATGGATACAGATATAGATGAGACACAGATACATAGATACGGATACAGACATAGACCTATTTTTCCCCGTAGGACTCTTATGCACACACCCGCATGCACACACACATTCACTTCACACGCAGTTTCCAGTTCAGAAATTTATACAAAGCCAAAGAGCAGGCCCCAGTTTTCTAGATGGCTGTTAGGTGTCCCGTCAGATATGCCTGCGTCGAGGAAGGAGAAGCTCCTCATTCATTGGAATCACAAGTGATATGAATGAGGAGCTTCTCCTTCCTTGTCGCAGGGTGGAGTGGGTCCCCGGTGAAATCACAAGTGGCCAGCAACCGGACATCAGCCGTGATCCATGGCACTGGCGTGTACAGAGCACGGTGATAAACGCCAGCGAGCGGCATGATACAATCCCTGCTGCGATGAGGTTATTAGTCACGCCGCAATCGTTAGCTTTGCAGCTGGAGCAGCGGGCCCCTGAGTCCCACGTGCCCCAGAGGTCCTAACGAAAGTCAAGGCAGCTTGTGCAAGGAAGGACGAGTGGCACTAAAGCACTGCTGTCACCCGCTGAAAGGGGGTGTTAAATAATTTAATTCCAAACTTGGTGCTCTACTTGGAAACGGGAGATATTAAATATCAAATATATGGGTGTAATAAAAGCAAAGCAACACAAAGGTAAATTAAGGCAAAGCTCACACTTCCCTGCACTTCCACATAACGGGATTGGGTGGGCATCAGGAAATGGTAAATGAGTCAGCCTGAGGTATAATTTCACAGAGAATTGGGCTCATAATTTTCCCTTAACGGTAACACCATATGCCTGAATTATCACGCCACCTGCCATAGTCGGTATGTTGCTCAGGGAAGCGTCCACGTCCTGGGGCAGAAGGCAGCACGGTCTCCGGCCAATCCCAGAGCCACCTCCTCCACGCTGCCCGCCAGCATCGCACACACCTTCCTTCCTCCGAGGCACGCGCTCGGGGCCGGCCTTTCCAGGAGCTGCGATGTCCCATCCTGCCTCTGTCTACATTAACTCAGTGTTGCCCTCAAAAACAACACATGTCCACGGGGCTCTTTTGTAAGTACTTGAGAGACAGCATCGGACACAGTATTCCAACTTCCTGCTCCGCACAACATTGGATGTTCAGGTCAATCGGAGGCTGACGTACATTGGTAACTAGATCTAGGGGTGCCTGGGGGCGCAGTTGGTTAGGTGAGCATCTCACTCTTGATTTCAGCTCAGGTTGTGATCTCAGGGTCGTGGGATCGGTCAGCAGTGAGCTCTGGGCCTAGTAGGGAGTCTGCTTGTCTCCCTCTCCCTCTGCTCCTCCCCCCACTTGCTCTCTCTCGCTCTCTCTCATATAAATAAACAAAATCTTAAAAAAATAATAACTAGCTCGCAGCTGCTTCTCACAATGGCAGAATAGGATTCCACCGTATGAATGTAGCATTTTTTAAAAAAAATCAGTTCACCCCTTGATGAATATTTAGTTTGGTTGTGGCCCTCAGCTATTTTTAAAGATGCAGCAACGAATGCCATTGTATACATCTCTCCATGTCCATAATCAAGCTTTAATCTGGACTAGATGTATTCAGAAATGCAATTTTAGGGTTATACGGATGTACGTCTTAAATGTTATTAGCCAGATACTGACAGATATCTCTCCAAAGTGGATGAAGTATTTTATAATTCTTTCAGCACAGAGAGTATAAGCATCCCTTGTGCTTCCTCATTCTCAGGAAAACATTTTATTATGTGCATCTTCTCCCCCCCCCCCACAATACGATTAGAAGAAATGATATTGGAAACAATACCTCGGTTTGTTGTATCCCTAATGCAGAAGTTATTAAAACATACTTGAATGGAAATACTTCTGACAGGTTCTAAATTCAGACCCAACACTTGATAAAACCTCCACATCCAACTAACGTAATTCATCTCGTCCTCCAGGAAATTTTCATTTAGAGTATGGAAATAAAATATAATTCTCCACAATCTAGGGGAACTTGGTATGCAGGCTCCCTGTATTACACACCATTTTAACAATCTGAAAACAATTAATAGATGTTTCTCTTAGCATGGTGCTCTTGATAATTTCAGCGTGTTCACACGCAGGATTATATGAGATGCTCACAAGAGGTCAGCAAAAGCTGACCTCCCGTTGCTGATATTACAGAAGAGGATGCTTTACCTCTTATTACCTGTCTGGCACATGACCTGGCCAAGATAAAATGGGAAATACATACCCGATTTCCTGACTCTGACGCCCATGCTCTTCTACCCTTTGGAAAGGAATTATCATCCAAATGATAATATTTATACATATCATAATCCCTAAGTCAATGATAAGGATGTTGCCACCATTTAGGGCATCAAACAAATCACACAGGAAAAACGTACCATTCTGACAACCTTATATCACGGTCTCTGGCTTTGTTGTTGTTAAACTTGGGTTCTATACCTCAAAAGAGTTGAATTGTCTTGCTGAAAAAATATATCTAATCAAATCATTACATTAAAAAAAAACCTCAAGATTTTTCTTTTTCCATCACTTGGTTTGTCATCTTGGTAGAGCCGAGCAGCAGCAAAGTGTAAATTGTTAACACTTTGTTTTTTTTTTTTTTAAGATTTTATTTATTTATTCATGAGAGACACAGAGAGAGGGGCACAGACACAGGCAGAGGGAGAAGCAGGCTCCATGCAGGGAGCCTGAACGTGGGATTCGATCCCGGGTCTCCAGGATCACACCCTGGGCTGAAGACAGGCGTTAATCTGCTGAGCCACCCGGGCTGCCAACACTTTGGTTTTTAAAGCCACACGGAACATTTTCAATCTATAAGATCTCTATCACAAGTAATTATTACCTGAAAACAAAGAGGCCAGATCTTTCTCGCTTCAAATCTGGGCAACCTGGCAGATGGACACAGCATCCCAAAAGAGTCCGTATTCCATTCAGCAATGACAAGGACAAACATCCACGCCTCTGTTAAACAACTGCCACAGTGCATTACAGCTTCATTTTTTCCTGTTTTCCCTATCTTATGTTTTCCTAATTCAAAACAATCCATGTTCATTATGGGAATTTTCAGAAACACACCTTGAGCAAACAATGGGGAAATCATGGGTCACGTGTAACATCACCAACTGGGGACGAACACGGTCAACATTCTGATTGAACCCGTTTCAATTTTTGCTGCCCTCTATTTATTTAGAAACATTATCTTCTAAGCTCTTTTTAATTTACTTCTATAATACATTTAGTAAGATATAGTACATACGTTGTCAAAGTCACCATTTTTAAAGTATACAAGTGAGTGGCTTTTAGTTTTTTCACAGCATGGTCCAAGCATCCCCCACTACCTACCTGCAGGATCCGGTTATTGATTCCAAAAGAAACACATATCCACCAGCAATCAGGCTCAGCCCCCAATCCCCAGGCAGCCCCTGAGCTGCTTAGATGCAGATCTAGGAACTGGCCCACTTGGGACATGTCATCTAAATGGTTTGTGTCACATGGTGTGGCATCCTCAAAGCTGGTCCATGTTGTAGGTGGGTCAACACTTCTCTCCGGGTAACTGCAGGCAATGTCCCCTTGGGTGGGCACACCACATGGTTTATCCATTCACCTTTCACCTGTGGTGGGTGCTGCTGGTGTGAGAGTTTGTGCAACAGTTTTTGTGCAAATGTTTGCCTTCCGGCCCCCCGAGTGTATAACTATTAGTGCTGGACCTCATGGTAACTAGGTTCGCTCTCCTGTTCCTGTGGCCGTGTTTATACTCTTGGTTGGCTGGTTTTCAGGAGTCTCTCATCACTTCCACTTCTGAAGTTTCTTTTTCCTGAAGGTTTTGCCCAACTGTGCTGATCTGAATTTCTGCAGCACCAACCCTGACAGCCACAGGGTTTCAGCTTCTCTTTGTCCTCCTAATCTTATGGCTTCCTGTCCTTGAGGCTGGATCTTCAGGACATGAGTCTGAGAACACTGATCAGTGTCACAAACCATCTCTGTATCATGCAGGCAGCTCTGTCTTTGTCTCTCACTTTCAAGGGTTTCCCCAAGTTCATTCTCAGAGTGATGCCCCCATCCATCTTTGGGTATGCCCCCGCCATGGAGACCCTGCCTGCTCCAGCGAGGAGGCCTGTGGCTCAACATGTTCATAGGCACCTGTGTACCGCCTGCCCTATCAAGATGCCATCCTGGTGTTTCGGGCCTGCGTCTCCACTCACATTCCAGCTCTCTCTCTCTCTCTATGTGCGCTTGGGACCAGCC
Organism: Vulpes lagopus; assembly: GCF_018345385.1. NCBI lineage: Eukaryota > Metazoa > Chordata > Mammalia > Carnivora > Canidae > Vulpes > Vulpes lagopus. Next base: position 34,340,839 of record NC_054837.1, read on the forward strand.
ATTTGGCACCCTCCTTCAGTTCATTCCCATCTGCACCTAACAAATGCTGCCCTAACTCACTTTCTCATATTCTTCCTTTATACTTCTCTAGAAACCTCCATTCATGCCTGACAGAGTGAAGGTGATCACCAGGAACCATGCACTTGTGAAGGTGATCACCAGGTACCATAGGCACTTTCAACCTATTGGAAGTCTCACAACAACTGCCCTTTACAAATTGCTGAGAAAGAAGATTTGGGCTGCCTGACCCATGCCATCTATTCTTCTGTCTCTGGAGCAAAAAAATGATTCTGAGTTGAACATACCATTGTCTGTCTGGTGCAGCCACTTGGTTAAGTCCTAGCCAAGGAGATGTAAAAGGAAACCAGGGTTTGGCATGGTTTCCAGGAAAGTTGCTGAAAGAGAGCTGACCCAGCTGAGAAAATCTTTTCCACGGGGCAGATGGCATGATCGTCATCTTAGTCCATGAGAATGGAAGCCCTGAACTGGAATGCTGTGCAATAAAGACAGGAGTTGGGGCACCTGGATGGCTCAGTTGTTTGAGCATCTGCCTTCAGCTTAGGTCATGATCTCATCGAGCTTCACATTGGGTTCCCTGATCAACGAACGGGGAGTCTGCTTCTCCCTCTGTTTCTGCTCCTTCCCTTGCTGTGTTCTTTCGCTTGCTCACTTTCTCTCTCTCTCTCTCTCTCTCTCTCTCTCTCTCTCTCTCTCAAATAAATTCTTTTATAAAAGGAAAAGAAAGACAAGTGCCTGGGACCCTGATGGTATTGGAGAGTTGACGTACCAGCCCTGGCCTGCTTACTGCAGGCTTCTTCGGGGTGACAGAGAAATAAAATTCTGTCTTCCATAACTTTTATTTGCATTAAAAATTAAATAATCAAGTAATCCTAACAAATATAATTTGAGATATACTTATTGATGCCAGAATATTGTCACTTTGAATATACATTCATGACTTTAATCGTATCTGTCTATATTTGAAATATCAATTATTTTTATTGCAGTTCATGTCCTTCATATACATTTCAAAGCAAGACATACTACTATGATAAGCATAACACCAGTGTCATATATAATAAGGAGATGATAATTCTGAAAAAATTAAATTCTAGCTGTGTACTCTTGCCTGTCTAGGATCTGCTGGCAAAGGAGAGATGCTGTTAGGACAAGGTAGATGAATGCTTCCATTAGAAGTCTTGCTGGAGAACAGAAAACCATGGGAGCTTCTGTCATTCAAATTTATTCAAACCCACATCTATGTTACCGCCTAATATCATTTACATAGCAACAGTGGCAGACTTTGGAAAACACTCATCTATGCAGAGAAGAGCACTTACATAAAAAATATATGGCTTTTGTTATACATTGGTCTCAGTTTCCATTGTGCTGTAGTGAGTAAGATTCTAAAAGTGCAAAATGGAATCTGATGGATGGAGCATTAGTTCTTCTGCCCCATACTAGTTGCAATACTAGTAGCAATACTAGTAGTAGCAATACTACTAGTAGCAATAGTTCCATACTATTTCCTGGCAACCCTCTAGTCAAGAGACCCCCATAGCTGCAATGACATTCATATGTTAATACTATGATGATAAGGTTTTCAGCAACAAACTTTTCCAGAAAGGAAAGAATGTATTTTAACTCAGGTGAGAGATCGTCTCTCTCTCCTGTTGAATTCATCACTACCACAAGTGTCTCCTTAATCCATAAAATTACACCTGTCACAGTGACTTAACTTCATTAACACAACTTCGTGAACCATGGGGAATTATTAGCAATACAAAATCCATGACTATCAAGCTAATTAAGATTGCCTCTTTGAATTCTGATGATCTGATTCTGACTTTTAAGAATAACTACAAAATATTCAAAGAGACTGGGAAGAGTTTATAAAGCAAGACAACTTCTGAAGCAAAACCTCCTAACGCTAAAATACCCACTCCGTAATACATTTTCCAATTATCCTTCAGATAAAGAGAAATAGATCACCTCCCAGGCCACTCACTACTCCAAATACTGGAGCATGATGTTTCTTCATTGAATATAGTACAGACAGAAGTGAAATGAAACATTCTGAAGTGAGGATAGAAATGGAATATATTAATGAATGTATCATATTCAAAAAATGTCAATTTATCTGTATGCATTTTATTAAATGGTAATACATGCACAAAGCAAAAAAATGCATAGTCCAAATGGTTCACAATATAAGGTAACTTACACTCAGCCTTCTGCCTCAACTTCCTGGCAGCCACTCAGGAGAAAGCACAGTTGCCAGACCCTCTGCTCAGGAAAGTACCTTTCTCTGGGTTTCCCCCAAACAGGGCTTCAATATATACACCCTGTTATATGCCTTGCTTTTTTAAGCAGGTGTCTTGGAGGGGATTCAGTATGTATGGTTTGCATCATAATGCATACAGTAACAGAGATGAAGTATAATTTTAGAACTGCAGCAAACAAACATTTTTGGAGAAACCCATGTGCACCAGACGCTGCTCTATAGGGGCTGGAGCCATAGCTGCAAACAGGGAGACACATGTTACCAACTGAGAGAGCTCCCATTTCCAGGCTTCCTCATTAAGCAAAGGCCTCCTAGCTGTGGCCTAAAAACTGGATTCCAAAACCATAACCTCGGGGATCCCTGGGTGGCACAGCGGTTTGGCGCCTGCCTTTGGCCCAGGGCGCGATCCTGGAGACCTGGGATCGAATCCCACATCGGGCTCCCGGTGCATGGAGCCTGCTTCTCCCTCTGCCTATGTCTCTGCCTCTCTCTCTCTCTCTCTGTGACTATCATAAATAAAAAATTTAAAAAAAAATAAAAATAAATCTTTAAAAAAAACAAAAAAACCAAAAAACCATAACCTCCATATCCACGCACGTGAGTACACATAAATCACATGGCAATGTGTGTGTCCATGCATGCACATACTTAAACACCTATATAATAAATACATTCTATATAGTAGTGCTACTAAATACATGTACATGTATCTATACACAGATGTGCATGTATCTCAGAACAAACACATGTTGTATATGTACATGCATAATATGCTGTGTATCACATATCACATATTAGCTACACAGACATACATAAATGTGTATGCCATGTGTGCCTGTGTGCTTTTAATATCATCTGGACCAATAGCAGGAAAATAGAAAATAGCCATCAGGATCTACAAAGCATAAGACATGTTGGGGCACGTGGGTGTCTCAGTGGTTGAGCATCTGTCTTCAGCTCAGGGTGTGATCCTGGGGTCCTGGGATCGAGTCCCACATCGGGCTCCCTGTGGGGAGCCTGCTTCTCCCTCGGCCTATATCTCTACCTCTCTCTGTGTGTCTATCACAAATAAACAAATAAAATCTTAGATAAAAAAGGATAAGGCATGTTCTCCATAGGGAATGGTGATATGATACCAGGGCTTTGAAGAAATAACTTGATATTCCACTCAGGGCACTTGCTTCTTAAGGAAGATACTGATACAAATCAAAGAAGAGAAGTGGCAAGCACCATGCATTGTTATGTTTCCATTTCCATGTGCTCTGCAGACGCTAAGAAGTGTTCGAGCACCCCTTGGAAGCCCTTTGCTTGACCCATGGGAAATCAGTTTACATGGGGATGAGGCGCCCTCGGAAAGTTTCCTTACCTCTCCTCCGGGCCCAAGACAAACTGATCTAATGCTTAGCCAGAAAATCAAAAGCAAAACAAACAAACAAACAAAAAATACAAAAAAAACCCCAGCAAAATAAAAGTTTAAAATGGTTCATATTTCTTCACATTTCATAGAAAACACTTCAACTACTACTATTAATAATATCCCCCCCAAGGAAATGAAAGAAAAAAAGCAGAAAACAGAACAGAGTGATCGAGATCCTTCCTCTCAAATTCCTCTCCTCTTCTGATAAAGATTATCTACCTGCCTGCCTGTCTATCACGTATCCATCCATGCATCCATCCATCCTTCCTTCCTTATTTGTGCTAACTTCACAACACAGAAGAAACCTTTACTGAGGTGGCACCTAACTTGCCAAATCCCATGGCCGGTGCAGACATATCTGGACGTGTGGTTATGTGCAAGTTCACTCTGTGAATCCATATGGCGTCCTATTACTACACAGACATTTGGGGCAGAGCTCAGATACACATTTCTTCTTTGTCTTCTCATCTACTCTATAAGAAAATCTTCAAAACACACTCTTAGGACACTGGTCACAAAAGAAGAGACACAAGCCAGAGCTCGAGAATTGACAACCCGAATCCTGGTGCTCCAGTGTGAGCCAGAAGGAACGCACAAGGGATCCCAAGTCAAACTATCCCCAAACTGGCATCAAATGCTCCCTGATAATGAACCAAAAAAAAGTCTCATAAGCGTCCATTGAGATTCATGACTTCAATATTAGAATAAGTAAATGGGAAATTTTTATTTTTTCCAAACACTGACCAATGGAGTTTAATAATCTGACACCGAAAAATAATGTGTTACATACCTGGGATTAATCTGCTTGTTTGTTTGTTTGTTTGTTTGTTTTCAATTTTCTGTAATATAAAGAGCAAAAAAGCAACCAGCCTAAAAGTGGCAAAAATATGTGGCCAGACTAGGAATTCTCGAGAACCACAAATGAGGTTTCAGGAAACAGAAACAAATCAAGAAGCACTGAGTTTTCAAGTCTCTCTGCCCCGCTGGGAGTTGACAGTTTCTAATTTGGTGGGTATCAGACTCAGATTCAAGTTTTAATTTGTCTCTAGAGTGACTCACAATGTCCCATAATTGCACAGTAGACGGTCTACCGTTCATCAGAAACACGTGCACACAAATATAATCACAGACACCTACATGGCAAATGTGGAACACACTCCACAGGTGCCAAGAGACACACAGTGTTGTTGCGACACTCACAGGACAGGCTGTTTTATCAGAGCTGCCCTGACGGGCGAGGAGGAGGCCATGGGGCAGTGCGGCACCATCTGTACATAAATCCCACCTGCAGGAGTGGTCCTCGCAGATGACCCGGAGCTCCACTAAAATGTGAAGGAGGTCTGCTGTGAATAATAGCTCACCCTTCCCAAGGGACGGATTCCATCCATCTTCCCGAGAAGTACGAGTAACACAGAATACAGGCACCACATACAAACCACAGTGGGAACGGCTGTTAGCAAATGTAGGGGAAACGAGCCCCCGTCACAGCGAGTCTGAACATGTTGAAGGCCGCTGGGACTCACCTGTTTTCTGAGCTAGCAGATTTCTTCTGGCAAACGATGACGGCCGGTGCGTACTTGCCAGTGTACTCTGTGCCCTCTGTGACCTCCCAAATGGAAGGGCTGCTGGCTCTCACCCCCACGATGCTCACGCCCTTCTTCACCTTGGCCCTGTAAGAGACAGTGAGTGCACAGCTCAGACGGCTCTGGGGAATCCCAGGATACCTGGTTCTGGGTAGGCGCATGCTTGTGTGAAACAGGGTTTAATCACCTCTTTGCCATCACCTTGCGATAATGGTGCCCCACTTATTCCCACCTTTGGCAGAGGAGCTGGCCGCAGCACACTGGCAGTCTGCAGGCATAAAGAAAGTTGCACTCATGGATGGCTTCAGTTTTTTTTTTTTTTTTAATGACTTTCCTGAAGACCCCATACTATAAAGACTAAACAAGAAAGGGAAGTGAATTAAAACCGTATGAGTGAAGTTAGTAATGACACTGCGTGTTCACAGACCGTCCCCTCTGTGCCAGGCACTGACAGATGCCTCACCTGGACTACCTGCTACCCCCGGTGTTCTCAGTGTAGAATGAGGGGCTGTAGCGCACACGGATTTGGGACCAGGGACAGCCCCAGGAACACAGGATCTGAGGCTTGAACAGACCGGCCTGAGTCCTGCCCGTGCCCCTCGCTCCATGCAGGCCTTACTGTCATCACTACCCTGAGCATCACGGTCACGGCCGCTGCTTAGAAACTGTGCGCCACATACCAGGCACTCTTCCCAGGTGTGACAGCCTCAACTCTGTTAAGTATCACACGTGCCCTATGGGGTCCGCTTGCACTGAGCGGCTGAGGACCTGGGCACCACACACTCAGGAGCAGGTGCCCTAAGTGTCACATGGCCCTGAACCACCAGGCAGCTCGAACCATGCCCGGGACTCCCCTTGGCATCACTCAAACCCATGGAAACCATGGAAACCACTTACTCTGATCCCACTCACATCCTCTGCTACCCAACACTGGTCAGCTACAGAAAGACAAATTTACAGAAGCCCGTGTCTTGTCTGCCACGCGTGTGTCACCCTCCCACCCATTTGTTTATTCCTTCCTCGTCGCCCATGGCAGAGGGACAATGATATGACCAGGGGCTCCTCACCGAGATATGAGGGGCCTCGTTCCTCCCCAGGAGGCTGATGAGGGAGGAGGAAGGGAATATCACAGCAGAACCCTTCTTTGCTCTAAGAAGTTTCGAGTGAAAAACATATGGAATGGCGAGTGTACAGTACAAAATGCAATGCAGCGCCCACCGTCTGATGTATGAACTGGCCTCGTGTTTGAGCTTCGTGCTCCTGTGGGGTTGAAGAGCTTTGCAGCAAGGGCGGTGGGAATGAGCGGGCGGCTGAGGAGAAGATGGTCTGGGAGGGGCATCCTCCGGATGGGAAACTGCTGTGCCTGCATGGACAAGGCGCCCAAGCCACAGACATGGGCCCTCCACCTCTGACCCTCGTGCATAGCCAGAGACAAGCAGGGTGGGAGGGGATGAGGCACTCGCAGGACTCAGGGAAGAGAAAGGGACACATATGCCACTAACCCCAAGAACATGACCTCCCACAGAAACAACTGCAAAGTTATGGTGTAGAAGAGTCAACAGCGGGTGTGAGGCTGCCGTTCTAGAAAGGCCATTGGCAGGGAGGCCCCTGGCTGGCATCCAGGCACCAGGCTTATGGGGCAGGGGTTCCCTCCATTCCCTAATAAGAGGATGTGCCCACACCGTTTATACAAACAATGCGGTGTCTGCCCTACACCCACGGAATCTGAAATCACGGTGCGCACCTGGCAGAGAGGCCCGGTGACCAGTCCCCAGGACAAACCCTGGGCTTCCAGGCTCAGGGGACACTCACACGAAAGGTCACAAGTCACTGCTAAGACCAAGAGATGTTGGCGTGACTCCCCGTGGGGCTCTGGAAGCCTGAGCCTGGCTCCCCCAGACTTTGCTCCACAAGTCTTTTCCTTTGCTGAATGTGATTTCTATCCTTTGCTGTAACAAATCACAGTCACGATTAAGACAATATGCTCCATCCTGAGTCCTCCTAGCAAGTCATCAAACCTGAGCGTGGTCCTGGGAGCCCCAACTCACACATACTGATGTGACTGCTCTATAAAGAGAAGAGGAAGTGTGTCTCATGTGTGGCCCTCGGTGCTAATGCAGGCAGTTTTAGGAGGTGAGCTTCAATGAATAGCATGATTTCTGCAAGAAAAAAAAATTGCATGTTTTGTGTCTTAAATAATTATCATACAAGCCAACACTTCGAATGCAGCCGTTTATAAATTAGGAATTGAATGCCTAGGCCAGAAAGCCATCTCATTTTCTGGATACTTGGGTGAAACACCGCAGGTGAGTAAGCTATGATTTCTGCCTCGCGGGAACTCAATTAAATAGCAAGAAACCAGGATGTGGTGGTTGAAAAATAAAAAGTTCAATTCACTATGGACAGCTGCTATTATATTGAGATGAATTCTAAGGGCTGTCCCAATTATTGTGCACTGGAATTTTATTGAATCAAATTTGCTTTAAATAAATAGGTCATCATCCTGGATGTGGTGATCTTTTCATTATAGAGGAGACATCCATGCATAAGACTTTCCGGATACATTTCGGATACAGAACAGGCTCACATTCTTCTTAAATTTTATTCACAAGTAGGTCATGTGGAACTCAGATAATATTTTTTCCATGAATCATTCTTAAGTTCTCAGGAAGGAACACAGTTGCTTATTTAACCTACGGAGTATGCGGTATTTGTTCTTGGCGATCCTCCTGCAGTAACATGAAGCTGTAAGTTAGAGCATTATTTTTAAGAGAACTTTCTTTCTGAAATGTAGCGTGGGACACTAGGAGGTTACTTTTCACAGACACAGAATGTTTTCCTAAGAGAAGACACATTTCCAGGGCCTGTTCCAGATGTTCTGAGCTGAAGGACGACCCTTGCTCCAGAGATGTCACTGAACAGCTTGCATCAAGTATGAATCCACACGAGACACTGGACAGTTGTCCCTCGAAGACGCATGTACAGCGTATACTGAGCTCGGTTTGTGTCGGCTTGATCCCGTTTGAATGCTAATCTCGGAGCAGTTAAGTTGCAGTGTTTTGGAACTATTAGGTAATTTGTAGGACACGTGCAGTTTGGCTTCACTGGGTTTGAACCAAGTGCTAATTCCTGCCGTTGTTTATGAAAACTGAGTTACTTACACTCATTAATGGAAGTTTTATAACCTACTTGTGGCTCAATACATACGGGTTATACTGACAGCTTCATTACACAGAGATAAGCACAGGGCTTGATTCCCAAAGACACTCTGCTGCATATTTATGCATGGAAATGTATCCCCCATAGTGACAGGGCCACAATTTCCCCCATGGTGGGCACACACAAGGGGATGGACACGGTAAAACCTGCTTGGATTAAGGGTATATTGTGTTTTTAAAACATAGCAGAGGGACACTTGGGTGGCTCAGTGGTTGAGCATCTGCCTTTGGCTCAGGTCATGATCCCGGGGTCCTGGAATCAAGTCCCTCATCGGGCTCCCTGCATGGAGCCTGCTTCTCCCTCTGCCCATGTCTCTGCCTCTCTCTGTGTCTCTCATGGATAAATAAATAAAATCTTTAAAAAAAAATAGCAGAGCTACAGTACACACACACACACACACACACACACACACACACAGTTGACCCTTGAACAACACGGGTTTGAACTGCTCACATCCACTTACTCATATGAGTTTTTTTCAATAAATACAGCAAAGTAAATGTATCTCCTCTTCCTGATGGTTTTCCTAGTAACATTTGATTTTCTCTAGCTTCCCTCTTGCAACGATACAGTATATAATACACAGAACATACAAAATATGTGCTTGTCAATGGCATATGTTATTAAAACTTCTGGTCAACAGCAGGCTGTTGGGAGTTATGTTTTGAGGAGTCAGGGTTATACTCAGAGTTTTGACGACATGGTGAGTTGACACTCCTTTTTTATTTTATTTATTTATTTTTTTATTTAATAAATTTATTTGTTATTGGTATTCAATTTGCCAACATATAGCATAACACCCAGTGCTCATCCCATCAAGTGCTCCCCTCAGTGGCCATCACCCAGTCACCCTCACCCCCTGCCCACCTTCCCTTCCACCACCTCTAGTTCGTTTCGCAGAGTTAGGAGTCTCATGTTCTGTCTCCCTTTCTGATATTTCTCACTCATTTTCTCTCCTTTCCCCTTTATTCCCTTTCACTATTTTTTATATTCCCCAAATGAATGAGACCGTATAATGTTTGTCTTTCTCCGATTGACTTATTTCACTCCGCATCATACTCTCCAGTTCCATCCATGTCGAAGCAAATGGTGGGTATTCGTCGTTTCTGATGGCTGAGGAATACTCCATTGTATACATAGACCACATCTTCTTTATCCATCATCTTTCGATGGACACCGAGGCTCCTTCCACAGTTTGGCTATTGTGGACATTGCTGCTAGAAACATCGGGGTGCAGGTGCCCCCGCGTTTCACTGCATCTGTATCTTTGGGGTAAATCCCCAGCAGTGCAATTGCTGGGTCATAGGGCAGGTCTATTTTTAACTCTTTGAGGAACCTCCACACAGTTTTCCAGAGTGGCTGCACCAGTTCCCATTCCCACCAGCAGTGTCAGAGGGTTCCCCTTTCTCCACATCCTCTCCAACATTTGTGGTTTCCTGCCTTGTTAATTCTCCCCATTCTCACTGGTGTGAGGTGGGATCTCATTGTGGTTTTGATTTGTATTTCCCTGATGGCAAGTGATGTGGAGCATTTTCTCATGTGCATGTTGGCCATGTCCATGTCTTCCTCTGTGAGATTTCTCTTCATGTCTTTTGCCCATTTCATGATTGGATTGTTTGTTTCCCTGGTGTTGAGTTTAATAAGTTCTTTATAGATCTTGGAAACTGGCCCTTTATCTGATAGGTCATTTGCAAATATCTTCTCCCATTCTGCAGGTTGTCTTTTAGTTTTGTTGACTGTATCCTTTGCTGTGCAAAAGCTTCTTATCTTGATGAAGTCCCAATAGTTCATTTTTGCTTTTGTTTCTCTTGCCTTCATGGATGTATCTTGCAAGAAGTTACTGTGGCCGAGTTCAAAAAGGGTGTTGCCTGTGTTCTCCTCTAGGATTTGCACCATACACAAAGATAAACTCAAAATGGATGAAAGATCTAAATGTGAGTTGACACTCCTAACTCCCGTGTTGTGCAGGGTCAACTGTATACCTCCACACACATATACATACATGCACACACACAACATATGTGTGCATGTGTGTCTATGGGTTCCAATACAGCATCCAGCAACATGATCCCAGCAGCTGGTAACCCAGTGCCGACCCCATGCACACCTGATTTTGCTCCCCCATACCCAGCATCTCCTATTATGGATGACAGAAGGACACAGCACACTTATACGTGTTGTCGATTTAGTTATCAGCATCTCTGCCCATTAAGTGATAGAAACCTGTGTTTTTCCTGTTGGTTCAAAGTCCAAGGAAAACCCCTTTGGGTGAAAGCAAAGCTTTTTAAAAAAAAATGTTCCTCACACACGCACTCTTTTTCTCTCATTAACTGTGGAAAAGAACAATGCTGCTCTGTATCCTCAGATGCCATAGCTATCCCACCGTGGCTGACAACCACGCACTGCATCTAACCGCTGCTTGACCAGGAGCACTTGATAACAGCGCCACTCCCCACTAGTCCACGGACTGCATGACACAGAGCATTTAATTTATTGTCAGAGCCACTTTCAGCCTGTCCCCATGTCCTGGCCTTGCCTCAGCCAGCAGGTGCATTTGTGTGCTTGTTTCCAATGTTATCAGCAGTTCTCTGTGGCTTGTGTGACACTGTACCCGTCTTTCTACCCCTGGGAGGTACTTGGCTAAGTCTCCCTACCATGGCTTCAGGATGATCCCAATATATACAGTGGCTCTGTGGAAGAGATGCTGCTACATAAAATCTAAATCTAAAATAGCAGATTCCCACAATTGTTGATCATCATGCACTCAGGCCAGTAAATTATTTGTCAGCATTCACCCTTAATGTGGGCATATATTTTTTGTCAGTTTTGTGCTTGGACTATTGCAACATGCTATACTATAAAACACACACAAAAAAAGGATGCATGAAAATAATGAGATTAAGAGACACATGTTCAGGAGTCCTGATTCTCCACCAACTCAGTGAATCACTGCACACTCCTTGGGGTGAACATCCATGAGAAAGTCCCACTTGAGCTGCCTTCTGAGTACAGGACAAGGAAACGTGATGACCAGAGCTCATGGTACAATGAGGCAGGTGGATGGGTACTGACAAGATGCTGATCCTCTCCTGCCAGTTCTGCTGTTCACAGCATCAGGGGGTGAGGGAATCTGTTTCCATGTGGCGATTTCTTGGGGAATGTTATATTTAGAACAAAGGCAAGTCAGTTTACAGCAAAGTGTTTTCGATGTTGTGCTATCAGTGAGGCACTGGCACCAAAGGATTGTAGCACAGTCCTGACTGTTGAAGGATCACCTGTGTGAGACATCATAGAAGAGTCAATACCCGTGGGCAGAGTCTGTCCTCAAGAGAAGGGGGCATCTCCAAGACCCTCAGGGGGAGGAGCTGGAGCAGAGGACACTTGGGCGTGTGGCCTTGGGAGGCTGGGACCCATGGCCAGGTGGAGAGGTGAACAGCTCTCTGTGAATGATTTACTGATTGCACATCACAAGGCCCTGCCTGTGGGGCTTTGGCACCCACTAGAAAGTACCAACCAAGCAAGGGATCGGCTATTCAGGCTGTGAGCACAGACCTCGCATGCAGACCAGAGCCCTCACCTCCCGCTGCCCTGCAGGCCCGGTGTTGCCAAGCCTTTGCAATCTTGAAGAGAAGTCAGAGATCCCCACTTGAGTGTAAGATCCCAAGTTTAGAAAACATCATCCCGGCTAGACATAACAAGTGAGGACTGGAAAGTGTCCAAGGTCACCAGTTTGTGACCTCCACTAGCTGGGGCTCAGTAAGTCAGGCCTCTTCTGAGTGAGTGAGTCAAGGAGCCTGCTACAAGCAGGGTGGGACCGAGGCATTCATGCACACAAATGTGCCCACGTCTGCAACCCCCCCCCCCATACATACAACTCACAGTGATGAGTTGACTTTCTCATTTTTGTCCTAAGTGGATGGAATATGTTCTTTGTGGGAAAACAATGAGTGCTACACAGATATGAGGAAGAAAGTAGAAATGACCTGAACTTCCATCTCGTTGAAACTAAATCAACAGTATTTTAGTCATCATCCTTCTACGTACTGCTTTATCCACACCCAACCTGTAGATTTACATAAATAGGATCATGCCCAGGACTGCTACATGACCATACAATTTGGGCACTGGCCAACCCCAGGAAGCATTATTTATGTAGATTATGATATGAAGTGTCACTTCTAGAGTTAAGCAGTGTACAACCTGCATAACTGTATGCGACAACCGTTATTATATTAAATGTGTTGCTTTATTCACACATCATCCTGGTCTCTCTCCTTGACTAGGTCCAGGGACAAATAAAATAGCTAAAGCAGGAACCTGGCTGGCCACCTATCAACTCAGGAGAATCCAGTGAGGAGAAAAGCCAAAACAGCAGAACATTACACCTTGGCCCAAAAGGTGAGCAACATGTGCTACCAGTCTCTAGCCAGGCAGGCTGCTGGCTCTGAGGACCTCCTGTTTACCCTGGAGCCTGGGTGGGTCAGTACTTGCCATCCTGATAAACCTGGCCCATGGGTTTTCTCTGCCAGCCTAGACAGAGACTCAATGACTTTTTTAAAAGCATCTACAGCTGAGTGCTTCCTGCACACAATCTCTACTCCTTCCAAGCACTTGGTTTTCCTTCTGACTCTCTGCCCACGAGAAGGGTACAAAGGCCAGTTTCATGCAGACACAAGTTCAAACAGACATATAATGGGTAGAAATACGACTGTGTGACAGATGGAACCCCGTGGGCATGAGGAGTGTGGAAGCCAACTGTGAGAAGCTCTGGAGAGAGGGATCCCACCCCCCACCCCACACCCCAAAAAAGTTTTATAAATACGTGACTGTATAGGCAACTGAAGTAGGTAATGGATAACACTAAGATAAACCAAACTGTTTATTTGTTCCTGGATTCATTCATCAAGCACAGTTTGATTTTCCTGGAGACCATCACAGGACAGGAAACGCAAATATGAACAAAACACACATTTCCTATCGACTCGGAACTTATATCCAAAGAGAAAGTCAGAACACACACACACACAAACACACATTCAACGTGCCTAAGTTCTATGAAGGATTAAAAAAAAAAGCAAGAGAAGGGTATAGAGAGCCCAGCATAGGGGTGGCTACCCCAGAAAGAGTTAATTATCAACAGACCTGCCCAATGGTAAAGCCAGTGATTAATCAAGGGGGCAGGCAGGGGATCCCTGGGTGGCGCAGCGGTTTGGCGCCTGCCTTTGGCCCAGGGTGTGATCCTGGAGACCCGGGATCGAATCCCACATCGGGCTCCTGGTGCATGGAGCCTGCTTCTCCCTCTGCCTGTGTCTCTGCCTCTCTCTCTCTCTCTCTCTCTCTCTCTCTCTGACTATCATAAATAAATAAAAAGTTAAAAAAATTTAAAAAAAGGGGGGCAGGCAGGAGGGGAATATGCATACATACATGGACATCTTCTCCAGTGGATTGGTTTTTGCCCAGCATCTGAGTGGGGAAGGAAACTCTACTTGCTCCTGCTGAAAGCAGCCCACCACCCAACAGTGAAAGGCCCCGTTTAAATGTTCCTTGGCTTCTTATAGGAGCCCACTGTCTAGGGATTCACAGCGATCATTAGCACCCCACGCAAACCAGGATTCCCGTTCAGACAAGCAAGCGAAGCCTTGATGGAGAGACAGCAGTCCTTAACACAGCTCCCCTGATGGCTCAGCTGGATGGGTGGCAAGAGAGGGGAACTCATCACCATTTCCAGAAAGATGACCATATCATTTGCCCCTGATACTAAAGCAGTTAAGTGCCCACAGTCTCCATGATGCCCACACATGGAGATCAATGTTACAGCTTCACTCATTCTGCGTCTTATTTACTCTCCCATCGTAGACTCATCCAACCAACCAGCAGATGTGTAGGAAAAAGCCCTATTTATTGTTGAATGTGATAGACTGTCAGAGATGACCGTATGCCTAGTCCTTCCCGGAGTGTCCCATAGAAAACAGACCTTAACCATCATCATCATCATCATCATTACATCGCTCTTGACACAGGAACCTGGACACTTGGCTATTTGGGATTTTACTCTTTCCATGTCATCCATACAATAATCACTAATCAAAGCCCTGATTCTAAAAACAATGACAACAACAACAACAACAACAACACACACACACACACACAAAACAGAGCAAAATACAAAATAGCAAAATACAACCACCTTTGTACTCCCACAGGAGATGGAAGACAAGGACTCAAAGTTATGCAGGACCTCAGACAGCAAGCAGGACTTGTATTTGCAGAGAAGCTAGTTGGGTGGCTTTTCTGCCCCGTGACTAGTACTTCTGAAAACTGTTGGCTTTCCTGCTCCAGGGCACTGCCATGCGCGGTGTATGGCTCCCAGGCTTCGGGATGAGACCTCATCTTGCTGTCTGCTATGAGCCAACCCTCTAATTTCACGAAAGCACATAATGGAATGGGATTGCTGTTTTCTCTAGTCCTCAAGTTTACTAGTGTTTTAAAGGAATTACTTAAATATACTTATTTAATTAAGGGAAACATTCTAAGTCAAAACCAGAGCTTTGGGCAACAAACTTACACTTTCAGGGATGTCTTTTGGATGTTTTTTTTTAATTTTTAAGTATCATTTTTTTTTCGAAGAAACAATACAGGCATGTTATAAATACCTAAATGTTACAAATGGGATACAAACAATGGAATATTCCTCAGCCATTGGAAACGACAAATACCCACCATTTGCTTCAACGTGGATGGACCTGGAGGGTATTATGCTGAGTGAAGTAAGTCAGTCGGAGAAGGACAAACAGTAAATGTTCTCATTCATTTGGGGAATATGAATAATAGTGAAAGGGAATATAAGGGAAGGGAGAAGAAATGTGTGGGAAATATCAGGAAGGGAGACAGAACATAAAGACTCCTAACTCTGGGAAACGAACTAGGGGTAGTGGAGGGGGATGAGGGCGGGGGGTGGGGGTGACTGGGTGATGGGCACTGAGGGGGACGTTTGACGGGATGAGCACTGGGTGTATGTTGGTAAATTGAACACCAATAAAAAATTAATTTATTAAAAAATAATAAATAAATAAAGTGTCCAGGACCAGTGCAAAAAAAAAAAAAAAATGGGATACAAAGTTCCTCTCACTGGAGACTTCCCTCCTCTCAATTCTATCCAATGTAACTTACATTTTCTGGGTGATCAATATATGCAGCTATGTTGATTGTTTAAAATACCAATAATCAGGGGCACCTGGTGGCTCATCAGTGGAGTGTCTGCCTTTGGCTTAGGTCATGATCTCGGGGTCCTGGAATTGAGTCCCGCATCACCCTCCCTGCAGGGAGCCTGCTTCTCCCTCTGTCTGTGTCTCTGCCTCTCTGTGTGTCTCTCATGAATAAATAAATAAAATCTAAAAAAAAAAAACTAAAAATACCAATGCAGTACTGCACACACTTCTATACACTATCTATGTATTTAAAATACATATCTAGTAGGTACATCTATATCAGCATTTAGAGACCCAAGCACCCTTGAGTCACAACTACAGAAGAATCCGCTGTGCAGGTGTCCCAGAACATCTCACTGACCAGTGCCCGTGTGATGGGCACCTTGGTGGTTTCCAATCTCTACTGCTACAGTCAGCACTTCAGAGAAGCTCCACATCTGCAGAGCTTGGCACACAGGCAAGCATGTCCACAGCAAAAATGCCTAAAGGAGGAAGGGCCAAGTCAGAAGAGATGCCGGTGCTTAATTCCGATAGGACTCACTACGTTGCCATTCAAAGAGATTCTAGCAATTTACACATTCACAGAGAGTGTCTTCATGTGCCTTTTTTAAAAAAGATTTTATTTATTTGTTCATGAGAGACACACACAGAGAGAGAGGCACAGACACAGGCAGAGGGAGAAGCAGGCTCCATGCAGGGAGCCCGACGTGGGACTTGATCCCGGGTCTCCAGGATCAGGCCCTGGGCTGAAGGCAGCGCTAAACCGCTGAGCCACCCGGGCTGCCCATTTTCTGCCTTTTTCATTGTTGCATATTTGACAAATAAAAATAGTATTTCATTAAGTCTGAAGGACATTGAATATAGTTTTCATAGGCTTACATTTGAATAATTTTTTATCAAATGTCTGTTCACATCATTTGTCCACTTCCTTATCCTTTTATTGGTTTTATTTTTATTGTTTATTAGGAAATTGATTTATTAAGAAATTAATCCTTTGATCCATCTGAAATGTATTTTCATGTGAGACATGAGTAGAAGAGGGATCTGGCTTTACTTCTACCCATATGGGTTTCATTAGTCCTATTTATTAAATGATTCACCCAGTACCCCATTGATTTAAAATGCCATCTTTGATCTATACTAAATTTGTCTGCTCCTTAGGCTTATTTTTAGCCTCTGCATTTGCTTTTATTGATCTGTCTGCCTTCTCGTGAGGCAGGACGCAAATGTTTTAAACACAATAGCTTATGACATGTTTTAGTATCTGGTAGGGCTATTTCCGTCCTATTCTTTTTCATTTTTCAGGGATATCTTCATAGGTATTTCAACAAAAATCATCTTCTGTTAGCACATTCTGGAAGATAGACTTTTGGTTTACAAAAGAAGGAAAGAAAGAGAAAGAGAAAGATGCTCCCTTCAAACATCCCTGTCTAAAACAGTAACACCTCAGACAGTCCATGATAGGGGCAGTGGCCACAGCAGAAGCCCTGTCCCCAAAAGAGGTGTACTGTCCCTGGGCCCAGGCGCCTCCTGAATCCGAACGTGACCCTGGCTGCTTCACACACAACATCTTTCAGAACAACGACATGCTTACGGGGACGTGTGGTCTACCTTGAAAGTACTCATCTTTGTTGGGCAACAGCCTGGGTCCTGGAAACAGAAGAGGTGACCCACAGATAATCAGCACTTTTCTCCCTTCTAGTCACACTGATTGGGTCCAATGGGATTGGTGGGCTCGGGAATTTCTCAGGAGCTACTAGAAGAGTATCTCCACCCCACCCCGGGCCTCATCCCTGATCCGAGGTGAGTCTTGGGGGGACATACAACTTCAGCTATTGTACTCTGAAGGGACCCAGCAGGATGTGAACTCATGGGGAGGAAGGAACTGGGAGGAAAGAGATGATCTTTGCTGGTACACAAGCCCCGAATCCAACAGTTAAATGAAAATAAAATGGAAGCCAAGCTTGAAGATTCCCCCCCACCGCCAAGCAAATAAATCCAGTAAGCCATGTGAGCAAACCTAAGTCCAGCTTATTTCATGAATGAATGCAAAACTTGGGTTATTTCTTTTCAGTGCCCCTTATAATCATCAAAGAAACTTAAGAAATGTTCCTAAAAGTGGTTTTAACTAACCCTCTGCCATTTGGAAACCCCATGGTGATAAATAAATAAATAAATATCCTTGAAAAGGTTAAAGAGCCTCCCTGTTTCACCTGATAAGCCACCCTCTGACATCGTGTCCCGGAGCTTCACATCAGTTTCTAACTTGAAGGCACCCAGTCTGAAAACTTCTTATATGCATGACAAACTCTAACTAAGTGCTTTTTCATTGGTCTGGCAGTTTTAATTTTGCTATTTCTGGATTTCAGACACATGCCTGAAGCAAGAGCTACTAATTCCCTCTTATTCTGGCTTTTAATTTTGTTTTCATTATTGTGAGTTTAGGTTTTATTTTTTTCCATTTTCATTTTTACTTTCTTTTTTTTTTTTATTGTGAAAACAACACTTACCATGCAATCTACTCTGTGAACACATTTTTAAGTGCTCGATAGCAAACTATAGGGGTTGTGTCTGCAAAGACTCTACCTCCCAGTAAAGTCTCCTGTAAGGACCGGGACTTAGGATCTGTGGGGACAGAATTCAACCCCCTAACGCAGGTCATCACAGTGGGTTCTCTGCAAACTCCAGCAGGCAGACGTTTATTAACTTTCACCCACACATGACGGCCAATTAAAATTTGTTTACACAGCATCCTCTGACCAGAAACTGTCAGGTGAGCAAATTAGTACCTGTGCCTTTCAGGAAAACATTAATGTTTAAATATCATGTTTTAAAAATTCATAAGCTTTAAAAAATAAAAAATAAAAATAAAAATAAAAATTCATAAGCTTTAGTTTTTAGAGTTTTTGGTTCACAGCAGCACTAAGCAGAAAGTACAAAGTTCCCACATAACCCCCGCCCTGCTGTAAACACGGTCCTGCAACACCACCGAGGCACATCCCGGACGACTGATGAGCCTACAATGACAGTTCTCATGCTGTGTTTGTGGAGTGGAAAAAATCAACGCATCATCTAAGAGTCTCGTCTAAAAAACTAGTATAGCAGGGGCTGTTGTGCAGACAAGCTTTATCCCATCTTCAGGTGAAGAGAGTGAGGCACAGAGAAGTTAAGTATTTTGCCCAAGGCCACACAGCTGACAGATAGTTGAAGCTGGCTCCCGGAGCCCTATTCTGGCTGTGATCTGCTGCAACTTTTCTGTCCCTGAAGGGTGTCTTTCAGCAAACCTGACAAGCGCACCTGTAGTTACCTTCCCTGCCCTGCAGGGCACATGGGGACTTGGTGCGCAGAAGCTTCCATCCTGCAGGGTGGAGGCAGGCTACCTCACCAAACCCTGAAGATGCAGTCATTGTGTAACTCATGGGAGAGGCAAACTCCTTCCAGAACCCAAGTAGGTCCTTCTGGCCTCGGAGTTCCTGCTGATCCTTCCAGAAAATTCTTCTCTCCTTCATCTGGGTTTCTGCCCCATTGTTCCCAGCATCTCCCTCCCTTTCTCCTTCTCACAGTCCCCTGGCCTATATTCATGATCCTAGAGGTAGGGTCTGGTCTTCCTACCTCCCATTTGTATCCCCCCTGCCCCTGGAGTACAATAAAATCTACTCATTTAATCTGTCAGAGGAGCTAAAAATCGAGAATGTGGGGAGATAAGAAAGATCTTCAAAATATTCTTCTCTGGCTCATTCCATGAAATCTGGCTTTCAGGCTGGCTGTCTTTCTGGGGAAAGGAGCACTCCACTGGGGATGTGAGAACCTGAATAGGGACCATTACCCTCTCTCTGGATGCTGGAAGAACCTGTTCCCTGAGCGTAGGAGAACATGCTGCAACCCCACGGCGCTCCCCTCACCTGGATGTATGTCGCTTCTGCTTGCATCTTACAAATGAGAAACCCAAGATTTAAAAGAGGGTACTGGGGGACCTGGGTGGCTCAGTGGTTGAGCATCTGCCTTTGGCTCAGAAAATGATCCCAGGGATCCTGGAATCGAGTCCTGCATCAGGCCCCTGCGTGGAGTCTGCTTCTCCTTCTGCCTGTGTCTCTGCTTCTCTCTGTGTGTCTTTCATGAATAAATAAATTAAATCTTAAAAAAAAGAAAAAAGGGATGCCTGGGTGGCTCAGAGGTTGAGTGTCTCCCTTTGGCCCAGGGCATGATCCCGGAGTCCCATCTCTGCTTCTTCTCTCTCTGTGTGTCTCTCATGAATAAATAAATACAATATTTATAAAAAATAAATAAATAAACAGGCTACAAAGACGGGATATTTTCTGAGCTCAGGCAGGTGGCCTGATGGACACAGAAAGGAAAGATGCCATGGGACATGGTACTATCAACTGCCCGGTTGGCAGCTGCCCGGTGGAAGCTGACAGGGTCGCTCTCAATGTCTCTTCAGGCACCTGGGAGGACTCACTTCTCCACTCCCTTTGCAGTCGGGCATGCTCCTGTAGCTTCATTCAATAAAACGTGAGCTGCAGGGACACTTCTCACAACTGGGTGAAGCTGGAGGAGTTTAAGCATGCTTTGCTGTGGTGTCTTTCCCCCACACCCCACGGACTGTCAACAGTCTACATGGTGCTACTCCATCATCCCGGCCCTGACCCAGGACAGACCAGAGCAAGGGCATCAGCGGATCAACTGGGTGACTTTTAACACAGAGGGCTGGGACTTCTGTGGGATGCAGTGGGGCCCGGGCGAGGCCGCCACTTAGAGAACCCTTCCCTGCATCTTCATGCTGCCAGCAACTGAACTAAAAGGCTGAGTGAGAATCCATGGGTGTGAACTCAGTCCTGATTACATAAGACACACCTGACCAGGTGGCCAGTACAGAGATGTATCTTTTGTGCAAAACAGAGAGGATTTTCCGGATTCTATGGTACGGGTGAATTTTTATGATGAGACCAATTACTCTTCCACACTGATCTATTTTCCTACATTTTCATACTTAAAAAGCTCTGAGAGAGAGGCTTGATTTTGTAGCCCAGGAGGTCAAAGAGAGGACTTGTTCCCTCCGCTTTCACGACGGCAAGATGGGGTCTGCTCCGTGCTCCTGAGCCCTGACGGTCTCTCTGAAGCTGTGCTCTCTCGCTACTGCCCCTGACTTGTGGCTGGCACAGAAGCCTCCCTCCGAGCAGCAGGCCTGGGAGCCTGGGAGCCTGGGAGCCTGCGAGCCGGTGCCTCTGCCCATCCCCCACCCCTGCTGTGCCCCTGTCCCAGGCAGGAACCACAGACTTCACAACCATCCTAATCAGTGACAATGACACCAGCTGAAAGCCAAGTGCTCAACTAGTTGTAAACCACGAAGAAAGGCAAGAGAGGGGAAGACAGGCGCTTCGATAAATAAGAAGGGGCAGCTAAGCATTTTAATTGGCTGAATTAAACCTCCATTCCACTCCGCTTTCATCATCGCAGTCTGCTTGGTGTTTGGCAGATAGGGCAGGTTGTGTTTCCCAAAGGTGATGACTGTGACAGTCCCCGTCTCCTGCCCCCCACACTCTTGCAACAATGTGCCCTTGCCTGCCCTCCCATCCAGGAGGAGGCCCGCACCCATAGTGAAGTGATGCATGTGAGCTCAGTCCTTCGAGGTTGATCAGCTTCCGTCGGCTTTGCAGGATGCTTGTTTTTAGAGCTCGGGGCCACTACTCAGAAGCCAGAGGCCCCGATCTGTAAGGAGGCTCCACCACGAAGTGAGGCGGGCGCTCAGCTGACTACCCACCAGCTGAGGCTCCACGTGACACCTGCACCCGACATCAGACACGTTCAGAGCCAGCCTTCAGAGGGTGCAGCCCTCAGGGCCTTGTCACGTCTTTCCAGCCTTCCTGGCTGAGCCCCAAACATTAGGGAGCAAAGACATGTACCCCAGATATGCCCCTTCATGATTCCTGACCCAAAGAACCCATAAACATAAGAAAATGGTTTCTGTCTAGAGCACTGTTTGGGGTGGTCTGTTCTGCTGCAAAGGACAGCGGAATAGCAACGTTCTGACATGGAAGTGGACCCCACTGCCTGTTCACCCTAGGTCTTCATGAGAGGCTTGGTTCTCCTCAGGCAAGTGGGCCTCCCCCCAGTCCTGAGTCGTCGGTGGTGGCTCACAGGCTGAAGGTAGCCTGCAAACCTCTTGTCTGACATATTTTATTCCACTTGACCATCTGAACCAATTATTTTAAAACTATGATATTTCCTTTCAAAATCCAGATTTTTGGCTTGTCCTGAAACAGGACGGTCTGCACGCCTTAACACAGCAGCCCGCTGCGCCACCACCTTCACACAGCACAGGTGTTCTACAGTACTCGCCGCTCCCTCCTCCTCCCCTGAGCCTCTCCAAACACAAACACTTTTCTTTTTTTTTTTTAAATAATAATAAATTTATTTTTTATTGGTGTTCAATTTGCCAACATACAGAATAACACCCAGTGCTCATCCCGTCAAGTGCACCCCTCAGTGCCCCTC
Source organism: Vulpes lagopus (assembly GCF_018345385.1). Taxonomy (NCBI): domain Eukaryota; kingdom Metazoa; phylum Chordata; class Mammalia; order Carnivora; family Canidae; genus Vulpes; species Vulpes lagopus. Next base: position 34,363,045 of record NC_054837.1, read on the forward strand.
ACCCAGTCACCCCCACCCCCCACCCCTCTCCCCTTCCACCATCCCTAGTTCGTTTCCCAGAGTTAGGAGTCTTCATATTCTGTCTCCCTTTCTGATATTTCCTACCCATTTCTTCTCCCTTCCCTTCTATTCCCTTTCACTATTCCCCAAACCAGCTCTCTCATTTTTATCACCTGCTTGTCCCCTGAAGGCAACTGGGTTTGGGATCCCTGCTTTTAGCTTTGGGATTCACAAAGGATCCAAACTTGCAACCAAATCAGGAACCACAGGTTCAAGTGGTTGGATCACTGCCCCGTGCCAGGAAAGGAGAAGGAGAACTCACCCTCTGATATTTTAGTTGGAGTGAAGAACAGATTGCCAGTAAGAACCAAGTGACATACGTGGGCACAGATAAAGGTTAGTCCTCTTCTGCTGGAAGGTCCTTATCCGTAGACTAGTGAGCCTTCTCTATTGCTCTAAATTCCTTCCTACAAGACTGGAAAGCCTCTGTCTGTCCAGGCTTCAGAGTGAATGAAATAAACTGTGCCTGGAAAATAATGTGACAAAAAGACACAGGAAGGCCCATCCACCTGTTACGTTGACAGCTTCCAACCAAACCATGTAATGTGTGTAGACTGGCAGTGGAAAGTTTGAATTTGCGATGGAAAGTAACACTGTAACTGTGTTTTCTCCCATATTCAATTCTATCTCTCCATCTATTAACTTCTGTCTCTCCATCTCTCTACCCATCTACCATCTATGACTGGTTATCTACCTATATCTGACTGTTGCTTATCTATCCCTAACACCTTTCATCCTCTCTAGTGATGCACTGTTTCCCTTCTAGCTCCATACCTGCTTTTTAAAGAACCCTCTCTTTTCTGAATCCACATCTTGACACCTTGCCCAATTATCACCACCTTCTCTACACCATCATTCTCGACAGAGAGACCTAGAAAATGTTCTCACCTATTGCATTTGATATTTCCTAGCATGTAACTCTCCTTTATTGGGAAGAAAAACCTGGAGACCTACCCCTCTGCAACTTGGAGGCTAGAAGACTTATGGTGGAGAAGGACTGGGGGACCTGAGTCCACCTTCCCAGAATTTCTGGGCAATGTGGACCAGAGCTAAGGCTGAGGCTCAAGGCACCCAGTGCATGTGTCTGAGATGCTGAAAGCCTAGATCCCTTTGTTGCTTTCTCCTACTGCTGACAGGGTACCAGTCACTTGAATAATTCTCTCCTCCAGCCCATCATGGCTTAAAACTTCCAAGTGTCCCAAACAGTGCTTTCTCTCCAGCTATTTTACGGTCTCTCTCCGTCCTTCCAAAACATCAAATATCCTGCCAATTCGTGGGTTGTCAGTAAAAACAACGACAATAATAGCAACTGCTCCACATCCCTAAACCCACTAGAATGCCTTCTCTTCCAACTTGGAAAGAGAAGCTTATTATTCAGAACTTAGGCGGCCCTATTGCTGACTGCTGTTTAACAGCTCAGTGGCACAGATACAGAGCCAGCCACACAGTGGGGTCGCACTGCATGCATGGGAATCTAGGTAACCTCCCACGGAACATACTACAGTTTCAAAATGCCCTAAGGGAAAGGTTGGGCACTTTCAAGCAGTATATTTTATTTTATTTTATTTTTTTAGATGTTATTTATTGGTGAGACACACAGAGAAAGTCAGAGACATAGGCAGAAGGAGAAGTAGGCTCCCTGAGGGAAGCCTGATTCAGGACTCGATCCCAGGACCCCAGGACCATGACTTGAGCTGAAGGCAGACACTCAACCACTGAGCCACCCAGGTGACCCCAGGGTACCTTTCAAAGAACAAGTATACAGGTGGTTGGAAGCTTGGATCTCCAGCCACAGAACTGCCCTGGGATGACCTCCTGCCCTTGTGGATGCTTGAGATGGGCAGGATTGTCTGCTAAGCAGTGTCGGGCCCTGTTAAGGACATACATGTTTGTTTGTTTGTTTGGTTGTTTGGTTGGTTGGGTTTTTTGGACATATATGTTTGAAGAAGACATTTATCTCAAAGGTTTTGATTTATAAAAAGATAATCATTTGGGGGGAAAATAGATTTTGCTGGACCTTTTAAATCTATTTTATGGTGCATATTTTGTTTATATTTCAAATTAAGGAGCAGAGAAAGGTAGTAGTTATGATGATCTACCAGTGGCCAGGCCTTTCCAAATTCTTAGCATGACTCTGCTAATGCATTTCTTATCCCTCCTAGGACCTGAATAAAGTGAAAAGCAGGAGTTAAAGATAAGGAAAATTTTGTTTATAATATATATTTGAGTGAAAGGATTTTCTGACATTCTGTTAATGGGTTGTGTTAATGGGTTCTGATCTCTCTATACATCTTAAATAAAAACATAGTTATGCATGAGAGAGCTGGACACGTATGTCAAAACTGGAGTCACATCTTGGGTGACTAGGTGACAGGTGATTTACATATTTTGCTTTGTCTATTTGCCACCAAAACTCCAGTCTTCTGTCCTACATGCACAGGATGTGCACCCAAAGGTAAAGTAGAGAAGGCGTCATGTGGAGCGACCCACTTCCCTTCTGCCTCCCCTGATTGCATATCCACATTGCCTTTAGAAGGCCCTGAGGGTGTGTGTGGAGAGGAGATGAATGCTCACTCTGATTCTAATATGCTCATCCTCTAATGCAAACATCTTGTAGGGGTCCCTGCACCAGCATGGGAGACAAAGGTGCCGTTTCTGTCTCGACCATCACTTCTGCCCACACCTGCCAGCCGCCTGCCCCTGGATCGGCCCTTGGCTGAGGGGCCCCTGAGCTCAGCCTGAATCCGGCATATCCATCATTACCACACGGATTCCTCATCTCCCCTGGTGATGAGATGAGGCTCTATCTCCCAAAGGTGCTCCGATGTGAAGCACAGGGTTGTCTTACCAGAGGTTAAAATTGTAGGAAAGACCACAGATGCTACTATATTAGGTTACCTCCTATAAAAACAGTAAACAGAAATAATTTTGCAATTTGACTTTGAACTTTTTTACATCCGATGTCCCAGTAACCCAACTGCCTTGCTTGTATATGCTCTGAAAAAGTACTCTCCAAAAAGGTAGCCCCCAGACATGTGAATCTATTTAAATTTAGAAGAGTTAAGATAAAATGGATTCAGTTCCTCAGTTGCATGACCACATTTTAAGAACCTGAGAGCCACATGTAGACAGGGGCTACCAGATAATACAGTACAGGCAGAGAGCATGTCCATCACTACAGAGAAATTCTTTGGATAGCGATGCTCTGGAATAATTTCTATGCTTCCCCAGGCACATTTTAAAGCTGACATTTAAAATTTTCCCTCCTAAGTTGCAAAGGTTGAGATTTTCAGTATATTGTAACTATTGACATTTAAAAAATTAAACTGTTATATCATTCTTTTAAAAGTATTCACTGGAATCTAAATACCATGGTGATTTGATACCGACCATTATTCATTTTAAAAAATATGCAGAAGATCTCTTCTTTCCCAAGCTTGAATTCCAGATTTGTTTTTTTTTCTCCTTCAGCTAGTGTATTCATTTTGTTTCATTCACAGAATTTTACCCTAATGTGTTCTATTTTTTTAAGTCTGAAAGTCTTTTATTGATCACTCTGTCATACTGTTCTGCAACAAAAATATGTATATAAATTCAAATTTATGTTTCCTCTGTCCATCAGTCTCTAAATGGGTTTTTTAAAATTCTAGATTGAGATTTAGTACAATTGTATTCAATACCCACTTAGGCAAAAACAGTATAACTTTTAAAGAATGTTCAACATAAAATAGGGAAGATCAGAAATGCGCTCATCAACAGGAATGGGCTCGTATTCTGTGTTGTGCCAGAGGAACAAGCAACCCTGACTCTTACTGCCTTAGAATAGCAGATTTATTTATTTTTGTTCATACTTAGGGTATTCTATGGCCGAATTGAGGCTGATGGAACCCATATTCTGATGATGTCATCACTATCTGGTGCTTCAAAACATCCCAAACCCAAAAACAGAGAGCCTGGAACATCCACGCATGTGGACCAAAGCAAGTCACGTGGTCACAACTTCCTGCACTGGAACCAGGGAAAGGTAGCCCTCCCATAGGGTCCCACCAGGACAGAAAAACTGAAGCGAGTCTAGCACAGTCCAAGCAGAAAGTCTTTAAGAGCAGGACACAGAAGCCACTGGCAGGCTGGAAGCAAGGGTGAAGAAACCCCCGACAACTGTCTCCACCACCTGCAACATGAATGGGGGTGACTTCCAACACTAGCTCCCCAGCCGCCGGGGACCTCAACAATCTCTATGAATCCACAAGATGACACTGCATTCTTTTCTGCTCTCCAAATCTCCATGCCTCTCCTTGGCAGACTCTAACTCAGAACCACACAGGAAAAGGATGTTGGGGACATGGAGATGCCAGTTCCTGCCCTGAAATCCCGAAAAGGATATGGAAGAGATACCAGTCCCTGTGACTTGATAACAGATATCCTAGCACAGGGACACTTTCTCTAGTTAGGACACATGTTGGTGGGTCTGTGGGGGCCTTTTTTAAAAAAAAATAAATTTATTTTTTATTGGTGTTCAATTTACCAACATACAGAATAACACCCAGTGCTCATCCCGTCAAGTGCCCCCCTCAGTGCCCGTCACCCATTCACCCCCACCCCCTGCCCTCCTCCCCTTCCACCACCCCTAGATCGTTTCCCAGAGTTAGGAGTCTTTATGTTCTGTCTGTGGGGGGCCTTTTAAGAAAAGAATGAGGTAAGGTCAGTGTCACCCCAATCTCAACCTCTCTGTTTAATACATTGAGTCCTTGGAAACCCTGAATGGAGTGCGCTCTGCTGCAGCAGGGTACCCCAATGCTCTGAACACCCCATAAAACAGAAATCACATGGGATCCATTGTAGACAGGTTTAAAGATCTGACAATGAGACCGGGTCCTCCTCCTCCTCTCATCTTGAAAGCAAAGAACTCAAGATTACATGGCTTTCACAAAAAGGATTTGTTATGTAGTCATTAGAGTAATTTGCCTTCTCAAAGGTAGTAACATAAGTGGATTGTCTATAGGGCTGTCATCCCATAAGAGTTTACATCCACCGCAACTCATCACCATGTCCCTACATGCAAGAGCAGGGCAAATGTGCAGCTCAGCACCTCCACCTGTGCTGCTTCCACGGGCAGACTAATTTCAGGAGAGAGGACAAATGGGAGGAGTGGACTCAGCAAATAGATTCATTTAAAATTATTCCTGTGGGATTCCTGGGTGGCTCAGAGGTTTAGCACCTGCCTCCGGCCCAGGGTGTGATTCTGGGGACCTGGGATCGAGTTCTGCGTCGGGCTCCCTGCATGGAGCCTGCTTTCCCTCTGCCTGTGTCTCTGCCTCTCTCTCCCTCTCTCTGTGTATCCCATAAATAAATAAATAAATAAAAATCTTTAATAAAATAAAATAATTCCTGTCCATATACTCCTTAAATGGTTTTCCATAGCACCAGCCATCCTCATGTCCTAGGTGAAGACCTCCGCAATGCAAAACTTCCCTCAGAAATCCAAAAGGGACTAACGCCCTGCTAGATGAATAATCACAAGACAACCTGCCAACACATAACTGAACACACCAGCTATTCTTCCCAACAGGTGCAGAGGTTATGAGTTCTCTGCACATGTACTATTTTATGTACCTGAGAGGCTCCTTCCACTTCACCTAACATACAGAGGTCACAATTTAACCTAGAATTCTTCTTCTTCCCTAAATCCAAAGTGTTTATTAATAGTCAGCTCTTCTACCTTAGGCTCTATGCTAGAATACACTCCAGAAAGTCAACCCAACAGAATTTTTGACATTGAGCCCACTTTTATAAGACTTCAATTCCTTTAGTATTATTTTCTAATGTAGAAGGAACAAGCATGCCCTTGCTTTCTCTCACATAAGTCTAATAAAAATCCAGAGATACAAGGAAATTTTCATATTGAAAATCTGCTGGTAAGAGAAGACACAGATAGGACACAGATGCTGGCTTCAGGAAAAATGTGAACCATTACGTGAAGTGAGCGTGAATGGCAAATTAACAACCACAGGGGCCAGAAAAATGTAGGAAAATCCAGAGAAGATATATTCCTGTTCAATATGAAGAGTCTCCTAACACTCAAAGTCAATCGAAGTGTAAGGGGCAAACTCATGTTATGGAACTATGGGGATTTCCAAGGATGGGTCTGAATAAATTTAAAAAAATCGAATGTGTGTCTTCTGTGTGCTGGGTATTTGCTAACTGTTGGGATACAGCAGAGGACAGAACAGTCCTAGTTCATACTGGCATGAGTGGGGATGAGTCAGTCAGGTCAGGGCATTGTGCACTGTAGTGACAAAGACATCTACAAAGTAAACAACGCCAATTTATTCCTTCTTCCTCTGCACCCAAGGTCAGTGATGTCTCCCCCAGGGAGAGCCAACAGAGGCTCTACCATCAGAAGCATTGACGGACACCTCATTTGGAGAAAAAAATGATGGAAACTCCCATGCCACTCTCTCCTTGTGCCCTGTATCCACCTGGGCCCTACATGTCACATTCACTTACTTGTCCTCAGTCTGAAAAACCGTATGAGCACACCCAATCTCACAGCGATGCAGAGGAGAATACCCCACGTCTTCCCAGAGTGGGTTTTAGTGGGTGGTAGCAATGGCCAGTAAAGAGAGACAGACATAGCGACGATATGATGGCGGACAGTGATGAGTGGAATAGAGAGAAGTCTAAGGCATGAGAAAGTAGACTAGGTGGAGAGATTCAGAGAATGCCCCTCTCAGGAAAAGACACAGGAGAGCTAGTTGGAGGAGAACTAGAAACCACGTCCTGCTTTGACAGTCAACAATCTTACCATTCTGACTCCACCTGGATCATAACTTGCCCTAATTCAGGATCCACACCCTGAACCACTCATCCAACCAACTTCTGGGGACCTCACTATATAAACATCATTTCCAATTCCGGAGCCTGAATGCCCAGTCTTTGAAGCCTCCTGCCCAGGCTTCTCACGTAACAACGGAGAGCAACCCTGCTTTCTCCAGAACAAATCTCATTTACGGCACATGAGGCATGGAATCAGCACTGTTCTTCACAGGAGAAGGCTCCGAGCTTCTTCGTGTCACACTAATAGTTTCGCTGATTGAAAATCTGCAGCAGACAAGAACTGGGAGTCCCTCGGATGCTGCTGGAGCTGGAATAATTTATGGAGAGCGGTCTAGCACAACATAAGCTATTTAAAGCTGCATAATATACCCACAAACTCTTATTAAGGGCTGTGGTTTTCTACCCTATGAGACAGAAACCAGTTACTATTATGCATCACCATGAAAGCAGATTAAAATTAAATCAATTTGTTTATCTCTGGGTTCTCTGCCCAATTAACAGTTCAGAAAGAAAGGCATTCTGTCCAGATATGAGGACAACGCTCGTTCAAATCAAGATATTAAAAAAAATAGAAGTCTTGGGAGGTTTTACTACTAAATTTAATTATCAAAAGGGCAAAAGACCAGTTGGGACTCAGTCTATGAACTATCTGCGCTGTGAGTTTAGAGCAGGACTTTTCAGATACCATCCACTTAAACTGAAGGAAAGTGATAAGTTCCCATGTAAATTAATTCAGAGCACAGTGGGTTTCTCTATAGAAACAGAAATGCCACTTTATTTTGATGGCTTTTGTGTGTGTGTATGTGTGTGTAAACATATATATATTTATTGATGACTTTTTAAAGTGACACACTGAAACTTTGGGTAGAATACATTACATATTTATTAATGAATTCATAAAACTTACGAGGACTTTGGTTTCAACTAACCATAGATTTCTGCAAAGTCCCAAGCACCTGACTCACAATGGTACAAGATTCTGACTGTGGGTTATCTCTTATAGATTGTTCTCTGCTCAGTCCATGTCTAGGTGATACTCAAGTTCCCAAACCACATGTTTGAAAGGTATCATGGAATCTGTCAATTCTTCCATATTAGAATTTAATAGATTTGGGGCAGAGTCTACTTTTAATGAGAAAGAGAATGCTGCTGTAAACCAATTTGCTCAGTTTGAAGAGCACTGTATAGCAGCAAGCAATACTACTTTCCATCAAGATACTAAACAAATTGCTTACAGGTAGATAACCAGACAGCAGAGAACAGATTCCTGGAACCTCAGAGAGTGGTAAGAAGATCCTACCCTAGCAGAAGGAAGACTTAGATTCCAGCTCAGGATAGCCTCCTGCGCTCTTCATCCTTGGACGATGAAGCCTGACAACCTCTCTACACTTCAGCTTCTTCCTATGGGAAGTGCTAAAGAACAAACGTGATCCAAGTACAGGGTTATCTTGAGGATCAGTGAAAACCGTGTGAATAGGAGACCTTAACCATGGACATAAATTCCCACCATTCCAGAACGCTTAGAGCCTTTTTTGTTCTTTTATGGGTTTTCGATCTGCAGTGCTTCTGGTGTATGTGTACCAGTGTATGGGGATAGATATATGTAAATATCTTTCCCCACTCTTCTTTCGTCCAGCCCTCCCCTGACCCTTCTTTTTTTTTTTTAAGATTTTATTTATTTATAAGAGACACACAGAGAGAGAGGCAGAGACACAGGCAGAGGGAGAAGCAGGCTCCATGCAGGGAGCCTGATGTGGGACTTGATCCCGGGTCTCAGGATCAGGCCCAGGACTGAAGGCGGCGCCAAACCACTGAGCCACCAGGCTGCCCCTCCCTTGACCCTTCTTGAGAGGGGAAAAGAAAAGGTACACTACAGAGACACGCAGGTGGTCAGCGTGACAGGGCATCCCAGCTAACCTGTCAGCAAGTTTACAAGAGTGAGATTTATTTCTCTGGTACATATTTCATTCTGTAAAATCAAAAGGGCCTAAAGCCTCCTCCTGCACTGAACACCAAAGATCAAACAAAGTTCTCCTTTCAGGATGAATTCAGGACCCTGCAAGAGAGATAGCCTGACTGGGAAAAGGTCTAGGATTTGGGGGTAGGAAGAAGAGAGACATCAAAGCTTTACCTGAATGCCTGTCTGAACTAGAGTCTTGTATCTGAGGGTAAGAACCAAATTATTTAGCAATTCACTTGTTACAGGAACCAGCCATGGCAGCCATCAATACTACTATGGCTGTCCTTGACCTGGGGCAGTGTCCTTGACCTGGGACATCATAGAGGGCCAAAGGAAATGAGAGCAAATAAAGAGTCAAACCCTTGGCCAAAGGAAGCAGGCCTCTATTGCTTTGAAAACGGAAAACAGCTGCTTTTACAAGTCGGTATCATTTCGATGATAACTAAGGTAGTTCACAGGATTTATTTCTCCCACAGAATCCAGTATGCATTAATTTTCATGATTATCCAGTCAATCTGCCTTATTTTATAGATGGGAAAACTAGAGGTAAGAGAAGCTGAATGACAAAATCTGGAGTAAAATGTTCATCAGTGGCAGTGGTGGCCTTGGCAGCTAAGTATCCTCAACTTCAGGAATTCATTAAAATAAAAATGGGCATTTCCCTGACAGGCCACGTGACAGCTGCTACCAAACGCCAAGGCAGATGCTGCATCGAGGTCTCAAGGTCTGATGGAGGACAGCCTGGTGCTTCCGGCAGGACCATGGCTGGATCATCGAGGACAAGGATGGTTTCCTCCCCCTCGAGAACTCTGTGGATAAAAGGACTCCATAACTTCCTCGGACAACTGTTTTGAGGATCTGCTGTTTCTATCACTCAGCTTACTTTTATACTGTTTTGGGGAAACAACGCACTTCTGTTTCTCCAGAGAACATTTCCATCACCTCTGCCCAAGCCCCACGGCTCTGAGGACATAACCCCACTCTTAGAGGACCTAGTTATAGGAGCGTTGTTGGTGGCTGATGTCCAGGATTCTCTGAGTCTCACCTGTGAACCTCTGCAGGATTCACCAGCCCCATCAAGGATGATGCAAAGTCACAACTATTTTCATAATAACTGCCACAATGCTATTCACATATTTCACTGTACTGTCCTTTGTCCTAATGATGCAGAGGCAGTGGTGGATAATACTGTGTCCCCTTGGCATGGATGAAGGCAACGAAACTACCTGTACTAGTAGTTATTATATTATGCACTGTAATTCACATTGTGAAAAATGCTGATCTTACTTAAGGACGTCCTTGATACAGTAGTAAGAACTGCCTATTTTTATTAAATATATGTCCTTGAAACCATGTCTCTTTAATACCCTGCACGACAAAACACATGTGCCAGATCTACTACCTATGGAGTTTTCACACTTATCTTGACAGACACGTGTGTTTTTCTTTGAACTGCATGCTGGGCTAGCTCCTTTTCTTGTAACACACCATTTTCACTTACAAGAATGACTAGTACACCATGATTATTCAATGTGGGTATCTGACAAACATATTCTTGATAATGAGCAACGTGAGTCTGCCATTTTAAGAAAAACAACTCACGGTATTTGTTACCGATGACAAAATTATAGTTGTCAAACAAAAAAACATACTTTTAGAAAACTGTTATTTGCCATTGTGATTTGAAAGTTTCTTCAATACATAAAGGCTTTTTTCTGATGAGATTGGTGCTGATATTTAAAGGAAAGTGGATTTTCAATATTGTATAATGGAGTGGGTCCACATGGGGAAGTCAGGCATAACGAGCAAATCAACATTTTCCAAATGACAAATGCACGATGGCACGCTACATTCAGGCTCGGGTAAGGGAGCCACTCAAGTTCTAGCATCCACAATGCAACTAACCTTTCAAAAGCCACTACATGATAAGTTTGGTGTAGTATTAAAAATATATATGCACACAATGATCTGAAAAGGCTATTAAATATTCCTGTCTTTTCCAACTACATATACATGTGATGTCAGACAGTCTATCTATACTTCGATAAAAACAAACAGAATTCTGGGCGCCACCCCAGAGTCTCTAGCTCTGCGGGTCTGCACAATCAGTAAGTCTAAGTCCCCAGGTGCTCCCAGGGCTGCTGGTCCATGGCTGACACCTTGAGAACTACCATCCTAGGTTAACAGAGCAAAAACAACATGCACCATTCTTAGAGACAAACTTCTACAAGTGAGATTTGGAAAGACCAGAGCAGTAAGAAGATCTTCAGGACAGAAGTGCGTGAAGCATCCTAATTAAATAACCTGACTTGTAAGATTTCAAGTGGATGCTCTTCTGATTATAAAATCACAGAGCTCTTCGGGCTTAGATCAACTCACCTGTCATTTCCAAAGCAACGATGGTTCAAAAACACGCAGAAACACCAGACGTCGGGATCCAACTGAAGGCACTGAGGGATGGTTTCATTCATACAGGTGCCAAAAGGAAGAAAGAGTTTTCAGATTGGGTGCTACCCTGGCCACCTGCCTTAGCAACTATGCCAATGTCATCATGTTCTGGACTTGATCAGTGATTGAGATGCTCACTGAAATCCTACTGTGTACTAGACACTGTATAAACCTTGGGGTGATGGACGTGAATGAACATGAAGGCATTTATCCTCTGGATTTCACTGTGGAATGAAAACATTTTTGCATTTCAAATTTTAAACACAAGTTCATTGGACTTTTGGAAACTACATTTGCAGAAGGCATAAACACAAATAAAAGCATTGCTTAAGGTTATACAACACGCCAATTACACGATGTCCATCAAAGCTGAATCCGCAGGCTTCATGAAGCAGCTCTAATGAAGCAACAGCTTCGTTTAACCAAGCACTGCCAAGAGATGGTGGTCTCCTGAGCCCAGAGATCTGCAAACAAAAGTCAAGGCCAATTATCACCCAACACTGCTACCACAGTGGGAGGATGGGGCTTTTTATTTTCATACTTGGGTTTTTGTGCAGGTGGGTGGAAAGGTGCACTGGGTACTTTTAGTGAAACTGGACACATCTTATTTTAATTCTAAATCCCCATGAAGCCGTCAGTGTGTGGATTTTATTGGACAGCAAATAAAGCCAGCAGCTTCTTTAACTCTTGAAAGAAGCCTGATGACACAGTAAACTTTAGTATTTCTTATTGGCTGAATAAAATCAGACGGACACAATTTAGTGGATATGATGGTGGGATCCAAATCTCAAACCAAACATTGGTTCATTAGTTTGGATACTTTGAGCATGAAGTAACAAAAGACCATCTACAAGTTTCTTAAGCAGGTCAGGGGTTTTCCATCTCACAAACCATTCAACCCAGAAAAAGAGCAGCTCAGTAAAGACTCTGCTTTCTGCCATCGAAAACTGTGGGTTCGTCTCCTCCAGATCTCAAGACGGCTGGACAGTTCCAAGCACCTCATGGTGACACAGTGACATCTGAGTTAATTTATTGCCATCTAGAAACAGACCCCGAGATAAGCACCCAAGTGCAAAGAGTTTAAGGAGTAACTCCAAGAATTACCAGGAAAAGGCTGGAAGAAGGCCTGGAAGGAAAGGCTGCTGGTTGCAGACCTGTTATCATGCCCCCTTGCCACTATAGAAAACTTTGGGGCAACTCTAAGGAGACCTGAGAGCTACCGCGCTCAATGGGGGGAGGAGACAGATAACTCCATCCCCTATACATGTCATCCATCAAGAGAGGGTGTCCTCTTCCCTGTGCCCAGATGGGCACCGCTGAGTAGAAACTTAACTAAAAACCCTTATGAATGTGAAAAGTTATTTGCAAATTATCCTTCATTCTCCCTTCAAACATTAATTTAAAATTAATGTGTGTGGAGGATGTTGGGCAGCAGATATAACCTAGGAGTGGCTTGTACTGACAGGATCAAGGGGTCATTTTGAGGCATGGACACTGACAAATCTAGGCAGAGGCCAGTAAGATGTAACCTGATCCCATTCTTAATCCAGTATGATGGAAAGGGAAGATAGGTGCTACCCACTACCCTACGAAAGGGTGTTGCTTAGAGATTAGTGGGGGAAAGCCTTGCAGACAAGGAGAAATTTAGGAAAGCGAGCCATTCCTTATTACAAATGTTAGATGGTCCAGGTCCAGAAAATAACCACTTGAAACTAGGAGATGAAGACAGCATTCACTCAACAAACACAGTAGGTGACAGCAGCAGGGTATGCCCATAAACTGAGCTGAAGGGCATTGTTCACATGCTTCTCTAGATGCAGATGGAGCCGCTCCTGCCTCGGTATCTGGTCACCTGTGTGTCCCTGGGGAGGGGGATCTGCCCAGAATCACAGTATATGCAGCCAGCCCTCCCCCCAGGCCCACTCCACACGAAGCCCACCGTGTGGCCCCAGCCAATCCCTTCCTTGTTCTTTATTCTTTTTCCTAACGAATCCCCATTTTGCAGCTCTCTGGAAGGAGGCTGCCCACCTTCAGAAGTGTTAGATAAAGTCTGTCCTATGACCTAAGTTGTCTTCTTTAATTGTTTTGTTCACAAGATGTAAGAGGCAGAGGAGCACAAGGAGACATGGCCTGGAGACGAGTAGGGGGTCCTGCACGACCCAGAGCACAAGGCCTCTGCCCCTCCAGGCTCCCTTCCCATCGAGCAGGACCTCGGCCCAGTCATGGACTCAGACACAGTCATTATTTGAGGAGCAGGCACAGTGTGGTGGGGATGACAAAAGCAAAGAGCAGAGGTCACTGAGGAGGAGGTCAATAGTCCACAGCTCCAGAGAGAACAAAACCTGATGCTCCTGTGTTTGCACACAGACCAGAGGAGCCCGATCTGAAAAAGGAGAGTCTGGGTATTTTCACTGCTCTAATAATGTGTATCAAACACCTAGGAGCTCCCATTTATTGGGTGTCCACTGTGTACTATTGAGAAGACACCTGATTAAGCTACAGTATCTTAGTTTTCACAGCTCAGGTGAGGATTTCTACCTGTAGGTTCCCTTGTATCTCAGGGGAGAGGAGTAGTGCCCTCTCCCCCCTTAGAAGGTGGAGCGGGTGGAGCAGGTGGACTCTGCCGCAGGTCTCTCTGACACTGAAGTCTAAGGTCCAAATTCTCCACGGATACTCTTTTATTTTCTTTTTGGAGAGAGAGAGAGAAAGAGAATGAGTGAGTGAGAGAGAGAGAGAGAGAGAGAGAGAGAGAGAGGAGCACGGGGAACAACATGCAGAGGGAGAAGCAGACTCCTCACTGAGCAGGGAGCCTGATGGAGGGCTCGATCCCAGAACCCTGAGATCATGACCTGAGCCTAAGGCAGATGCTTCACAGACTGAGCCACCCAGGTGGCCCTGCACAAATGCTTTTTTAACATAAAACTGTGGATCATGACAACTTAGAAAGTGTGTGTATGGATTTTCTTTGTTCAAATATTCATAGTAGCCTTATTTCTAATAGCCCCAACTGGGAACAGCCAGGAGACCCCAAGAAGATGAGGGATAAACAATTGACGGTTTCTTAACATAATCAAAAATTACTCAGCAATAGAAGGGAATGCACTAATGATACACAGCATGACATGGATGAGCCCCCAAATATCACTCTGAGTGAAAGAAGCATTATACAAAAGAGCACATACTGTATGATTCCATTTATTTAAAAAAAAAAACTCTAGACGATGCCACCCCAATCTGTGGTGGAATTAAAATAGAATAATGACTGCCTCTGGTAGGAAAGGAGTGAGCACAGACTAGGAAGGGCATGAGGAAAGTCTATGGAGCAAGATCATCTCTGTCTTGATAGGGGTTTGCGTTCGATGTAACTCGTCAACAGCCACATATCACTGTGTGTAAATTTTACACTAAGAACTAGCAACAAATTTGAACTAACGATATGCATCCCAAAACATTTGCATGAAGTATACTGATGTTTGCAGCTTATTCTGAAATGTGTCAAAAGTAAGATGGATTCATACATGCAAAGAAGGATAAATTGGTAGATATATGAAAACACAGACATAATTAAAATGTTAATTACAGAATCTAGGTGGTAGTGATATGGGTGCTAACTTATAAAATCTAATCAATATGACTGCATGTCTAAGGCTTGTTATAATGAAATATTGAGAAAAACGTACATGCTTGAGCTCCCTCCATTCTAATTGGAATCTCAGGGAATATTAAAAATCACAAACTTTCAAAAAAATCTCATGAAAGGCAAAGATGTGATATGCACTAGGATTTGGATTTCTGTTTTTCTAGAGAGGCAAATGATGCCCCATGAGCAAGAGCTGCCATTGTGTGCAAAGCAAAACGCCTTTCAGATGTGTCCCCCGCCCCCCCCCACCCACCCACCCAGCTTGTCTGACAGCAGGAGGAGCACTGAGGTCAGATGGTATTGGTGCCCTTTAGAGCAAGGAGGAAGCTGACGCCTAGAGAAGGAACATGATGTGTCCAAGCTCATAGAATCCCTCAGAATCCACAAGGATGAAAACCCAAGAATCTAGCCCAGGGTCCCTCCACAGGACTCCACAATCACAGTGAGTCCTAACATGAACACTTGGGGAATTTGGGATTTGCCTTATCCCTCGTGCTCTCTAATATCAAAGGATAGATGATGGAATGCAAAATGAAGCAGATAAGAAAGACCTCCAGCTAAGGAAGCAGCAAGGTCAAAGTGATAGAAGCTAAGAAGCCCCATGCCAGAGAAAGCAAGATACGGATGCCAACTATGCAACCAAGTGCAGCTGCCTGCCTGCAGCGATGGAACCAGAGCAACAGGTAAGCCAGACTCTACAGGACGGTGACTAATTTCCTCATCATGTCTGCCAGGTGCTGTAGACACAGTCTAAGAAGACCCTTCTGCCACTGAGAAGGAGGCTTTCCAGAACAACTGGTCACTGAAAGCCTCCATGCCCCAGACCATTTTCATCCCATCAGTACAGTTAATGGTTCATGCATTATTATGGCTCCACAGAGGCTGTTTGTTAAAATTATTCAATGCTATTTGCTTGCCTGCAGGTGTTACAAATCTCTCCCTAAATCGGTGTGGAGATAATCCTTTATTGCAATGGTCAATGCTGAAATGATTAAATGATTATAGGAGGCGGTTGGTAATATGAATGTGCAGGTGTCGAACACAAATAGGGATGATGGCAACAGAGGACCAAGCGAAATGCAAGGATCGCTAAGGTTAGCATAGGCTAGAAACCAACCAATTGTTGCCAACTGGAAATAGGGATGGAGTGTTGTCAGATTTGATTCTTAATGAAAGAAAAAAAAATCCAGTTTTATGTAATATCTATACAAATGTTGGACATTAGTTCAATTACACATTGAATGCTTTAAATATTTTCATGCTATTTTCATATTTATGATCCAGTTTCAATCCATGGGTCTTTGTGTGCAAAATTCAATTGTTTCTCTAGAAAGATGTGCCATACCCCACATCAGTTAGCTATATTCAAAATAATGCCACCTAACAAACCAACCCAAAATGGAGTGGCTCAAAGTAACAATTTTTCTTGAATGCTGCCTGGGGGAATCTTTCAGTATGATTTTTAGCAATTAATAATTTTCTGAATTTGTAATTGAAACAGACTCACAGAATGAGTTCCATGAAAATGGAAATCCTGTCTTATTACCATAGTGGGCCATTATCCAGAAGGGGACTTCGCTGTAGGTGTTGCACATTTGTTAAAAGAATAAATGAATAGCTGCCTCTCTAATATTAAATACATTTTTCAAGGGAAAAAACACATTTTAATCATGAATGCTGATCCCATCTAGAGTTTCTTTGCCCTTTTTAGAGAAAGAATCATTGAATTTATTGACAATATTACCAGAAAAAGGAAATTAGAATGATTTCAACTCAATTTACCTTCTTTCATATGTCATGAGCATTTGCAGATAATTTTTCCCATTTAGAGGTATCTTAGCCTGGATTCTTCTAGAAAAATAAAGTCTCCATTAAAGTCTAACACAAGTGGTTTATTTGGATATGTGATTTCAGGGTGCAAGAGTGAGGGACAAGAAATGAGCAGAGAAAAGAAGACAGTAAACAGAAGATGTGTCATCAAGTTGACTATCAAAAGAGGCAAGAGGTTGCTTGACCCAGAGGACTTTCTGAGAGGCAATGGGGTCAATGAGGAGCCATCACTAAGGGAAAAGAGAGGGAAGCACTTAACTGTTGGGTGCACCTCCTCAGGCAGGCAAGGATGGCTCCAGGAGACATTTATTCTCCCATGTTTCTGGGATGTGCACACCTGAATGCCAGGTGGTTACTTCAAGGCAAGAAAAACCCTGGGGATAGAAGCCAGATGCATTCACAGCGTATCCAAGCTGTGAAGCAGTCAGATGATCCCTGCACTAGCCTAGCCTAAGCCTGGGCAGAAAGAGTCACTGCATCTGCGTCTGGAGTCAGAGTTGAACTTGAGAGAACATGAAGTAGTGCCCAGAAGGGTCTGATCCAGAAACGTCATGTGGTACAAAAGAGCATGTGGGGAGTTTTAGGGGGAACCTAGGGTAATATTTACTCAGTAACAGAAGAGTCTACATCTTGTTGAGTATCACACTAAAAATTTCAAAATACTAAGATTCCTGAGAAAGTCACCATTTGTCTTGACTTTTTCCCTATTAATATAAATTACATTGACTTAATCCCATCACCCTTCATGCAAAATTTCAAATCACAGGCAGGAGCTCAGTGGGAAAATCTCCCTCTCTACCCTGGCACCAGACAGACAGTGATTAATGATTAATAGTGAAGACGACTAGATTGCTCCGGTCTTCTCCACCCAGGTCACTCCTCGATGCATTCTGACATCATTTTGTTAAAAACACAAACTTTGGTGTAACATGATGTTCTAGCACTATCCATTGCCCTGAACATCTTCATTGGCCTCACTGCTGACACAGACATCACGTTCGCAGTGAAGGGAACAGCATCAGTAATGACAGCTGGCACAAATGGACGTGCTGACATTGCTGACTTATGCCAAAGTACTCCTGTATTTTCTGTAGTTTTATGCCCTATCTCAATGAAAAATGTTGAGCTTTTACACTGTGGCACAACAAAAGGATGTGGCTTGTATTGTACAACCCACACGGCCAGTCTCATGCTTCTATCATAATTGTGACCCTAGCAAAGTTCTTTTTTCCTTCTAGAATGTTTTGGGAGCTTGTGCCCCCATCAAGGTGGTTGAATATTGGTTCGCTGCCATTTTTATTGGCCATGCTTCTGCAAGAGTCAACAGATATTGATTTAAGAGCACAGCTTAGGACTGATCCTCAGCAGAGGTTCTGTGTTCCCAGGATCATGGCTGTGGAAGTGGAACACCAGGTCCATAAAATATACACTTGCTCATCCTCTCTGATGCTGCTGAGCACCTGGGAAGCAGTCTGCTTGGGAGCTCTGGCTTGGAGGCTCCATGCTTGGAGTTTATACATCAGCTCAACCCCTTACTAGTGTTGAGAATTAAGGTAACTAGTACCCATTACCTGTGAAACTGAGCCCCATCTTCATTATCTATATACTGGAATGACATAGAAGACATTTTTTAGATTATGCGTGTAAAGCATTTAAATTAGTGTTTGGCACATGGTTAGCTCTCCAAAAACTGATGTTTGTTATGGCTATTTATTATTTGATTACATTGAATTTATAGTTTGGAAAATATAAAACTATGGGTTGGTAAGCAAATCAGTGGTTGCCAGGTGTTGGGTAGAGGGTGGATTTAACTAAAGGAGGGCAACATGATAGAAATTTTTAGGGCCACAGAATGTTCTGTGTCTTGATTGCAATGGTGGTTATGGACCTCTTTGAATCTGTCAAAACTCATAGAGCTGTATACCAGAGAAAAGAGTTACTTTTTGTAACTCTTTGAAAGTTAAAAATTAACTTAACAAACATTATTTGGGTTGGTGTTGTTAGCAGCCATAGTCCTAGTCTCTGTGGATTCAGAGGTGAAAAGACTTGTTTTCATACAGCTCATGTTCCAGTGGCAGACAAACTAGTAAAGTATGCAAGGTAACTCCACAGAGTGAAAAATATAAAACAAGACGATATGATAGAGAACGAGCTGTGGGGGTGGGGGTCTGCGTTACAGAGAACAACGTGCAGTCCTCCTGATTTTACTAGAAAGAACTAGCCAACCAGGTGCAGAGAGGGATGGAACGCTTTACCCACCACACTTTCGTCAACATGTTGGATATCATCTCCTGATTGAAAAAAATCAAAGGAAAAAAAGGTAATTTGTTTATGTTTTAAGTGACTCTTATCATTATTATTAGTTCAACAGAGAGCAACCTTGTATAGTTTCCTTCTCACAAATAAACATTTCACTTTCCAAAACTCAATAGCTTTGTTCAATATGGACAACTCGATTTTCCCACCTCGCTTCGGTGAAACACGGATCCAAGTCGGAACTCTTAAAATACATGCCTTAGTTAGCAGGAGAGGAAACGAATAAGTAATTGGTTGGAAACAATTCATCCTAACTTTTTAAACATCTGATGGAAGGGGCACATGGCAAGAAACTCAAATTGTCAGAAAGTTTCAAAGAAGAAAAATGAGACGTTTTTCTTCTGCCAGTCTCTGTCTACGTAACCTCTATTTTGAGTTTATTATTCACATAATTGATAGCTTTCTCCACTCTCTGTACTTTTTTTTTCCTCACATAATAACAGATCTTGGAGATTGACTTAGATCCACCTATTAGACCTTGGTGTTTTCTCCACTCCACATGCAGCCATGCTTTAATGTAGACCATCCCAAAGTTGACCAGTTCTATTTCGACAAGCATTTCATGGCTCCCAGCCCTTGATGGTGTAAATGCTGCCACAGTGAGTGTCCCTCTACAGCATCTCTGCACACACAGCCATAGGCAACATTTCTAAAAATGAAATTTCTGGGTGGACAATGATTTTCATTTAAAAAATAGTGGTAGGGTCAAATTGCCTTTCAACATGATTGTACTGTACTAAACTGGCCAAGAACAATGTAAAGAGGGCCTCCTTTTACAAGCCTCGCCAACACTTTTCTTTATCAAGAATTCTGATTCTCACCAATCTGTTGGATGACAATTTGCGCTGCTTTTATCCTGAGTGAGGCTGTGTCTGTCTGTTCAATGCTTTAGAGCCATCTGCAGATAATTTTGGCAAATTTTCTGTTCTTGTCATTTGACTATTTTTTTATTGAATTGTTCGTTTTTCTTATTGTTTTAGGAGCTTTTAATATTACAAAAGTTAGCCTTTTTATCCCAAATTTATATGTATGAATTATTTTTTATACACTCAGACAGTTAAAGGATGTTATCACTTTGTATCCACTTTCCAATTTATAATCTTTATATCAAGGGTTAACCAAATTACAAATTTGTCACTGGGTCAAATCCATCCTAACATCTGTTTTTTCTTTTTTGTTTTTTTTACAACTGGCAAACTAAAATGTTTGGTAATTTTTGTATTTTTAATTGTTGAAAAAATCAAAAGAAGAGTAACATTTCAGGATATATAGCATATGCAATTCAAATTTAAGTCTGTCAATAAAGTTTTATTGGAAAGACAGCCACATCTATTTGTCCCCGTGCTGTCTCCAACTGCTTTCATGATACAATTGAAGAGCTGAAGAGCTGCAAAACCAAAGATATTAGCAGCTGGCTCCTTACAGGATAAGTTACCTTGAGGGAAATTAAAACTGCTTCTGGTCCTTTTTCTAGTTAAGTAAGAATTCTCTATAGACTCAAATTCAAAACGGCACTAGGAAAACATGACCAATTGGTTGGGCTGTGTACAACTCATACACCATCCAGGGGGAGACTTGACTCTTCCTGTATTTTTATTATTATTATTAGTCATTGTTTCTTTTAGAAACTCTCATACGTGGGATGTTTTAAAATGGTCTGTTTTTTGAAAGAAACCTAAAACCTGCATAGAAAACATTATAGTAATCTTGCTAGAAATCTCTTATCTACTTAAGTGGAAAGTCCTCAAATTACCTTTCCCAGTGGCATGTCACTTTTAGATTGCTTTCTTCCTCAGAATTTTCCATCCCAGGAACTAACGCACCAAAAAAATATTTTCTTTAATTAAGGAAATACTTGTGGAGGAAAAATGTATCTTAATCACCAAAATCTGAAGGTATGTTCAGAAATCTAGATTATCTTGGATGCCTCAGTGGCTCAGAGGTTGAACATTTGCCTTTGGCTCAGGGTGTGATCCCAGAGTGCCGGGATCAAGCCCCACATCGGGCTTCCTGCATGGAGGAGCCTGCTTCTCCCTCTGCCTATGTCTCTGCCTGTCTCTCTGTGTTTCTCATAAATAAATAAATAAATAAATAAATAAATAAATAAATAAATAAATAAAATCTTAAAAAAATAAATCTAGATTATCTTTTAAAAAAATCTTGTTCTCTTAATGTGTGAATGAAGGTCTTTTACAAAAGACTGTTTTCTGAAATAATATATTTTACCTTGATATTACAAAATTAACTGTCCAAGGGACACCTTGGTGGCTCAGCGGTTGGGCGCCTGCCTTTGGCTCAGGTCATGATCCCAGGATTTGGGATCAAGTCCTGCATCAGGCTCCCTGTGAGGAGCCTGCTTCTTCCTCTGCCTGTGTCTCTGCCTCTCTCTCTCTTAATCTGTGTCTCTCATGAATAAATAAATAAATCTTTTAAAAAAAGAAAATTAACTGTCTGAAAAGTAATATGTACCATCTTTGTATACTTGTCATTGATATATGCACAATGGGATCAATATTTTAAGCAAACATTTGGAAAAGGTAATAAAATTTCATAGACTTGTTAGATAATATTGTCTGAGGTTTTCTGAGGTTTTTTGAGAATCAGTAGGAATATATAAACCTTTTACGAATTTAATAAACTTGAACTGGACTCCAATTAGTATATTCAGATTTGAATTTTTAGCAAGTGATTCTGACACTGTTGTGCAGATGTTTCATATTCATTTACTTTATGTGAGGAGGAAAATTCTTGTACATGGTGACACCTATTGACTTATAAACCCATAAGATAGGTTTTCTCAAGAAACAGGTCTAAGTTGCTTTTTAAAATTCTACCCATTTTTTTCCCTTTCTCTCTGAGAAAGACACTTCCTACTCACTTGGGAAAACCTTGCTCCTTGGCCCCGAGTTACACAGAAGTAGTATCTTAATGACTCCATAATGGAAAACTGTCACAGAGATTTTAACACCAATTTTTAAAAGAATCATGAGTAATTTAATCTTTTAATTTTCAGATTGTTACTACTATTCTTATGAAAATTTCTATAAAATTATTTTAAAGAAACGCAAAGAAATTTCTAAAAGTATGCTTCGTCTGGGCTCCCATCAAGTAAATTTTAGGAAAATAATTTCTAAAAAGAGTTGGCCAAAAAGCTCTAAATCAAAATACCCCAAAAAATTTATTTCCTGTTGTTGAATTTTTTACAGTTTTTCCTCTCTAGTGGGAACTAACGATAACAAATTTTGAACCAGTTTGTTGCTGCCTGTTGTTATTGGTAACTCAGGAACTAGCTGAGGACTTGCATTTGTATTAATATTTATTTCTATCTAAATAATCTGAAATGTTTAAGGTTTTGAAATTTTTCTATATTTAGAAAACTCCAAGGATGGTTTAGACACTGTTTCTAAAATGAATCTAAGACAGATTAGATTATTATTTATAAATAATTGGTACTTTGCACCTTAATGATCTATGAGTATGCTAGGTGGATTCCTTTGGACACTTGGTGAATGAATGTTACTTGCCCACACCTTTAGGGTCTTCATGTGACTAGCTCTGGCCAATGGACGTGAGCAGGTGCAACACAAGCAGGCCTGATCAGACTTTCTCTGTTGCACTTTCACCTTCACAGTGGAGAACATTCCTTGGCTATCCACTGGTCCTAGGACGGTGAAGGAACTAGCTGGCCTGGCTCAGGCTTCATGGGGCTTCACTCCAACCTTCAAGTTGGTTACACTGCATTAATTCAAGTGACATTGGATGATTCAAGATGGTGTGAAAAAGATCGAGACTTCCTCCAGTCATTCAGTAAGTATAGTGAAATAACTAATGGCAGAAAAAAGGAATAGCTCTAAATGAGTATGTGAGGTACCTAAAGGGAATGGAAAGGGAGTCCCATCACATGATGGAAGGAGGATGGCAACAGTACCAAGCATACGGGATTGGATCTTGACTCTGTGCTTACAGTCCAAAAGACCTTGGGAAATTACTCTGTATGCCTTGGTTTCCCCATCTGAAACACGAAGAAAATAACAGGACCTACTTGATAAATGGATTTGAGCATGGAATATACTGATGCAAATGAGACCATTAGAACACAGCAGACACACAAAACATGATCAATAAATAAGAGCTTTGTTACCAACATCATTAATTAAGTAGAGGCTTCATTATGCATTAAAGAGGGCTTCATCTGTAGTAAAGAAGTATATGTGATCATTTGAGTGCTAGAACATTTTTTTAATGATTTTAATAAAATGAAAGCAAAATCTTATCTGCTACTAACATAAGTGGAACATCTGAACAAGAACTGTGCTCTACTTTGAAGACTCAAGTGTGACATCTACACACTGCCAAGCCCGTGTCTGTGCTGAGCGGGGAGGGGAAAACACATCCTCATGCTCTCAAATCTATCAGCTTGTTCTGGGCGCAATTCAGGAACTTGCAAAAAGGAAGAGCAATGTCTCAAAACATGAGAAAGTGGAGCAAACACATGGCAGGCAGCAAGCACTGTCATTTATTGGACAGACGTTGACCGGAGCACCCCTGTGCATTATTCACCATGAGTGTAACACTTGCACGCATTATGGACCTGTTAGGAGCTATCTCAAGTGATTCTTCCAATGCACAATGGACTGGTGGATGGTGTGATGCTGACATAGATTTCCAAGGTTGATTTTTTTCTACTTTCCCTAAGTAATTTTTATCAAATAGCAAATGCCCTGGGGACTCTTTCAAATGGATTTCAAATAAAGATTTTGGATATTTTTGTTTTGTTTTGTTTGGAGAGTTGACACATCTAGAGGAAAGGGTGAATGGCATACAGATATTGATGGTCCCCCAAATGAAAGTATAAATACAATGTTTTTTCAACCAACATGCCAATGAGATTTGTGTATGTGCTGTGTATGTGTGAGGAGGTAGAAATCATCTTGATAATTTTATAAAATAAATGTATTTGCATAAGAAAAGTCAAGAATATTTAGGAGGGAAAAATGACCTGACAGAAATAGATTTGCCATTCTATATATCAGCATGCACTAAAAATTATAATAATTTTTATTTAAAAAAATATAATTTCTATATAATAAAATAAAATTTAAGTTTTATAATAATATTTGAATAATTAATATAATAATTGTGTTGAAATACAAATAGATAAATAGCTCTTTGTAACCAAACAGAGCATGTAAAAGCAGAAGCATGCACCTCTTGGTACCACGGTAGATACTGCTATAGGCTCATGGTATCTTTGTCTCTCCCTATGCATACAGGATAATCAATTTTCTCAACCATGTTTGCAATTAGGTTGTGACATGCAACTGACTTTTGACTGCAGAATATCATTTAAGGCAAATCTAGGCTTACCACTCACAATCATGCCTTGGATCCCCAGACTGTTTCTGTTCTGTAGTGTCCACCGTGAAGGGCATCTGGAGTGGATTCCCTAACACCAGGATGGACAAGGTCCCCTTGACCAGCATGTGTGGGGTGAATTTCAAGGCTGGTGTGTCACAGTGCCATAACCTCGCCTATTTTGACCATTAAGGGTACATAATATGTAATAAAAAGAGCAATAGCATTTAAAATAAAGGGAAGAAAAGGTGACTCATTACATTGCGTTCAAACTATTACCCATTCACTTTGAAAATGAGAAAATGTGAGCTAAATACTTTACCCCACACACAAAACTCCACTGGGTTCACACAACTAAGATGTATCTTCATCCCTCATGACACAGTTGGAATATAGGCCTAAAGACCACAAAATAATTTGGGAAATGCTAATAAAATAGTAAATGAAAAATACGGATTGTAAAATATTATTCATGTAGTAATTTCAGCTAGAGTAGGACCTCACTGGGAAACAAATCCCTCCAGAGACCCCAGAAAATATACTTCCAAACCTGCCCACATGGGAGGACTTGTGTTTGTATAGATGCCTTACTTCCTTCAGAATCCCATCCCCATGCAGACTCCCATGCCCCTGTGGCCTCCAGCGCTCCCTGTCATGACCTGTCATAAGCACCTCAGTTCGGCAAGTGAGTTCCACCAAGCTACACAGTTTCCATTCTTGCAAAGGCTCAGGGCCAGGAACAACTGGAAGGGAGACCACAGTTCCACCGTCGGGTGCTGGTCACCGGCACATTGGTCTCCAGTGGCTACTGGTGTGGATTTCCAAGACTGATTATTATTATTTGTGTGTGTGTGTGTGTGTGTGTGCATGAAGTAATTTTCTGCAGACTCCATCTCACTTGTGGTGAGCAAAGCCTCTTGTGTAGCATGTTGGCTTGCATCTTGAGGCACATAGCAGGCCATTCAGGATGGACATCCTCCTGGGCCTGCCAGGACCAAAACAGATCTACGTGCACCTGCCTCCCAACACCCTTTCAATCACCCTGCAGGGTCTTCTTCCAGCTGGCACTCACGAGTGTAAGTTTAAGATGGATATTCTTCCAAACACCACTGCTCTTCCTGTCCTTTTTTTTTTTTTCCCACTAGTCTTGCAATCCTGGCTTGATGTCCAAAGATTAGGACAAAGAGTTGTACCCCATGCTTCTTACCTGGCTGTGGAGAGGACAGACAACGGGCACATTAGTGCAGGCCACATTTCCATGGCTGAAGCAGAGACCAACACTACCAGCAGCTTGAAGAGGACCTGAGATCTTTCACTAGGCTCCCAGGATGTGAGCAGCCCAGCGTCATGGGGCAGCTCAGTGAGGAGGAGGTGCGGGCTCCCAACAGCTTCCTGTTGGGTCCAAGATGGTTCACTTCCACACCCACATTCAAACTGTCATGGGGTCTTCAGGGCCTGCATCCTTTCATGGCACAACTTGAAAATCGCGCTCATTACCCTTAATCACATGGCACATGACATTTCCCCAGTGGAAAGGCAGGTTAAAACATCTAGTCTTTATCCAAGGTGGTCAGGTGACCAGATGAAGGTGCAGTTGTGTTATGATGGAGAAGAAAAATCAGAATATCAGGGACAACCAGGAATCCCCAGAATTCATATTGGGGATGAGGGCAGGAGACCTTCACATCAGTGAAAAGGGAGGAAGAGACAAATGCAAAGTCTGAATGGCAGGTGAAGCCCCAGAATGAAGGCAGAAGGGCAAAGGCATTGCAAAGGTCCTGGCAGATGAAATCAAGAGTATGGCAAGTGAGAGTTTCACCAGGGCTTTCCAAGAGTTCCTGATCAACCCTCACATGACACCATTACTTATTATTACACGTCTTCTTTCTGGAGTGGAGAGCCTCTGGCTTGGGTCACCCACAATACAGAAAGTCACTGTGTTTCCATATCAACAGGGACATCACGCTTTGGAAGAAGGTGTAAGACAAACAAAGGCTGCATGATGCACTCAGCTGCACCAACACACCCTTTTCCCTCTGACCAAAGAGAGCCTTCTCACTAGACAGGAGTTCCATCAGCACGCTGGCTGAGGTTTGTGTTCGTGTCTCAAGAACTGTGGTGCGGCTACAGAGACACGTTCACTCAACACACACTTATCCAGTGTTGATCAGGAGACAGGCACTGCAGGTTTGGTGCTAGGTTAAAAAAATCCTGCCCTGAGGAAGCTTTCTTTCAAAGAGGAGGCAGGGACCAGGTATTGGTGAAATCCGTTAGGACTCATTCGAAGAAGAGTGAGAACACATGAAGCCTGGTGCTTGTGAGCTTAAGAACCCATGATCTGATGCATCTTCTGAATGGATATTTCTGACTGTTGAATTATTTAACTGAAGGATGAATAAAAGGTCATCTCTTTCCTTCAGGAATTCAAGATGTGTCCACACTAACAGCGAAAATCAGCACCGGCAATAAAAGTCATACTGAGTTACTAACCTAGGGAGTTTATATTGACCAATCGAAGATTTATCTAAATAGCACATCTGACAAGAAGCAAAGGGTTTCATTGTTTCTAAATCACATTATTTTCCCTATTTATTATTACAAAAAGCATCATGTTTCATTGAATCTCAACCACTGATTACAAGACATGCCTTTGATTCATGCATTACTAAGAAGGCAAAAATACTACTGAAGGTAACGCTATGACAAGCCCGAGTGTGATGCACTTCTCTAGATTCGAGGAATGAGAAAAGATTGTGACTTGAAGCTGGTAAAGTAAGGTGAAGTGTCTCGCTTTCTTGTTGCAGATTGTCTTCCAGGTTCTACTGATCAGCTTTCCAGATGGAACAAGATAGAGTAAGAAAAACTCCCGCTCTAGGACTCTTGCCTATCCTAAGCTCTATGAAATTGTCCTCATTTTAGAAACCTGCCATTTCACAGGACAGCCCAAAAGGCCTACAGAATTTGGCGATATCTTTCCTTTGACTTGACTTCTACGTGTTTAGCAGGCAGTCATGTTTCCAGGTGTACGAAATGATACGCGCACAAGAATATTCTGTGCAGCATTACCTGACATGAAGATCGGGAATAAGCCAGATATCCAACAGTGGGGGACTGATCACATAAATAATGATACATCTGCCCGATAAAACGCTCTGCACCTATTAAAAAGGATGAGCCAGCTCTATATGTTCTGACTTGGAAATGCCATGTAAGATATACTCTTAATGGACCCAAAGCAACATGCAGAACTGTGTGCATTTTGTCGATGTCTGTGAGGAGAAAACAAACATTATGTAGGTCTTGCATGATCTATATATATAATCACATATATATAACAAGGATGGTGTGTCAGTAAGGAAATATGGGGAAAGGGTTGTCAGGAGCCACTGGAAAGATGAATATATTAATAGCAGAGACCTTTGTACTTTGTGCTTTGTTCAGGTAATATATTAGCTACTCATTGGTGAGGATGAGGATTCTCATAGGGATGAAGATGAGGAAGAAGGGGAAGAGAAGCGGGGTGAAAACCAGGATTGATTTGCAAATGACATCACATCAACTACGAAGAGGTAGAGAGCCCTATGAAGTTTATGTATTCTAAACTTTCTCCCAAAAGTCTAAACACACATTTCTTATACCAATCACCATGTAGAATGGCTGTTGGAGAGGAGTGTGCCTGAAAGATCGGAGGAAAGTTTGGAGAGCCTCGTGCTGAGCCCAGGGGGCAGGATCATGGAGAAGCAGGCAGGCTTCCTCAGCACTGTGCTGGTAAAACTACACTCACTCAAGGAAACAGGAGAAGAAATCACCTTGTGACCCCACATATTTCTTCTGCCATAAAATCCCCATTACCAAGCACAGGAGAAAGGCAAATAAGCCTGGTCACATACGTCTCTGAATCCAAGGGTGTGCTAATAGATCAAGGACATAGATCAGTTTATAGAGAGTTTATATTGACCAACTGAAGATTTGGTCTCAGACATGTGAAAGCTGGGAAGGGTTTTTTGCTGGTTTTAGATGTGCTGGAAAGTGGGTGGGTAGCAGGAAGGAGCAGAGGGTGGGTTAAGAGAAAAAATACTGACACCAAACACGAAGATAGTGTGACTTTGGCTTTTGGGGAAGCCTAGCAAATGTCACCAAGAAGTTGAGGCCAACTCTGAGCCCCAGATATCCTTCCTCTCAGTGCTTAATATTCAATATTTTAGGCTAAACTATATTAGTATAGCACTGAGTTTAAAGACTGTTTCAACACCTGAAAGTATCAGGAGGCACAGGGAAATTCAGCTGTGAGTGGATATCATCAGGAGCTCCTCCACTTGGCGTGCATTTCTTTAAAATTTAAGTTCATTAGAGCCTCCAGAGTTCTAAAGTTTCATGATTTCAATTACTGCTTCCCAATGCCTTCTCCACCTATGTACATACCATCCTGCCATTAAGTGACCTCCTATCAGGTATTGTTTCATGTCAGACTAAGATAATTTATTACAGGTCCCATTTTGATAGCTTTCCAAGACATCCTCCCAAAAAATAAAGGGCTTGCTTCTGGGCATTCGTGGTTCATGTTTAAGCCACAAGTACATGAGATCACATCACTTTCACCTGCACAGTTCAGGGAACAGGAAGTGCTTGATGCCACAAGCACAGCATTTCCCGTGGCTTCCCCTCAGTATGCAGAGAGGCTTCAAAAAACTTTTATTTTATTAGCTCTGCAACCCCTAAGCCACATGGCCTCATTTAAGACATGATTCACTTGCACGTGATTTGTAATTTAAGATTAGTCAAGAGATGTTCTTGACAGTTATCAGATACATGATCAGCTAAATGAGCATTCAAGTCCCACCCAAGTCCAGGGGCAATTAAGATGCTGTTTTCCTCACTGTTAGGAGGAGTAACCATCAGGAGAGATTCTCTGCCATGCACACAGATGCCTCTAGTTCTCACTGGAACAAAGGTAAAAGGAGATATATCACATATTGTTCATTAAGGCAAAACAGAGGATATTTGAAGGTGTGACAGCCAGAAGGATAAAGGTTAATATCATTCACCACTAAGGTTAAAGTATGTATGTAGCCAAAACTATTTTAGCAAATACACTCAGTCCTGCACCCAAGTCTTCAGCGCTTTCTTTCCCAGACCCCTTGGGAATTATTTCTGGGTGCAGTGCACCTGACCTGTAGATGTTGGTGTTTTACTTTTGCTATTCTTGTAAGACTCTAGTAGGAGAGTCTTTGCCTGGCGTACCTTGTCTTCAAGCCCGGGCAGGGAGCATGCACCTTATAGGGACCTAGGCGGCCCCTACTGAGAAGGTTCTCAGTATTCATGATGTTCAGATTGCAGATGGACCACTTCCCAAGGCATTTACGAATGAAAGCAATGTAAATTTTTACCACATTCAATAGGCTCAAGGACTATAATCACAGACAGGCAGTACTGAGAGCAGAGTATGAACCTATACGTCTTAATAGCTTCTTTTCACAGGTGGCAAAACAGGGGCAAGAGTGAAAGTAACTGGCTCCTGGACACAGACTACGTTCAAAGTAGATCCTGGGCTCAAAATCTGACCTCCTCATTAATTCTAAGTGAAATTGGAAATATGCAGACCTGAATGTGACATAAACTGACATTTCCACCTGTCATTAATCTGACAACACTTTACTGAGTACCTGTTTGTACCTGGGCTGGTTCAGATCCTGAGGGCATATCTGGGGACTTTCCATTCTAGTGTGGAGGGACACATACAGAACATGTGCAAACACTGTCATTTTAGGAAATAAGGCACAGCAATGTAACAGAGATGTCTCCAGTGGTGTGCGATGTTAGGATGGAGAGCTAAGATATCTGGAAGGTGTCTTAACTGAATGACAAGAAGGATCAGCCAAGATGCTGTAGTTTGAGTCACGGACATGATTCTCCACCTGTCATACAGTCACAGCTTTGCTGTGCGACTTTGAAGTTCCTCCCATGAAAGGAGAGGAATATTTCTGCCTGGCCTGACTCTGAATTCAGCCCATGGGACATGTTTTGGTAAACAGGATGGGCAGACACACCTCTGAGCCAGTGCTCAAGAAGTCTTGTACATTCCCATTTGCACCTGTGCACATCAGTTACAGCCGTGAGACCATCCCCGGGCTAGTGTGCTGATTCCAGGAGCGAGAGGAAAGGCACATGGAACCAATACACACCCAGCACAGCCAATGTATTGCAGGCGTGTGAGCCGAGACCAGAAGAGCTGCCTCGCTGAGCCCTGCCTGCACCAACCGGTCTCTCTGGTTGACTCCCAGCTGCCCCGTGACACAGGAGCCACAGAAATGCCCACTGTGTTACGCTGCACATCTTTTAGATACACCTGTCCTGCAGCACATCATGGCCATAGTTCACTGATATACTGAACTAGGAAACAAATGTTCCCGCAAAATAGAACAGTACCTTCAAAGGCTCCAAGGAAAGTACAGGTTGGACTCTGCAGAACAGAAAGGAGTCAGTCCAGAATGCAAAGTGGTTTGTTCAATGTGTGAAAGCATGGTGGAACCCAGCTGCACGTATGTAGAAAGGGGACAGATTGAGTGTGGCCCCCCATAGGATGTGGTAGAGATTTTATCATGACCACAATGGGAAGCTACAGAACAAGGGACTGACGTGATCTATTTATCTTGTTGATAGATAATTGGATATTCCATAGAGCATAGAACACAGGCAGCAGGAGCAGAAGCAGGTGGACAAAAGAAAGCTAGTTTGATCATTCAGGTGAAACAATGCACTTCCTCATGTTCCCGAAGAAGCACGGGATATATATGATGTAGCTATGAAGAATCATATGTAAAATATACATAATCAGATGTATCATATAAATGTGATAGTGGATGATAATATCAAAATAATGGATAATAGTTGTGCTCATATCAATTGGAAGGGATATTCAAAATAATACTGATATAATCCTGACTAATTCATTTGCATAAAAAATGACCAGAATATCACAAAATATTTTTGGGATCCTAAAGTATTATAAGGATACACTTACAAAAAAAATGTAGCCAAATCTCCTCTAATGTACACCAGTATTTACATAAAACAGAGTTGTGATACTTCTCAGAGTGATAAGTAAAATGATTATAAAGAGAAATGTTCCATCAGGATTTCCCAGAAGCAAATAACACATCCATGCAGTACAAGTGAGAGAGCCCCCTGAGAGAAGAGTATTATCTCTCAACCCATCATATGGACGTATTCCCTGAGGCAGTGCAAAGACATAAATGTCATTCCCCTAAATGGATCATGGGCAAATCCCTTTAAAAATAAATATATATAACTAGGAAATCCAAATATTATGTTCAGATTCTTACCTGCATTTTCACCATGACATAGCATTTAGAACTTGTAGCTGCACAGGCTGAGCTGGTCTCTGCAGACCACAAAATGCCCCCAAGGTGAGCCTGACATTATCCATAGACCAAGTACTTCCCATCGGGCTTGGCCTCATGGTAGAGCTCAGGCAATCACAGAATTTCCCACAGAGTTCAAACTGGCTCCTCCATTTAGATGTGCTTTATTGGCAGGTGACCTGTATATTCAAACATGAGTTCCTTAAAAGGACATTTGGATAAGGTCAGAGGCAGATGGAATAGCCACAAGTAGTAAAAAGATATAGGAAAATTTTCAAAGTAAGAACCCAGCCATGACATTCTTTGAAAAAAAAAATTCTACAATGAAATTCAATCACAAATATAAATTGTACACATTTGGGAGGTGTAGAATTCTAGCACATTGTAAGCCAGATTCCTAGGACAGATTCTTATGAAACTCAGAAGTGTTTTCACACATTTCATCCTCCATGAGGAAAATGCATCCTACGGAATGCTCTTTATTCCTTCATGGGCTATTGAGGAGCACAATGTACTCAAGAATGACTCCAGAGGACAGGAAGGACAGACATGCAAGAGGTCAACGCCCCTGGCCATGTGAACACTCCAGAACCATACCACCCCCCAATAGAACCATCACCTCTCCCTTCATGCAGGTTTCCACCTCCACTGAAAAATCAGAAACAGATTTTGTGTGTCTATGTTTTCTATCGCGGTTGCCATAGTTCTAAGTTCCTAGTGTCAATAATGCCAGAAAATAAGCAAGAGATGTCATAATCATGACACATATCAGCCAAAGGAATACCATCAGGAAAGGAAAAACAAAACAGAACCTCAAAGCAAACACAAACAAAAAGTGACACAAGGAACAGTCATGGCTCACAGGGAGACTGAACCAATGTCTAAAGATCTGTTCTGCTAATGGATAGTGGACATTGGTTGGTTTCCCTGTTTCCCAAGAATTCACTGCCTCTTTCTCTGATAAAATAAGTCCTATTTCCACCTATTACTCACTCAAAGTCCGGGTCCAGTGGACTGGATAGGCTCATTCTACTCCAAACGCCAAGGTGGGCGTTTGATCAAGGCCTGGCTGGTCATATCATTTCATGGCATCAGAAGTGGCCACAGATGGATGTTTGATGCAATCAAACCAATCACAGAGAATATATTCACTTCTGAGGGACCCTGGGGAATATCATCTTTTCCCTGGGATTGTTGAGGGATAGAAGGCACGCTTGTGGTTTCTGGAAGCCACATTTTCACCCAAGAGAGGAACCATTCTGCGAATGGACAGAGGAAGGTGGAGTTGAGAAGCAGGAAAGATTTACTGCCAATGGCTCTGTTTAAATCTTAGAATCAGTCATGCATCAAAGCAGAGCCACCCTCGGAATTCCCAGTTTTATGAACCAATAAATTCCACATTTTGCCTAATCTGGTTTCAGTAGGGTTTTCGTCTCTTGCAATTAACATATTCACAACTAATGCATTCTGGCACAAGCGTTTATAATTCCTTGTTTACAATCTGCAGCAGAAGTAATAATAAGTATGTGACTTGGAATTACAGAAGACTTAACCACCAGTGATTATATAGTCCTCATACAAAAAAAAATCCATCCAGATAAATAAAAAAGAATTTAAACCCAAAATATGAGTACTCAAATCACATAATGTTAGATCAGTTAAAAGGTATAATTGCTCTCAAGTTGTCACATTGTAAGCATAATCTTAGAACCATAAAAAAGTTCATTGCCATGAATCAGTAGCACTCATATACTTTATAATTCATGCACTTTAAATGTTTCATCTATATTTTTCATTATCACTTGTATTGAATGGTGTTGCAATTATTTATTTCTGTCTCCCCAGGTGAAGCCACATCGTGCCTCTAACTTCAGTACCCAGGAGAACGCTTTGCAAAGAGGAGGTGCTCTGTCAGTAGAACAGGTGCAAGTGCCAACTGATAACATTATAAGCCATCGGGAAGAAAGGTTAAAAGTAAAAGCTAGCAACCTGCCTCTAATTATTACATTCACATTGTCAGTTAAGAATGTGCCGAAATCTGGGGTGCCTGGGTGGCTCAGTTGGTTGAGTGTCCAATTCTTGATTTCCGCTCAGGTCACGATCTCAGGGTTGTGAGATCAAGCCCCACGTTAGTCTCTGAGCTGGATATGGAGCCTGCTTAAGATGCCTGCTTAAGATTCTCTCTCTCTCTCTCTCTCTCTCTCTCTCTCCCTCCCTCTGTCCCCCACCACCTGCTTGCTCGCACCTGCACACCCTCTCTTTCAAAAAAAAACCCACAAAAAAACCAATGTGCCAACACCTACCGATATCTCAATATCTCATCTTTCCAAAAATAAAAAAAATAGTGTACTGAGGAACTAATATTGATTCTAGGACATTAACACAGCTATCAATGATAACGTCAAATTACTTCTAAAGGTAGACAGGAGTAATGCCTGAGATGCCAGTGGTTTCTTTTTTTTTTTTTTTTAATTAATTTTTATTGGTGTTCAATTTACCAACATACAGAAAAACACCCAGTGCTCATCCCGTCAAGTGTCCGCCTCAGTGCCCGTCAGCCAGTGGTTTCTTTAAATGTGGAGAGGAGAGAATGATGAAATGAAAAGTAAAGGGAGAAGAGGATAAAATAATTTGCAAGTAGATAAAAAGAAACACGGAGGAAGCAGGAAATAGAGGTAAGATCGTAGGTTCACGCCAGTCACCTTCAATCTCTAGGACGTAGATTTCACAGTCTCGTTACTGCAATTCTTTGCCTCTGCTATTGATTTTAGTCACATGGGCATATGCCGTTTTGATTCAAAACATTACAAATGTCATCATTTCCAGACCTGACCCAACTGTCTGGCCTCTGGTAATTGTTTTCAGTGGCATTAGGAAAGAAAAGATGCATTCAAATCACTCTAATGCACCTAACCAATCGGAAAATGGCATAGAAAAGAGAAAACTTCCTCCCTCATGCCTGAAGCATTATCATACTTAGATACTGAAGCATGAGATTTAATTATCATTATCGTTACCTAAGCTTGGCTAGCTGCAAATGAATTCTGAGTTCTAGGTACCCAGCCAAGGCATAAGATTAAGATGCTGCTAGCAGACTTAATATTAAACAATACAAATGCATACCTTGGTAAGAAAACAGTTCTAATTAAAACAGCCTTGGCCTTGGGGAGCTGGGGTGGTAAACAAGAAGTGTGAGGTACTAATTTTAGAACCAAGATTTTTCTCACTTTATAACCTATCCATGTGTTAATTTTAGAATTCTTCTCTTTGTAGTGTAGATGTTTATAAAAATGGATAATTTACCCTTAAAAATATACAAGAGATATAAATCTAATACGACCTTGATGGGGTACACTCTGGAATGTTCTAATCATTGTTTAGCTTTCACATTTTTTTCTCACATATTCTGTAGTTTGTGTTCTGCTGTGTAGCACACAAAAACACATCAATGTGTCACTGAAGACTTTTAAATATGATGGATATGATTATAAAAATGATGTGCACTTGTGGGGACATTTATGGCATTGGGGATTTCCCATTTTTTTTACATTTTTTTAAATTTAAATTCAAATTTCCAACACATAGTAGTATAACACCCAGTGCTCATCAAGTGCCCTCCTCAGTGCCCGTCACCCAGTCACCCCAACCACCCACCCACCTCCCTTTCTGCAACCCTTTGTGTGTTGCCCAGAGTTAGGAGTCTCACAGGATTTGTCTCCCTCTCTTATTTTTCCCCCCTCAATTCCTCTCCTTTCTCTTATAATCCCTTTCACTAATTCTTATATTCCCCATCTGAGTGAAACCATATAATGCTTGTCCTTCTCCGACTGACTTACTTTACTCGGCATAATACCCACCAGTTCCATCCACACTGAAGCAAATGGTGGGTATTCATTGTTTCTAATGGCTGAGGAATATTCCATTCCACATCTTCTTTATCCAGCCATCTGTTGAAGGACATTATGGCTCCTTGCACTGTTTGGCTATTGTGGACACTGCTGCTATGAGGTTGGGGTGCAGGTGTCCTGTCGTTTCACTGCACCTGTATCTTTGGGATAAGTACCCAGTAGTACAATTGCTGGGTCATAGGGTAGCTCTATTTTAAATTTCTTGAGGAACCTCCACACTGTTCTCCAGAGTGGCTGTACCAACTCACATTCTCACCAACAGTGCAAGAGGGTTCCCCTTTCTCCACATCCTCTCCAACGTTTGTTGTTTCCTGTCTTGTTAATTTTCCCCATTCTCACTGGTGTGAGGTGGGATCTCATTGTGGTTTTGATTTGTATTTCCCTGATGGCAAGTGATGCGGAGCATTTCCTCATGTGCTTGTTGGCCATGTCTATGTCTTCTTTGGTGAAATTTCTGTTCATGTCTTTTGCCCATTTCATGTTTGGATTGTTTGTTTCTTGGGTGTTAAGTTTAATAAGTTCTTTATAGATCTTGGTTACTAGTCCTTTATCTGATACGTCATTTGCAAACATCTTCTCCCATTCTGTAGGTTGTCTTTCAGTTTTGTTGACTGTTTCTTTTGCTGCACAGAAGCTTTTTATTCTGATTAAGTCCCAATAGTTCATTTTTGCATTTGTTTCCTTTGCCTTCATAGATGTATCTTGCAAGAAGTTACTGTGGCCAACTTCAAAAATGTTGTTGCTTATGTTCTCCTCTAGGAGACTGATGTATTCTCATTTTACCAATTCATCCCTAAAAGTGTGTGTACACAATACAAAGGAAGAGGCAAGTGGGGGAGAACATAGATACATCTTGACTTTAAACCCCCCAAATTACATGGAGGTTCTAGTACCTCTGGAGGGAAAAGGACCCTGTCCAACCTGGATGGTCCTTGA
Source organism: Vulpes lagopus (assembly GCF_018345385.1). NCBI lineage: Eukaryota > Metazoa > Chordata > Mammalia > Carnivora > Canidae > Vulpes > Vulpes lagopus. The sequence goes on from NC_054837.1 coordinate 34,399,717, forward strand.
TTGACACTTGGATCTCAGCACTAGAAAATCCAACTAGTTTCCCTTGTTATATCTCCATGCCTCCTAAGCAGCCTTTAAATCATTATGTACAATTAGGGTTCCCTGTATATTTGTACGTAGGGAGAAAATTTGCTGATTAGTACTCGTTTGGAAGCTTAGATAGTCACATTTCACATTGTAAATCAATAAACAGTCAATGGAGTTCTTAATTTATCACTATAGTTATAGGTCAGGGTTCTTGCATGCAGTCAACAGCAGCCACCTTGGATCTGTGAGGGCCACATAAACAAGCTTAGATGCGCCAGAGCCAAAAGCAATGCAGCCAGGACAATGGCTCAATTATCACCACACTATTCTAGCAAAAAAAAAAAAAAGAATCATGGCAGATGCTACTACTTCCCATGCAGCTATACATGTTAGAGAATGCATGATACTCACACCATGAAAGCTGGCTTGAAAGGACCAGACTCCTTAGCCACTGTGCTTGCTAACTTTTCTGCACAGGGTAACCTGAACTTGTATGGAGCTCACTTCATCCCCCTTGGTCTTATGAGCAGTATCTTTTTGGCAGAACACAGCTTATAGTTGGAACCCTAGTTACAAGAGTCTTTGGGAAACGTCATTTTAGTTTTTACTTTCCAGAGCTCAGAAAGAATGCTTGGAGGGGTTCTGAAGGGTGTTAAGGAAGCCAATACAGAGCTTCCTCCAGAAGGTCTCAGGAAAAGTGGGGAAATTGGCAAGGAAGATATAGGAGGTTAGAGACAAGTCTGTCATGTCTATGTACAGAGACCCTAAGATAGCTTCAGAGTTTGCCATAGCCTCATAGCCACTTGAGAAAGCTGCGAAAATTCCTGTCTATAGACCAGCTCAATTAGAGAGAAACCAGGAGAGCAACTGAGCAGCTGAGTTTTGATGAGACTGGATAGGTAGATGAGGACCTGACTTAACAAGGGGAATCAATGGCCTATGCCACCCTCCATCACTCCATCCTAAGACAGGCACTACAGACGTAGTGCAGCTTTGAGAAAATGGCAAGGAGAACTCAGAACTAACAAAAAAAAGCCATACTGACCTACCTGTGGATGCCTCAGGTGAACTTTCTCCCGCATGGGTAGAAAGTGGAGGGCAAGAAAGAGAAGTTACGGTAAATTTAGAGGAATAAAAATCACATTTATTACACACCTGAGTATACCATCTGACTGAAGCATCCTTTACAAAAAATGATAGTCATAAAGGCAATTCTCAGAATGCAACCTATTCCAAAAAATGCATCTATCCCTAGAAGAGGCAGTAATTGGTGTTAGGTGTAATCATTCCCTCATATTGCCAATGGGTCTTTATTATGCAATTCTGTGATTGTTGGTTTCCTTGTCTATGCTGGAAATGAAGAACGAGATTGTGATCTTATCTCTGTGCCTCTAGTGCTGATGTAGCTCCTGGCTTTTTGCATAGGCTCTTTGTAATTCAGGAGCTCCCTAAGACAGCTAGTACAATTTAATCATTAGAACTCACAGAATTCAGGAAGACTGTTACACTGAATTATGGTTCATTAGAGTGAAGGGATACAAATTAGGTTTGCAACAGGGAAGAATGCATTGGGCAACCCAGGGGTACAACTTCCTGTTGTCCTCTCCTAGCATAGTTCTGCATACAGTGGTAATTCTCCCATCAATGATGTGTGAGGACAGACATGGATATTGCCAACTAGGAAGCTCACCCAAAGCTTGGTGTCCAGAGCTATTATTGGACATTGGTCCCATAGAGATGACTGACCACCTGCATGCCTGATCTTAGACTCAAATTCCTCTAAAGATGGAGCTAGTGTCTTGGGGATCAAGGCTTTGCCATAGATCACATTGTTAGCAAAGACCATCCAGCATGGCCCAATGTCCCTGGATAAACAAAGACATTCTTGTCAGGCTTAGAGGTTACCCCAGGAGCAAGGGACAAAGGGCCAAAACCATGTTTGAGGAAGGTCAATCCTTTCCAGCACATATTCAGTGTTTGTGGAAGAAACAGAATGGCTGACTACTGGATGGATAGATGGATGGATGGTTAGATGGATGGATGGAAGGAAGGAAGGATGGATGGACACCAATACCAAAATTAATTATGTATTTTAAATGTCTTTTCCTATTCACGAGTACTTGCATATTCAACTTGCATCTACAGCTCTCAAAAGATTTAGAGATTGCTTGCTGAGTTGTTCATGGCATGAGTTCAGCATTTAATTTTACCAATCAACATATAACATACTTCTCAAGGCTGGAATCACTACTGCCCAAGTGTATTGCACCAGATAATGATGCCCAGCCCCCAGTGAATATGCTGACTGGGGTGGAGTGGGGATGTCTAACAGATGAGCAGTTGTTTCTGCTTGATTCTGTGAAATATCGATTGCTATGGGGGAAAACAGATAACACATGGCAGAAAGAACAGAATAATCACCCACAAATCCCTGGCTTTTAAACTAAAATCACTGCAAAGGAACAGTGAAGTGTGTTTTAAGGAGTTTTAATTCTGCCCTTTTGACCCAGAAGTAGCAGAAATAAGAACTGTGATGTTTATGCACTTGAAAAGCATTGGTTTTCCACTTAACAGACCAGAGTGCTTTGCAAAAGGTGTGCCAGAATGCTGACTTTTTTGCAGGGAGTGGGTGGTGATGCCCAGCCAAGAAGACTAAAGCCTTTCTGCAAACCCATCTTCAAGCCATCCAGATGCAAACTGTGTTCCATCTGCAAAGATGGAGCACAAACATGTTGATGATGGATGAAGGTTCAGATGTCACCAGAAAGAGAAACCCTATGAATCAGGACAGCTCTTAGAGATCCAAAGCTCCAATCAGACAAATGACTGATATAGTTAATAAGACACCAGTCTGTTCACTGGATGGAAATGGCAATTGATTTTCTAGCTAAAACCTGTAAAGAGTCTCCTTTATATGTACTTTGTTTCTGAAAAAAATGCTAAGTTTACAGGTAAGAACAAAATTGTATGCCTATTGAAAACCAGGTGACCTCTGTTAATGGATAAACCCAGAATATCAAAGTCCATGTATTAAGCTCCGAGCTCCCGTCTTTCTCCCTCTTCTTTATATTACCCTCATTGCATCACATACCTCAAATCCCAAACAACACTACTCCTATTTTGGCTGCTAGAGCAGTGGTTCTCAAAGTCCAGGTGTACCCAAACCACCTAGTGGGCTTGTGGAATCACAGATTCCTGGACCTAACTACCATATTTTCCAACAATGTAGGTCTGCATTATTTCATTTCTAATAAGTTTCCAGGTGATGCTGATGCAGTTGGTTTGGGGACCACCTTTTGAGAGCTGGATTTGCCCCACCCCCACCCCCTACCCACTGGAGGCATGGGTGGCCTCCCAAGAGAGATGATGGCCTCTTACAAAGTTATAGGGAAATGGACACTGGTGCAGTACTTGAGGCAATCAGTTAAGGTCATGGAAGGTCATAGAAGGTCATGGAGGACTGAGCCCCATGACTTAACCTTCTGATCACACCAGAGAGGGGTGTGGGGCTGCTCAAGTCAAGACTCTACCAGTTGATATCGTCATCTATGCTCTGATCCCACACCATGCTGGAGGGAGAGCCAGTGCATTCTGCATCAAGCTCAAGGGTTAAGACCTCTCCCCTTTAATCTGATTTCCCACCTGCTAGATCTCTGCATGCTGTTCTAGAAGTATCGTTAACAAGACCTACACACCTGCTATCTCTCCTATTTCTGTGATTTTTTTTCCTCATCAGGCAATATACAACTGTTTGGTATATGTCTCAGTTGTCCAGCTGCCATTGTTTTATAAACAACTAGATCTTTAATCCATTTGGAGTTTATTTTGTGTACAGGGTAAGACAGTAGTCCCATTTCATCCTTTCTCATGTAGCACTTCCCAGCACTATGTTAATTATGAATTAAAGGCAACATTAAAATATATGTCAGAGAAAATATTTTTAGAGCAGACATGATTAATATGGCATTAAATTCTACCCTTCTTGAGATTTGATGGTTTTGAATTTCCAAATCTAAATTTTAGATGCATCCAAATACTCATATCGAACAAAGGATGAACAATGAAAATAACAACAAGAAATACTCAGGTATTCAAGAAAGTCAGCCAACAATATTAATAAATACTATCCTCCAGAGCCTGAGAAAAAAATGAAAGGGATACAAACGTGAACAAGAAAAAGCCTGGAAGTCATCATCTGCTGAACTCTGGAGCTCTTTCTCAAGTAAGTCCCATAATATAAGGTAAAACCTGGCAAATACTGCAAGAGTTATAAATTCTGAAAAGAAATATAGAGATCATATTCAGCTGAGAAGGCCAGAGAAAATGTCTTAAATCAGAAAAAGACATTCCAAGGCTTTGGTGGGCATAGTTCTTTTCTCAGCGTCCACAAGAGGACAGTTGTCCGAACACTTTAAACTCATCCAGATAAACCTGAGCAACTTTTTCATTAGACAAGTTAGTATAAAATTGCTTAGATTGATTATTATGAAAAGAGAAATAAATGAATGTATTTAACCACCTCTTCACGGACATAATAAACCAAAAGAATGCCTAAAATAAAACGAAAAACTAGAAAGTGATGTTCCTTTTGTTAGGAGCCAGAAGCATTTGTAAGAGGCAGCAGAAAAAACTAACAGGCTCTACTTCTCTGCTATTTTGTTAATCTGCCTATTATTGTAATTATATTTCTATCTCTCCAAACCAGCTGATATTTTTGTGATCAAAGATTATGTGCTAAGTCAATATTTCTCAAAGCTTTGGTTAAACTGGAGATTCTGATTCTGTGGTCTGGGGTGGGACCTGAAATTTTATATTTCTAACCAGCTCCCAGGTGATGCAATTCAAACTTTAAGCAGCATGGTCTTATCTCATATCACTTTTCTTTTTTAATTCCCGGGGTGTAAAAGAATAATTGGTACATAATGCACCCAAAATTGAATAAGCCCTAGTTTAATGGGAATATGTGAGCACCATACTCCTGAATTACTTAAAATTCTTCATTGCAAACAGCAGAAAGCAACTCTGGTTAATTTCAAAAAGACAGAACCAACTGCAAAGACACCAGAAGTCCATAGGATTGATGAGAGGTGAGGTGTAGGGCCTGGGGATGGGTGGGGTACTGGAGGCAAGTGTGAAGGGGTCTTAGAGTTAGAGTGCTATGGTCAGAACACTATCACTCAGAGGGCGGGGAATCTTCCTACCACTTCACCATGTTTCTTGGTGCCTGCTTCATACTCACCTTCCACAGAAAGACACATGGTTGGACTGGTTCGGGTCGAGTGCCTGCCCCACACGGGAAATCAGCAAGATTGATGTCATCTCCCTAGACTGTGTCCAATCCATGAAAGATAATTCTAACTATGGAATCTTGGATGCTTTTAGAGAAGGGAAATCAATGCAAGACAGCTGACCTAGAGGGCACCCACCCTCTTAATTGCAGAGAAATTAAGGGAGGTGAGCAGATTATTAGTGCATGCCCTGACTGGGTGCTTTTAAATGAGTCTGCATTGACCATCTTTAAAATCTTATCATCACTCAAAGAGTTTGAGGGAGCTATATAGAAAAATATGAACCAGACTCCTTGAAGTTAGAGTTTAGCAATCAATAGGTTTCTGATTTGGGGCAGGTTCTTTCACCTCTCTGAGTCTGAATGAATGAGGACAACCATTTGGGCTTTAAAACTTGCTGATGAAGCCCACTGATAGATGAGTAGATCAACAGAATCCGATCTATTCCTACAGTTCCTACTCAGTCTTAAAAAGGAAGGAAATTCTGACATATGCTCTAACATGGATGAACCCTGAAAACGTTACATGAGTGAAATCAGCCAGACACAAAAGGACATTGTATGAATCCACTTCTATGAGGTCCCTAGAGTTGTTGCAGTCCCAGAGAAGAAGGTGGCAGTAGGTCCTTACCAGGGACAGAGCTTCGCTTTTGCAAGGTGAAAAAGTTCTAGAGATGATGGTGGTGATGGCTGCATGGCAGTGTCAAAGTACTAATGCCACTGAACTGCACACTCAAAAATGGGTTGAATAATAAATTTTATGTTATATAAATCTTAACACAATAAAGAAAATCTTGTTGAATTAATCAGGATGTGTGTGTGATGTGGAAGTGCTCAAAGTGGGATAGGTATCATCTTATTTCTGTGTTCAATTTTTCACAACAGAGTCTGAGGCTGTTGATGGCAAATGTTTCTGTGCCTCCTTGGTATTAAATCACCCATGTATTCTCTGAGCTGTGCCCATCAGCAGATCTCATGGTGAAAATACAAACAGGAGCAAGACATTGTCATTATCTCAAGAACACACTCTTGAGTGGGGTTTCATCCCTCAAGTCCCAGCCAACACAGGAGCTTCAGCTATAGTTTATGAGGACCCTAGTTCAATCTTCCCCATTGGGAACCAGATCAGGTGAGAGAGGGTCAGGGAGGCAGGACATTATCATCCAGAACTGACACAGGTGATGCCCTTTTTCCTACCTCAAGCTTTGCAACATGCTTCAATAGCTATTACCCCAATATGTTAATGGATCTGTTCTTCTTCCAATACCAAGTCTTCACTCCTTCTTTCTTCTTTATCACCCAGCTGAGTCAAACACTGAGACAACTCACAACATCTGAGTTTCCTTTTCTAGAAGTCTGGCTGTTTCCTGGAGGGTAGGGGCCCAGTTAAGGTGAAGCTACCACCCACCCAATGAGATGGGAGCAAATAGTCCTTATCATTGCAGTCCATTGGAGCCAAATCCACTAAAAACCTCAAATTCCTAAATATGTGGGTTCTAGTCCTTGGGTGACAAGCAGGTAAGTAATTACCGAGGTTAACACAAAAAAAAAACTATTAGGAGATTGCTGTGTTCATCCATAAGTGAATTACAAGCGTGTTCCTAGGATGCATTAGGAAGTAAACAGCACATAATCAGAGGAATTTTACAGGGCAATTAGGTTAAGTACTGACGAAAGTGCATTAGTCTGACACCGCACCAATGTTCTGATAACAGATCGACTGAGGCACTGGTCCAAATTTTTCCCCAGGGAGTAGCTTGAGTTCACCTAGATCCAGGAAGAACTACCATATTCATTAATCCCCAACCTCACAGTCTCAGATGCGCCACAGGAGAAAAAAAAAAAAAAACAGTGGGAGAATTCAAATCATGATTGCTTAAAACGTATTAGAAGATTCCTGTTTCTGTCTCATGTCGACCATGTATCAGACACTGTCCAAAGATCTTTACACATGTTTTATATAATCCTTGTCAGCCAGACGGTATTTATTAGGAAATGGAGGCATGGAGAGGAAAACAAACATGCACGAGCAGGATCACAGAGATACTGTATTTCCAGGGTATTTCGCATTAGCAACACCCACCATGCAATGGTGGACAAAGGACAGCATAAGTAAGCTAAGCATATCCATTTGCAAAAGGAAAGCTTCAGGACAAGGGCAGGCTGTGGTCCATGACTACGGTAGAGAAAGTCAGCAGCAGAGCCCTCAGGTGTCCTATTGGATAGCAGTAAACTTGTGCACGAATGAGAGAAATGCAGCAAGAGTGGCTTAACCAAAGAGGCCTTTATTTTCCCCACATAACAGAATGTCCAGAATCAAGCTATTTCCAACATAGTTTCAACAGCTCAGCGATTTCCAGATCAGAATGAGTCATCCCAGCCGTAAACGGGTGGGTGAAAGGGTGGGAAGGGTGGATGAACGCTTTGTCATGAATGGCCTGGATTAAGCGGAGTTCCGCGGCAGAGGAAGATAATGGAATGGCGGATGACCAACAGGGTCACATACAATCTCCCTGCTCCCTCTTATTGAAACAATTCTCGTCCACAAGATTTGATTCCAGCCACATCTCTATAATACCTTGATTGTTGTGAACTACAGGACAGAATTCTGCTAGGAAGGGGCAGAATTTAACCAAACATCTACAGGGTTCAGGGGGATAGAGGAAAGGAGCAAACTGATTGGCAGGGGCTATGAAAACTAGGAAAAATGGGCACATGTCCCATGGACACATGGCAGCAGCACTCAGTGCGAGGAAGTCAAGGCCACGCAAGCCCAGTCACCCTGTGTCTCCTGGGATTGCAAAGGATAATAGAAATGTGGACTATACGTGACATATCTTGTAAAAGGTTGGTGTTGTCTGATTTGTTAACATACAAGGCAAACTAACCCATCTTTGATCTGAGAATCTTCCATTTCTAACAGCTGACTCAATCAATACAACAACATGGGGTTTGCACCTTGTACTTTTGTTCTCTTGCAATCAAAATCACGTCTGAGTAAATGTCTGTGGATCTAAGGAAATAACTACTTCTCCCAATGTTGCTTAAAGGCTTAGCATACAACAATGCAATGACGGCCATGAGGTTGGACACCACCGCTGCCATCACATGGCATGAACTCAGAAAACAGACGTGTGGATTTTGTCTGTGAAGGAATCACTGAACAATTTCACTTCAAGATGGATCTGGGAGTCCACAGTAACCCCAACATCATAAGTCATATCTGCAGATATCTGACCTGTTGGGATCAGGAGGTGAGATTTAGGTAAAAGTTTGCAAAAGAGGCTCACAGTTCCTTACCACAAATAATGCTTCATTTGGCCCACAAATAGTTTAATTTGCAATTACACTTAAATTAGAAAAACTTTCCTTATAAATCCATGTACGTGAGCTTTTTTATTAAAAAAAAAAGAGCTCTGAGAACACAGTACTGGCACCCCAATCTCCATCCAGCCCCAGGACATTGCTATCTCCCTTCTGACGTTCCTAGCACCTACCTAGCCCTGGAAGGCATGGAAGTTTGCAGTTGAGTCCACTAAGCAAAATTAACACCACTAAAACAGAAGAAACAAACAAGAAATTACGTGACTAAGGCCACCCTTCCTCCACTCCTGTGTTTGGCAGGCAGATGCTCAAAAAGAGCCAAAACTTTAATTTCAGAACAACTGTGAGAGGTGCCAAAATGTGAGAGTGCCCATGTGCTGGGACTCACTCACTGAAGGAATTGAGAGCTGCAGAAGTCAAAGCGGCTGGTCCACATGCGCAGCAACCTTACAATTCTGTCTTTGGCTGACCCAACACCCAGGGGAGAGGGGAGGGAGCCAGAGGAGGCACGGAGATCACCCAGAGATGGACTCAATGGTAAGGGGCCTTTGGGCTTCCTTTCCTTTGAGGGGGGCAGGAGATACCCTTCTGTTTGCCTATGGGAGAGGTGAGGGTCATAGAATTACGTGTGCTATGGTTTTGTTACCACTTGAGAGTGAGCCTGTACACGGAGGTGGAGGACAACATGATGGAGGATGCTGGCTTCTGTTGTTCGCACACGCATCATTTACTTACTTGTGTTCCCTTCCTTTACCTCCCTCAAGATCAGGGCTGGAAGCCAGGCATTTAGCAGACTCCTTGCCTCTGGAATTCCAGAGGCAATCTACATGTTGGCGACCCAATGCACTTGTGTGGTACCTGGAAAGGAGGTGGAGGATGGTGGCCATTCCTCTCAAGGCGGGGACACGTCCACCACGTGGTGGGTGTGGGTGGTGTTTGCATCCCCTGCATGGAGCCTCCTCAGGGATGCTGAGGAACTACAGCATCAGCATTCTTGTCTTGGGCAGCAAAAACACAGCTTTTGCACCCTCTGGGCCCCAGCTATGGATGCACAGCTGACAACCTGTCAGCAGTTTTGTGAGCAGCTCATTCCCTCCATTAAATACCTTTCTGCTCAAAATCCTAGAGCAGTTCTGTGTGCCTGACCACAGATGGAGCAGCTCGGGTGCAAACAGAATAGGCCTGAGCGAGCAGGGCCACAGGGACTCGGAGAAGGATAACAGTCCTGATGGACATGGATCCCCTACGCCAGGCCCAACACAGCGACCTAGGGAAGGACTGTGGCAGCTAGGCTGTGCCCGATCATAAGGAACAGGAGCAGCGCTCAGGGGTGGAACTAGGATACCAGGCGGAAAGGGCCTTCATGCAAATCTGCAATGCAGAGTCGCAGAGCTCCTTACAAACACTCACAAGCACTCCCTAACGGAGGGCAGGAGGAGCCCCAAAAGCCGTGTAGTGCTAAACTTGCAGATGTGCACTAGCAGAGGGACACGGAGCCAGGGTGCCAGCCATTCAGGCACCCCGCAAACTTCCATTATCAAGGATGACACAGAAAAGGAAGAAAGGGTAAGATTAACAGAATCTAGGAAAAGAGATGCTAGCCACCAGACACAGGCGAGCGAGGCTCATGGACGGCAGGCCTTCAGTCGAGTCGTGGGAACCGGCTTCAAGTCTGCCCCATCTCCCTGAACCCCATACCTCTGTCATTGGTGTCGGAAGCAGACCAGTGACTTTTCAGTTCTCAGGTCTGATCCTTCGCCTCCCTCCAAGCGCTAAAGCCCTGGGGAAGTCACGTTACCTCCCAGCAGGTGAACGTCCCGAGCTACAACAAGGGGGAATCTGCACCTACTTTGTAGTGCTGTTATGAGGACCACAGACAATGCTGGGGACATGCCTCACACCAGGCCCGCAGGTGGCAGAGTTTAAATTAGATAAAACAATGCAAAATGCCACGCACGTGAAATATTACACAGACATAACAGTCTTTCTCCACTGAGCTTTTTATTCCACTGAGTTTTTTAACTCATTTTAACTCATTTGTTAGTGTCTGGACCTAAAACTATGAGGTTGTTTTTTCATAAAAATAGCTATAAATATTTCTAAATGAAGCAGTAAATGAAATAAAATCATAATCAAGCCTAAAGTATTAAAGCTTTTTTTTTTTAAAGATTTTATTTATTTATTCATGAGAGACAGAGAGAGGCACATACAGGAAGGGGGAGAAGCAGGTTCCCTACAGGGAGCCTAATGTGGGACTTGATCCCGGGACTCCAGGATCATGCCCTGAGCTAAAGGCAGATGCTCAACCACTGAGCTACCCAGGCATCCCTAAAGCATTAAAGCTTTAAGTGTTGTAACAGTACTGGAAGCCATCTGAACCCCCAGGAAATGCACCTGAGGTGTTTGCTCATTCAACAGATCACTGTTTATCCATTTTGTAGCAGTTGGTGTTCTATCTCGTGGTTTGGCAAATCTTTTCTGTAAACGCCAAACAGTCAGTACTTTTGGCTTTGCTGGCTATATAGTCTCTCTTGCAGATACACAATTATATTTAAGCTAAACTCAGGAACTAAGGGAGAAGCTGCAACAGGGAGAAGCAAATTTCCTATAGTTTTTTTTTTAGCTTCAGGGATAACTGAAGTCAACATACTTTTGGTGTGTATGTTTAAAATATACACACATGTATACACATACATGTGCTAGAACAGAATATACCCATGACTCCACTGAGATTCCCCCATGAACACAGCCTCCTTATAAGGGACGAGGTTCCCTGCACCGTGATACTCATATCGTCAGCAGAGACTAAGTGTGTGTTCTGGGAACGTCCTTGCCAACCCAGGACTTATTGCCTAATTAAATATGGAGACACTTAGCCAATTTCCCTATGTTTAGCTAATTTTCCAGAGTATTCCTATTCCTTAGGCATTCATTTGTCTTGGGTTACCCACCCTTCCTCCCCCACCCATTTGATTTTTTTTTAACGTCAGCCAAATTGCGTTCATTTAAACTCAATTAACTTTGGAAAGGAAAGGTATCACCTTAATCCCATTTGCTGATCTGAATTCCCTTCATGTTCCCATTACAAATTCCTGTTTTCAGTGTTTTAAATATGAGGATCATCTGACATTTGGTTTAAAGGTTTCAATCAGTAGTGTTAATGGAACTCGTTAAACAACCTTCTTTGACTCAAACTGAGTTTCAGTAATCATTTCCTTCTTAAACACCAGGGGGAATTTTTTTCTTAAAGGACATTTCATGTTTCAATTGAGTGCACCTGCCCTAAAGGAAAAGGATGTTTAAAATACAAAAACCAGAATTCCTTTCCAGATAGGCACCTAGAATCAGTTGTATTGGATTGCAGGACTCTCAAATGGCCTCAAACTACACAATACTGAGTCAGCAATATTTCTAGTCTATATAAATTTATTTCTGGTTTTGTTCACAAGCCTGTTCTTCCATCTGTCAAGTCTCTGGGGGCATCTTTGACTCTGTCTATTTTTTCAAAGTCACAACCAATACACCAGCAGATGCTGGCAAGTCGACCTTTGGGGCTCACCTGGCACCCAGCCACCTGTCACCACCTCCCCTGCTACCACCCTGGACAAGCCACCATCTCCTCTGGCCCAGATGCTGTTGGGATAGCACGCTTCCCACTCCTGCTCCCACTCTTCCATTTCCAATCTGTTCTCCACAACAGAAGCCAAGGACAGCCTCCTGAAGTGTGTCAGGCCAAGCCACTGCCCAGATCCAAGCCAACCACGGCTTTCCATATAGCTCATGGTGAAGGTCAAAGCCCCCCGCTGTGGTCTGTCTGGCCCCTCATGTTCCTGGCCATCCCTACTTCTCTAAACACCTGTCTTCCAGTTGCTCCTCTCACTTCAGCCCACCTGCCACCTTGCTCTCTGGAAGGCACCAAGCACACTCCATTCTCAAGGCCTTGTCACCACTTCTTCCTCTGCCCAAAGTGCTCTGACCCCACCTGTCCTCTTCCTGACAGCTCTGCGCATCACAGGGGCCCTCCCTGCCAAGCAACGAGACACAGCCACCTCTCTTATGTCCCCCTACCCTCCTCTGCTGCTACGTTCTCTCCAGAGTGCTTAGCACTGCATGCTTTTCCCCCTCTGCCCCACCTAGAATGCATGTTTCATGAAGTCCCTGGGTCTTTTTATTCACTATTATAGCCTTATTGGCCAAAACTGTGTGCTTGGCACAATGTCCATGATAACAAATGTCTGATGCACACTGATGTTTGCCCTCTGCTTTAGCATCCTAATAATGTACGCCAATGCAGAGGGCATGCTGACCAGTGCTGGCTCTGTTCTGAGTGTTTAAAAGATTAACACATTAAATCTTTCAACTATGTGAAGTAGGTTCTATTATTCCATTTTGCCAACAAAGAGTCTGAGGCAGAGAGAGGCACAATAATTTCCCCAGGACACCCAGCTGCTTAGCAGAGGCAAGCTTTGACACCAGGTGGTCTGGTCCAGAGCCCCTGTGTGTAACCATCCCCTATGGCCACTTCCACTAAGTTCTGTTACTTAATTTATTAAATAGTTAATATATTTTGTCTATGCTCTGGTCCATTCTCTACCCAGAACCCACAGGACATTTTTGGAAAATTAAAGATTGTGCCCTTAAATGTTGCCCCCAAAGGCAACTTCTCCTTTTCTCAGAAAGAGATTCATTTGGCCCATGGGCCAACTCTCTCTTCTTAGACACACACACACACACACACACACACACACACACACAATCCAGTGAAGGTGGAAATATTTGGAAGAAGAAGGGAATGATGGGCTAACCCATGGTCTGTGGGAGAGAGATCTTCATGCCCAGAGGAGCGGGGGAAGGTAAAGCAAGAGCTGAGAAGCCAAGGCTCTGTCTCCAGGATCAATACGCTCACATGAGTGTGGTCTCCCCAGCGAGGAGCACCTCACAGTTCCAGGCTGACATTATCCTTACCGTTCGCACAGATTGCTCCAACCCACAGACCAGCAAAGCAATACTGTGTCTCTGACAGTGCGAGATCCGCAACACTTTAGAAATAGGTGTCAAATGCAAGGTGTTTCAAAGAAAGCCCCACACAGTTGTTGCCTTATTTAAAGACAGGATTTATTACCTTCCACACAATTAGATACTTTACACCCACAGGAATTCTGTATCCCTCCCTCCCCGCTCCGGCCTGTGAGGCTGCATTTAAAAACGCCCACTCAGAAAGGGAGACAGAACATGAAGACTCCTAACTCTGGGAAATGAACTAGGGGTGGTGGAAGGGGAGGAGGGCGGGGGGTGGGGGGGAATGGGTGACGGGCACTGAGGCGGGCACTTGACGGGATGAGCACTGGGTGTTATTCTGTATGTTGGTAAATTGAACACCAATAAAAAATTAATTTATTAAAAAAATAATGCTGCAATAAACATAAAGGTGCAATATCAAAAAAAATAAAAATAACAAAAATAAAAACACCCACTCAGAGGGGGTACCTGAAGTCTCAATTTCGAGTGTTTAAAGATGATTGCTGTTGTTGCAAATTACATAAATAACTCCCAAGTTTCAACAATTTAACTTGGAGAACTCTTCAAATACAGGTTGAAAGTATATAATTCACGGTAGCAGTGAACACTCCATGGCTATTATAACCTTATCAAAGTACACTAGTTTTCCAAATGTGTTTCCTGGAACACTGGTTTCTAATGGAATTTTAATCAGTGTTAAGTTGAAAACAAAAAAGCTCCATGGTCTATTAATTTTGAGAAACCCCAGGTTGAATAAAGCTCAGTGAGTTTCCGGTCTGCATGACTTGGCAAGGGTTCTTGGTCCAGGTCATTGTGAAGCTCCAGGAGGAAGACGGGAGGCAGCGCTCTCCAAATGCACCTAATGATGACCTGCGTCCAGGCTGCATACGCACCCCCCCAAACGACTAGGTTACCAATGCCCAGTAGTTTCAGGAAACCCTGACCAGGGAAGGAACAGTGTTTGCTCTTCACCGTATGCATCATGACTTGCCTCGCTCCCGGAGGGCAACTACGAGAGAGGGCAGAGGATTCTGTGGGAGGCAGGAAGGAACATGCACAGAGACAGTCTGTTCAGCCCCCCCAGGTGTCACTGGAGGTCTTCCCATCATGGACAAAGTCATCCTCAGGCAGAGAGGCTTGTCCAGTCATACCTGGATTTTTCCTTTGCTTGACAAACATAGTGAGCACCTACTACATGCCAGGAATTTTACCAGACTTTGGGGATCCAGCGGGAAACAAGAGGGTCAGAGTCCCCAGCTCTGTGTGACCCACTGTCCAACCAGGGAAACAGCGGACAAATACATGAAAACCCGGACAAGGCACCTACAGGTGGATAGTGCTGCTCGGTAAAAACCAGAGGATGTTCAGTGTGACAGCCACATCTGCATCCCTCCTCTCATCTGCTAGTGATCTGTGTCACATACTTGCTGTCGGTTTTAGAATGAAGCCAAAATTCCTCACCACAGACACATCCCATGCTGTCTTATTCCTACACACTTCTGTTCTTATCAGTCTTCTCTCACACACAGGCATATACTCTGTCTCTCTCTCCCTCCAGCTCTTTCTCTGCTCCGGCCAAGCCTACCTTATTCCCAAATCCTCTGCCCTCCCCACAGGCCCCCACCATAGTGCCCTGCACCTGCTGTCCCCTCTGTCTGGCAAACCCTTCCCTTTCCTCTCCCCCTAAATGGCCTTCTACTTATCTTTCAGTTCTTGTCTAAAGCCTCTCTGCCACTGGGAGCCTTCCCTGTCTGGGTCCACCTTCTCTCTACCCTGGCTCTCAATTCAAAGACAATTTCCTTAATTTCCCTCAGTTTATTGATGCCCCTTCCAGGGTTTCTGTCTCCCACATTCTTATACCCCCTTCCTATTGTTTCTTTTGTGCTGCTACAGGTCACCTAGGCTTAATCCCTACAGTTAATGCATGAGGAAGAAAAGCAATGCAATCCAGATCATCCTTGGATAGCCCCAGGTGACCTATAAGCTCAGGACACATGGCTTGTATGCAAACCCGCAACACTGTGTTGTCCCTCAACATGCCCATTGTAGGGAGGCAGACTGATATTTTCTGTGGTGCACTAGATGACACAGCTTGGCTCGTGTTTAGGATCCATTTTGTATAAAAATATGAGCACATAGAGTTGAATTTGTGAAGTTAAATATTCATTTGGAAAGCTACAATATATTCTTGAAGACTGAGATTTGTTTCTGTTATCTTTGGATTTACACAGCAATTGCAAAGGAGCTTTGCACATAGCAGGTAGTTGATACAGATTTGCTGGGTGGCTGGCTAAGTCGTTTTTAAAAAGTGGCATGTTTGGATACACACCAAGTGCAGGAAAAGCTGTTGCATGTGGTCCCTGTATGCAGATTTTCCAGATGTCCCAGCTGGCCCCGGAGCTCCGGTTTGCTCCTGTCGCCTAGATGTAGTTGTGGGTGCTGTCTTTTTTCAATGTAAACGTGCTCCAGCTTGGTACTCAGACTATATGTGGCATGTCTGTGTTTGAGGAAAAACAGACAGATGGAAACAGTGGGACCAAGTGGTTTAAGATTGGAGTTCAGGGCAACTAGAAACAGAGAACGGAAAGGAAAAGGAAAGACCCCATTGCCAAGATTCAGAAGACATCCTGAAATCAAACTGGGTAACAAGGAAAGTGAGGACTCCAGAGGCCGTACATTCCTTGTACAGGTTGGACAGAGGGGTCAGAGCTGGGCCTGGGTGACACGTAAAGAAGGTCTCCTGGAACATGTCCTAGGACAAAGGCCTGAGCTGCTGAAGCGATGCCCACAGAGATGCGGTGGTTGGGAGACCCCGAAAGCACTTCAGATCTGGCATTGCAGTGATCACAGCAGGGCACAGTAGTAACGGGGACTCCAGACCACTGGTGACATGCTGAGCACTCGGTAAATCCCCACAGAATTATTCTTAATCCTCACAATGACTCAGGCAGGGGATTGTAATTATTGTTTCATTGTTTCCATTTTGCAGACGTGAATATGAGGGCTCTGGTGTGCTGACTCAGTTGCCCAAAGCCACCCAGGTAGAAGGTATGACCTCAGACCCTGCTTCCCTTGGGGCAACTGCAAATTTCTTCCTTCTTAAGTGCTCTGCACAAAAGCTGTGCACCACCTCGAGACCTCCAATCAGGCCAGTCTCATAAAAAGAGCAGAAAGCAGCAAAATGCAACTGAAAGAGGAAAGCTTCATTTGATCAAGAGAAAGGGCAGAAAGGATCCCGAGATGCTCAGCCTGCAAACCTCCCAGACAATGGAAGAGATGGACACAGGCATGACTTTGGAAACACCCTGCACCCCAAAGAACAAATGTCTTAGGTGAGTGGCAGGGGCGTGTACCCTGGGAAAGCATAGAAATCCTCAATGGAGCACAGAGATGCTTGCATGATGGATGATCTCCACTGATGCGTCTGACAAACTCTTAGCCAGAGAAAGATCATTTGGAGACAAAATGAGACGTCAAGATTCTGCGAAGTCTCACCTCTCAGGCACATGATATCTTCCCTGAGGAGCTGCCAGACTGCTCATGTCATTTTGATTGACAAGCAGAGGGATGCAAAGTGGATGAGCCCCTGGCATCATGGGTTGGGGGATGGGGAACCCTTGCTAATGGGTTGTAAAGATGACCAACTCTTACACCCTGGAAAATCCAGTAGATGTCCAAACTTAGCACACCAGAACTCTAAAATTTAAGATTATTAACTCCCTATTGCAGGAATAGATGTGGGCGAAGGGAAATGCATGAAGATGTTCGCTATAGCATTGCTTACAGCAGCAGAGCCCAACTCGCATCCTCAGCGCTCTGCGAAGTGACTGCAGAGAGCCTGGTGCTTACTCGTGACAGACTATTAATGGGGACTGAAAACTGTAATTAGGAATTAATTTTGCACACTGAGAAATGGTGGCACAAACAGAAAAGGCCAGACCTGAGCCATGTCTGAATGTAATTATGAGGAGCTGACAGTCCACCCATGGTGGCCAAGGACTGAAAGAAAGAGGACACAGAATAGTTGGTTTAATCAGAGTGGTGAGATGGGAGGTTCTATTTTGTTCTTCCTTAATGCTTTTCAGGAAGGAGAAGGAGGAGAAAAAGGAAGAGGAGGGGAAGAAGGAGAAGGGAGAGGAGAAGAGGAAGAAGAAAAGAGGAATATTATGTTCACCTCTAATGATATTGATCCTCAGTTTAAAACTCACTAATGCTCCTGTTTTCCCCTCTTCCTGTGGATTGGATCTCATCTTGGAAGGTCAGCCTTGGAGACCCACTAGGATGAGACACTCACCCCTGTTTCCCGTTACGTCCTGCATCCACGCTGGCAGCGTCACATTTCCCCCTCAGGGAGCCTAAGGCTGTGGGACAAGGCTCCCACTCTCTGGGAAGTCACCACACCTGCTTTCTTCCCCATTCCTGGCTATGGAAACTCATGAAACCATCCAAGATGTTCTTGAGACTTTCTTACATGATCCCACCCTCCTGTCAATGCCATCCTATAGACCTGCCTTGTCAACAGCAAGCATCACTATCCTGTCCCTACCTTCATTGACGTAGGTACATTCCTTCACACACCCTGTCGTTCTCCACGGTCTGATGGTCCCCTGCCCCTGAGTGGACTGCAAACCCCACAGCCACAACTGATCCACCCTGAATCCCACACAGGGGAAGCAGGATCCTGGTTATGATACAAGTTTCCTGAACCTAATGCTACTGAAAATTTTCATTTTAGCAGAGCAGTCACCTCCCCTCCAAACTGAAACAACAGGGTCCGGCTCACCAGCACATCACCGATAAAGCAAAACTGTGTGCCATCAGGCAAGCGTCTTCCCCACAGGTTTTGGCTGAGTTGTCTCTTGTATTTTTTTCTCCAAAGTTCTGTGGCACTTCTGTGTTATGGAGCAACCACCTGTGGGTATTCTGGAACCAGGCCAACCCAAAGTCTTCAGAAGTCTTGATCGAGTTTCCAACGGTTATAAAAAGCTTCTACCTATTTAAGTGGAAGAAACAACTTAAACTCAATGACCTGAGCATTGTCCAAATCAGGTGCATGTTGGAGCCTGGCAAGAGAGACCTGATCTGTGAATCAGCCTGCCAGAAACCTGTGGCCAATGCCGCACAGCAGGAAAACTCACAGACGCCTCATTCGTCCTTCGTCTGAGAAAAAATAGGACTTCGCAGCAAACTGTGCCTGAGGGCCCAGTGAACGCAGAATCCCTCCCTTGTATTCCTTTTTCTTTTTTTTTAATTTATTTATTTATTTATGATAGTCACAGAGAGAGAGAGAGAGAGGCAGAGACACAGGCGGAGGGAGAAGCAGGCTCCATGCACCGGGAACCTGATATGGGATTCGATCCCGGGTCTCCAGGATTGCGCCCTGGGCCAAAGGCAGGCGCCAAACCGCTGCGCCACCCAGGGATCCCCCCTTGTATTCCTTCATATGCATCAATCCCCTCTGAAGTCCAGGGAGCAGGATTAACCGCCTGAGCCTTCCCCAGCTGGATTCGTTTTGCCAGCTCTTTGGGAGTCTCCGTATATCCGAATGATATTGCGGACCTGGCAGTAGGGTGATGGATGGGACGGGAGCCACCCGCAAGCCCGCCTGTACGCGGCTGTCGGGGCCCATCCCGCCCGCCATCCATCTCCCGCTCGCCAGTCTAGCCCGACAGCCTTCCTTCATATCGTCTCGTTTTCTTATTGCCCGGGAACCACTAATGTGTGCCTCACAGGAAACTCAGAAGCAATAGAAAACAAAAACACTGTGGCTTTGGAGGCTTTTGCCCCTAAAACTTAAAAATACTCAGCCAAAAGTAGGTAAGCCATTAACTTTTGAGACATGAGCTCCCATCTAAGCTAAAAGAATATTAAAAAAAAAAAAAAAGAAGAAGAAGAAGAAGGCAACCTTCTCCTCTAGAATCTGTCTCTGCTGCAGAAGGAGCAGTGGGCCCTGGCTGAATTATTCCAATTCTCAAAACATTCTATGCAGCCCATGCGCACAGCCATGGGCCACCTCCCTACTCCCTGCAGCTGCCAGGACCTGCCCGTCTCCGGGCCAGGCACCCTGTGTCCCACGCTCAGAGCCTGGTGAGCAGCAGGTATAAGAGGGAACCATGCAGAGTGCCACCACGATCTATAACTTTTGTGGGTTTTTTTTAAAAAGATTTTATGGGGATCCCTGGGTGGCGCAGCGGTTTAGCGCCTGCCTTTGGCCCAGGGTGCGATCCTGGAGACCCGGGATCGAATCCCACATCAGGCTCCTGGTGCATGGAGCCTGCTTCTCCCTCTGCCTGTGTCTCTGCCTCTCTCTCTCTCTGTGACTATCATAAATAAATAAAAAAAATTTAAAAAAAAGGAAAAAAAAGATTTTATGTATTTATTCGACAGAGAGAGAGCACAAGCAGGGGGAGCTACAGAGGGAGAAGGAGAAGCAGTCTCCCCAGTGAGCAGTGAGCCCGATGTGGGATTCTATCCCAGGACCCTGGGATCATGACCTGAGCCAAAGGCAGATGCTTCACTGACTGAGCCCCCCAGGCACCCTACATTTGACAACTTCTAAATGTACCCAAGAATCTGCATGACTTTCTTTCCATTGAAATCCTGGGAACAATTCTGGTGCTTTTTACATCTTTTAGACTATCCTAAAATGATTTGAGTGATCACTTTGTGTCTAAATGAAAATGTCAGAGACAAAGAGCACAGCAGGATCTTGACTTATCAGGGTTTGAATACTTTATTCAAAAAGTTAGGTCAAGGTATTTTGTTTTCTAGGAAAAGCTGTATCATTTTTGCCTTCTTAGTATTTTCTGGGATCCCACATTAAGAGTTTTTAAAAAATGTTTTGCCTTTTAAAAGATTTGTGTTATGGTTTCATGAACACCCAGGAGATTATGAAAATAAACAATTGTAAGTCATTCATATCTGCTTTGCTGTTTATTCCCCTTAGGGGACAAAAGCCACACGGGAAGGGAGAGATTATCTCCCCCTGGGTCTCCTTTGTTTTGGAAGTTTGCCCATGTGTGTCCCTGTGTGTGTGTGTGCCCGAGGTGTTTTATTAACTGGTCTTATTCCATCATCTTGATTTCAGAGCAGAAGAGACCCTGCATGGAACAGCTCCAGTAAATGAGATTCAAGTAGACTACAGAGTTGCCTAAAATCCTTGGTTCTTCTGTATCCCTGTTTGTAAAGCCCATGAAGTTGCAAATTGTTCTAGAGGAAAGTGCATCATTTGACTTTAAGGATTATTTCTCTTCCAATAACTTTTGGAGGTTAAAAGGTGCATAAGGGTAAACCCCAAGACAATGAAGGGAACATCCAGATTCACTGATCAATGGCTGCCAAAGTCAATCCAACCTCTACCCACAAAACAGGACACATCCTTGGTAGACGTAAGAAGGGCATTGTTCTGGGTTCAGCGCAACTACTTGGATGATTCTATTCATGAATGAAGGTGAAGCAAAGACCACAACTGGAATCCAAAAGATTGGGATCGTCCCCTGCATATTCTCAGACCATAAAGCCTTGAAATTAGAACTAAATCACAACAAGAAGTTTGGAAGGACCTCAAACACATGGAGGTTAAGGACCATCCTGCTAAAAGATGAAAGGGTCAACCAGGAAAATTAAGGAAGAATTAAAAAGATTCATGGAAACTAATGAGAATGAAGATACAACCATTCAAAATCTTTGGGATGCAACAAAAGCAGTCCTGAGGGGGAAATACATCGCAATACAAGCATCCATTCAAAAACTGGACAGAACTCAAATACAAAAGCTCACCTTACACCTAAAGGATCTAGAGGAAAAACAGCAAATAGATCCTACACCCAGCAGAAGAAGAGAGTTAATTAAGATTCGAGCAGAACTCAACGAAATCGAGACCAGAAGAACTGTGGAACAGATCAACAAAACCAGGAGTTGGTTCTTTGAAAGAATTAATAAGATACATAAACCATCAGCCAGCCTTATTAACAAGAAGAGAGAGAAGACTCAAATTAATAAAATCGTGAATGAGAAAGGAGAGATCACTACCAACACCAAGGAAAGACCACAACTGGAATTTTAAAAATTTATTTCCTTTTTCATTTCTTTAGGTTTTATTTATTATTCATGAGAGACACAGAGACACAGGTAGAGGGAGAAGCAGGCTGTGGGGAGCCTTATGTGGGGAGCCTGATGTGGGACTCTATCCTAAGACCCCAGGATCATGATCTGAGCCTAAGGCAGACGCTCAATGGCTGAGCCACCCAGGCAGGAGTCCCTTTATTTCCTTTTTCACCATCAAAAATTCAACAAACAATATTTTTTCTGGATCTCCTAAGGCATATGGAAAGTGGAACTATCACAATCTCTGAGCCATGTGGATACTGCTGGAATCTCTTTCAGAGTGACTTCTCAGCTCTGGCAGGGAATTTATCAACTGCACAGGTGTGATGTGTGTGAACAGGATTCCCACGGAAGCCAAATGTGATAAGCAGTCCTGCAATGATGCATCCACAAGGTAATTAGCACTGAAAGTGTCCATAGAACTTCCTCTTTGGGGATGGTAAGTGTGAAAGCACATTTAGATGAAGCAGAGATTCGTGCAGCACTACGAAGCCAAGAGTTCCAAATGGCAAAAACAAGACCCAGGGGGTTGGTGTGTGGAAGGGATGATATCTTTCTAATCTTCGAGTTAGTGTAGCATGAGGTCCACTACAAATGGATTTAGGTTTGGGTCAGCAGTTTCTCATTCTGGGCGAAATAATCATTATAGAAGGTACTACAAGTCAGGAATCACTTCTTTACATCCATAAGGTTTCAATATGCATTCACAGAATGACGTCTTCCCTCAAGGGGATTCCCACTGCTTTTTTTTTTTTTTTGAGGTTCTGTTCATTCTCTGTCCGGTACCCTCTCTCTCTGCCCAGCTCAAAGTCCCAAGGCCCCGAGTGTGGGCACCACTTCTGCATTTGCACATCAGCCACCCCCTTTCCCAAAGACCATATAGTCAGCAACAGGCAACAGCTTCAAAAATGTCAATCAATCCACACTGCCAGCCTGCTCAAGACCCTCCAGGGCTTCCCTTCTGACTTATGTCCTCACTCCCAAAGACAGTTTACATGGCTCTGGGACAAGCACTACTGGGAGGAAACTCCCTTATTCTAGGTGAATTTTTTCTCCTTTTTTTGGACAATCAAAAACCATGTGCAGATGGAGGACAACTGTGTATCAGAGTTATAATACTAATTTGCATTTATAAAGTACCTATAATAAAGAAAACTGCTATGTATCAGATATAAAACTACTATGTATCAAATGCTCCAAAATGGACACAATTTAGGATGCTACCACACTTACTTCTCGGCATGAAATAGAAATAACAGGGGTATACACATGGACACACATGCACACCAAATTTCCAAAGCAAAGGAAATAAGGCAGTTATAAGGCACGGTCTTTCAAATGAATCTCCTATTTCCTTCTTCACTTACTTCAGGGGCCAGCATCCTTGTTCTGTAGAGCGGCAGAGAATAAATATCTTAGGCTCTGTGGGTCATGCACTTCCCCTATAACTATGCAGCTGAGCTGTCCGCATGAAAGCAGCCATGGACAGACCCTAACAGAGCATATCTGTGTCCCAATAAGAATTTATTTCTGTAAATGACACCTGCAGCTCACATTTGCCATGCCCGCTCTCCTGCTGACCTCACTTCCTATAACGTAGCACCTCCCCACGACCCCTTATGTTCCCACAAGTGACTCCTTGACGCTGTTTATCACCTCCTTTGACCACATTATTCCAAGCACCTGCCAGCACGGCCATCCCAGCCCTTTCTGGCAAGCTCCCGTGGTGCAGAAGGAGCTATGGGAAGTCAACAGGGTTGATTTCTGCCAGCCTCGAGGTCTGTCCCCACCAGCCATGACCTCCTGTGCAGCCCCCGACCGCACTGTGGCATACAGAACAACAGCCAGGTGCTTATTAGGAAATCCA
This sequence comes from Vulpes lagopus, assembly GCF_018345385.1. Classification (NCBI taxonomy): domain Eukaryota; kingdom Metazoa; phylum Chordata; class Mammalia; order Carnivora; family Canidae; genus Vulpes; species Vulpes lagopus. The sequence goes on from NC_054837.1 coordinate 34,423,347, forward strand.
GCTCTAGTCCAGCACTCTGGAGCACTCACTGTTTCGGCACACAACACACTTTCACTCACTCATTCATTTGATCATACGTTCCTTCTCAGCTCAACTAGAAAAGTAAGTTCCATGAGGCCAGTCGCTTTGTTCCACATCCAGAGCCAGATCAACACCTGGCCCATGAAAGGCTCTCAAAAAATAATGAATGAAAAAGAAAAAAAAAAAAAAAGAATGAATGAGTGAATGAATGAATGACTGCACCCTGCAAGCAGAGGAAGGTTGGCATCCGAGGGACCATGAGATGCTAAGAAACCATCTATGCAACCTTTACAACTAAGCCAGATGGTGTCCTGCAGATCCTGTGATTTCCAGGGAAGCCTCTGAGAGCCCCACCAGGACCCTGTGGACCCAGTTCTGTTCTGGCTCACATTAGTATCATCCAGACTGGCCCCAGGTGGCCCTGGATCCTCAAACCCCTGTCTTCCCCGCACCTGCACTGCTGGGGCCAGAGCCACTGGCTCTCTGGAGCTGAGTGGGGCAGGCAGCAGGAGGCACTCACCTTGCAGATGCAAATGAGGATTCAGAATACACAGTTCCTTTTACCATAACAATCCAGAGGCAGTGCATTTTAAAAGCCCATTATTCTATTTTCAGATTTTAACAGTGCAAATGTCTCATTGCAGCTCATTTTGTAGCTTACTGAGCTGTGTTATATCATGAAAAGTGTCCAAGTACAAACTGAACATGTCTCAGGGAACACTATTATAGCTCCATCCCGGCGCAAACGAAGCAGAAAATCCAGCAGTTCAGAGGTGCGGGCAGCAGTAGGGCTAGCGGGCAGAGGGGCTGGCTGGGCGGGCTAGCACTGGGCATCACAGATTAATTGGGCAGCTCCGTATCGAAGAGCTCTCTGTTATCAAGCAGAGACGGAGAGAGGGAGGGAGGAAGAAATAAGAGAAAGCAGAGATTTCATTATAGTCTTTGAGCACTTAACAACAGCACACACATGAATTCACCTTCTATAACCAAAGAGTTTTCTTTCCTCTAAGTTCCACTTCCTGTGGCTGCCGAAAATAATCTCATCAGATCCCAAGCAAAAGAGGGCAGAGGGCCCTGGTGTCCAGCAAATGTTGTTATAGATGTTCACGTTCGCCCCAGCAGAGGACTTCAGAGCCAGTTCCTGGCCAGGGTCGAATTACAGTGGTTGGGAAAGCACTAAACCACGGAGAACAGCCCCTAGTTGCTGTTTCATGGAAAAGCTCAGCCGGGCTCATGCTCACTGTGTCCTCCTGAGCCCAAACCCAGTTCCACTTCTGATCCCGAGACCAGCTCTTCTCCCTGCATTCTCTCTCACCACCCAAACTCAGTGCAGGTTCCAGCCCCCAGCTCCACCACTTTATACCCCCTGCTCCCTTGCAGAACTACCTGCCCCTAACTGGCTCACCCTACTCTGAGCACATCTACCACCAAATGGGGAATTTGAACACGGACTGTCTTTTCTGAACCTCAGATATTCAGGAAAACCCTTTGTGACTTTTTTCAATATCTATATATACTACCCATAGTGTTATATACTAAATATTGTCCTTTAATACAACTCCATTTTTTTTAAAAAAAATTTACTTCGAGAAGAAGCCTCACATATTCCTATAAATTGAACCTCGATAGCACTCTAGGAAAAGTCTTAAGTTTGGTGATGGTACATCCTTGATAGGTATCTTTCTGCTGAAATTAGAAATTTTCAAGATTTAGAGAAATGTTACACACATTCTAACAAAAATTGAGGATTTCTCCTTCATGCAGACAGAAAGCCTTACAAATAATTTAAAAAGGAATTGCTTTCTCTCGGTGGGCTTAAATATTACATGTGCCGTGCTGCTATATCACCTAAAATCACTTGACTTACCACCAGCGAAGGGGCTGCAAACTGCAACCCAGCTACCCATGCCAGCCCACCACCTGCTGTTACAAATGATCTCCTAGGAATGCGGGTGTGCACCATTCATTCTTGCTTTTTCTGTGGCTGCTTTGTCTACACAGTGGCAGAGTTGGACAGTCACAGTAGAAATTGTACATCCCACAAAGCCAACAATATTTACTATGTAGCCCTTTGCAAATAATGTTTGTCAACCCCTGCACTAGTGGATGGACAATTCTTAGACAATCATGCCTTTTTGCCCATAGTCAGTTACCATCCCTCAAGGGAGGAGCTCTGGTTCCCTTTCACGGAGAGGGGGATTATAATACCTACTTTGCCATCACATTGATGAGAGAATAATGTACAAAAACCAGCAAGCATATCACTAACACCCAGTGAGTCTTCTGTGAATAAATGAATGAATAAATCTACCAATCCATGTATTTTTAACTCACATGGATTTTCCCCTGTATTCCATACCTGAAGCCCTTTGAGTTATTAGAGAATATAACCAACCAACAATGTTAGTGTAGTTCTTGAGGGCTACATTGCCCAATGACGTGGACGCCAGTCACAGACTTGCACGCCTATTCCTAACTGAGATGTGCTCTGAGCGTGGGACGCTGGATTTCAAAGGCCCTACCTTATAAAAGAACATTAATAATACATTTACATTGACTGTACGTTAAAAGGACAATGATTTGGATTTTTTAAGGTTTATTTATATATTATTTATTAAGTTATTTACTTATTCAAGTAATCTCGACACCCCACACTGGGGCTCGAACTCATAACCCTGAGATCAAGAGCCTCACGCTCCACTAATGGAGCCAGCCAGGCAACCCAATAATTTGGATTTTTAAAAATTAAATGACCTCTATTGTCAAAATTAAATTGTATGTTTGTATGTATTTATTTTCAGTGTGGTTATTGAAACTTTAAAATTATGTATGTGGCACACAGTGCGGTTCACACTGTATTTCTCTTGGGCAACACTGCCCCAGAGTTAACAAAGCACACTTCCTACTGTCTCAATAATTCTTCACAAATACCCCTGAACAGGCATCATCTTTCCCATTTTGCAGAGAGGATGCCAAGTGTCCATTTGGGTGAGCGCTCTGTCTGCGGGTACTTGCTAGTCGCTGCCGGCACCTGGACTCCTGCTCCTGACCTGTCTCCTGCACACCATAATGGCCGCACCTCCTAGGCTTCTTAGGATGTCTCCTCCTATAGGTAAGGGAGGGGCAAGGCTTCTGTATCAGGGAATATACGAGACGTACAGAAGATGTAGATGTATGATAGTGAACAGCCATGTCCCCACCACACAGTTTAAGAGATAAATGCTCTTCCTGATTCTACTGTACTCTCTCCTTCCCTCAAGGTAACTACTATCATCAACTTGAGTTCAACATCATGAACTTCTATTAATCACAATATAAGCCCATATACATTCAGTATACAACAATATGAATGGTCTATAGATACCGAAAAATCATGCAAATTTAAATGCATGTATATGTAAACACATACATATTATAAATATACGCACATGTTGTCAATGTATATACACACACAAACCAAACACGGCATTGTCTGGCATGGTTTTCAAGTTGCCCTGGTGTCATATGATTTTCCTTTAACTTATTTTATTTGCTGAAACGTTGGCTTGTTTGCTTGTGATTTGTCCGTTTCAATGCATAAGTCCTAGTTCATTCATGTTGGCTCAGGTACACTGCTCTACTGAACGCATGGAAGATTCATATCCATTTCTTTCTTGACAGAGCTTAGGTCATTTCTAAATGTTTCTCTGCTACAATCAGTGAACACCTCTGTTGCTGCCTCTGGTCTCAGATGCATACAATTTGGGGGGCGGGGGCATCTGTCCAGCAGAAGAACCACCACATCATAGAGGAAGAGCAGCGGGGCTTTGCAAGATACCGTGGATGGCTCTCCCAAGGGGACACATCAGTTTACATGCCCCCAGCATGTGCGCCCATACACACATTCCTATTATTTGCCTCTCTTCAGACTTTACCTTTTTGCCTATGGGATGAATATGAAATGATACTGCATATTCTGTGTTTAGCTCATTCTTGGAGATACTGAGTAGCTCTTCATGTGCTTATGATTGGCCGACAGCATTCCCTTCTCTGAGAATAGCTTGTCCACACTCTTTGCTAAATTTTCTATTGCATTGTTTAGCTTTTTCTTGCTGATTTGCATGAGCCCTTTAATTATTCTGATTTTTATTTCTTCTTTGTTGTTTCAGACACAGCCTGTTTTACAATTCTCTTGTCATACATACACTCTGCACATAGCACTGTGCCAAGCACACAGCCTGTGTTTAAAAAAGTGAGTATTACTGATTAATTAGTTTCACCCTCAAGGATGTATCTGTTTACATTCACTTGTGATACAAGTCAATTTTATTTGCAGCAAATCGTGTATGTCCTGTCTAAACAACTGTATTTGATTAACATAAAATGTGATTTCAATGAATAATGCACCAAATAAATAGGAAATACAGCTCCAAAATTTTCATGTTACACATTTTCACTCAAATAAAATCTATCTAATAGTGTTATACCCTCATAAATTAGTGTGTGTAATTGACAAAATAAAACTCCAAAATGAATTAACTACAGACTACAAAGCAAAATAGGTGAGTCCCCCAAACCTGATGATGAACACCCCTCAGGCAAGACAAAGGACACAGCTACTGTGGGCGGACACAAATCTACACACCTTCCTTAGTGCTTTCATGTAATCTTCACGATGTACGGTGGGTAATATTTCCTCATGTTTTCAAATGAAGAAAAGACTCAGAGAGGATCAGAAACTTCCCTCAAGTCACACCAAGAGTGATGGAGGCAGGACTCACACTCAGATCTCTCATTTCTTATTCAAAAGGTATTTGCTTACAGTACAGAGTTCTGACAACAGACATAAATGACGTGTCATTACTGAACTGGCTTCCAAATCCTCTCTCACGTGTGCATCCTCAAATAGCAGGGATGGTAGTGAACAATTTGGGCTTGTATTCTCAGGTATGAAATGTCCCCTGCTCCCCTGTGCCCCACTTCCCCCCCAAAAGCTATCAATTCAGTATATTTCAATATAAGCATAAGAAAGACCCAAAAAGTACGATAGTGCAATAAATGAGATGGAAATCTTGATCATTTGATGTGTACCTGTTCCCACCCACTACTCTTTAATCTTTGCAAAATATTATGATGAATCTAACTTTTTCTCTGATCTTGAGAGAATCTTTGACTCTAAAAGGAAATACTGGGTTCATTTGACATTCTTTATGAAACTTGCAAACAATTTCAGATGTACAATAACTATCTCAGACATATACAGCTAACACTTGGCTGAAGAAATAAAATCTTACAAATCCCACTGAAGCATCACTGACTCTCCTGCCTCGTGTTTGCTTTGCTACATGTCCCTGCCTCATACACAGAGGAATCTCCACTATGTCCTGGGTGCTGCCATTTACATGGATACAACTGCACATTCAATACACGCGTATCTACAACTCTGTTTGCATGTAATTACTTTGCAAGTTTACACAAAGTAGATCATACTATACGTGCCTACCTAGAGTCTGACCTTTTTTCTAAATAGAACATTTGTGACTAGTAAACTGGCGGCAGTTCATTCATTTTCTCTGCTATAGCACACACATTGAATGAATAACCTCATCTTTTATGTACACATTCCTTTTCGGATGAATATGGAAGTTGTTTCTAATGTTTTAACTGCCAGTAGCAATGCTGCTCGGAACAGTCTTAATCCCAGGCTTTATGAGCATTTCCTCTGGAATAGATCATTTTTAAAGAAAAACCTACTGGTCACTCCGCAGATCATGCATCTTCAAATCTACCAGGCATTGCAAAATCACTTGTCAACAGAGTTGTAACGATTGATCCAGAAGGGTCCTCGTTGCTTCATTTCATCAACAGTTGGTATTATCACACTTGGTAATTTTTGTCCATCTCATGGGTGCAAACCACACCTTGATTCATGTTCAATCTCCATTTCCATATGACTTTATTTCATTTATCTGTGAAACTGAGCATTGTTTCCAGGGCCATCCACAACACAGGTTTCCTTTCTGATGAACAGACTCTTCACATGTTTGCCTATTTTGTTTTGAATACACTTTGCACTATGCCAGCTGCCAATAATGTTACACCCTTAAAACTTGACAGGTACGTGACGGCTGCCCTGTTTGCCCTTGGGTACCGACCAACTCCTGGGGAGACAGAGAAATCAGCCTCACTCCGATGCGTCCTCTGCCCTTTGTGAATGAGCCACATGAAAACTACAAGGCAGGGGTGTGACGTGAGATCAGTACACATCTGTGGTACCCAATATTTTAAATTTTATTTCAAATTCCAGTATAGTTAACCTGCAATATTATATTAGTTTCAAGTGTACAATATAGTGACTCAATACTTCCATACATCACTTGGTGCACATCGCAACAGATGCACTCCTTCATCCCCATCACCTATTTTACCCATCTGCCCACTCACCTCCCCTCTGGTGACCACTAGTGTGTTCTCTGTAGATAAGAGTCTCTTACTTGGTTTCTCTATTTCTCTTTGCTTATTTGTTTTCTTTCTGAAATTTCATATCTGAATGAAATCATATGGCATTTGACTGTTTCTGATTGACTTACTTCACTTAGCATTCTAGCTGCATTCATGTTGTTGCAAATTGCAAGACTTCATTCTTTTTTATTACTGAATAATTTTCCAGTGTGTATTGGGGGCATGATCGTGCATATACACACACGTATACCACATCATCTTTATCCATTTATCACCCAGTAGACACTTGGGTTGCTTCCATAGTTGGCAATTGTAGATAATGCCGCTATAAACATCAGCGTGCATGGATGCCTCTGAATTACTGTTTTTGCATTTTGGGGGCAAATACCCAGTAGTGGAATTACTACATCATACAGTTATTCTATTTTTAACTTTTTTTGTATATATTCATTTATTGGAGTTCAATATGCCAACATATAGCATAACACCCAGGGCTCATCCTGTCAAGTGCCCCCCTCAGTGCCCTACACCCAGTCATCCCAACCCACTGCCCACCTCCCTTTCCACCCCCCTTGTTCGTTTCCCAGAGTTAGGTGTTTCTCATGTTCTGTCTCCCTCTCTGATATTTCCCACTCATTTTATCTCCTTTCCCCTATATTCCCTTTCACTATTTTTTAATATTCCCCAGATGAATGAGACCATATAATGATTGTCCTTCTCCAATTGACTTATTTCACTCAGTATAATACCCCCAGTTCCATCCACGTCGAAGCAAATGGTGGGTATTTGTCGTTTCTAATGGCTGAGGAATATTCCATTGTACACATAAACCACAGCTTCTTTATCCATCATCTTTCAATGGACACCGAGGCTCCTTCCACAGTTTGGCTATTGTGGACATTGCTGCTAGAAACATTGGGGTGCAGGTGTCCTGGCATTTCACTGCGTCTGTGTCTTTGGGGTAAATCCCCAGCAGTGCAATTGCTGGGTCGTAGGGCAGGTCTATTTTTAACTCTTTGAGGAGCCTCCACACAGTTTTCCAGAGTGGCTGCACCAGTTCACGTTCCCACCAACAGTGCAGGAGGGTTCCCTTTTCTCCACATCCTCTCCAACATTTGTGGTTTCCTGCCTTGTTAATTCTCCCCATTCTCACTGGTGTGAGATGGGATCTCATTGTGGTTTGGATTTGTATTTCCTTATGGCAAGTGATGCAGAGCATCTTCTCATGTGCTGGTTGGCCATGTCTATGTCTTCCTCTGTGAGATTTCTGTTCATATCTTTTGCCCATTTCATGATGGGATTGTTTGTTTTTTTGCTGTTGAGTTTAATAAGTTCTTTATATATCTTGGATACTAGCCCTTTATCTGATACATCATTTGCAAATATCTTCCCCCATTCTGTAGGTTGTCTTTTAGTTTTGTTGTCTGTATCCTTTGCTGTGCAAAAGCTTCTTATCTTGATGAAGTCCCAATAGTTCATTTTTGTTTTTGTTTCTCTTGCTTTCATGGATGTATCTTGCAAGAAATTACTGTGGCTAAGTTCAGAAAGGGTATTGCCTGTGTTCTCCTCTAGGATTATTTGTTCCAACTCTCTGAAGAAAGTCCAAGTTATTTTGATAGGGATTGCACTAAATGTGTAAATTGCCCTAGGTAGCATTGATATTTTCTCATTATTAATTCTTCCAATCCATGAGCATGGAATTTTTTCCATCTCTTTGTGTCTTACTCCATTTCTTTCAGAAGTGTTCTGGAGTTTTTAGGGTATACATCCTTTACCTCTTTGGTTACGTTTATTCCTAGATATCTTATGCTTTTGGGTGCAATTGTAAATGGGATTGACTCCTTAATTTCTCTTTCTTCAGTCTCATTGTTAGTGTATAGAAATTCCACTGATTTCTGGGCATTAATTTTGTATCCTGCCACACTGCCGAATTGCTGTATGAGTTCTAGAAATTTTGGAGTGGAGTCTTGGGTTTTCTATGTACATTATCGTGTCATCTACAAAGAGGGAGAGTTTGACTTCTTCTTTGCCAATTTGAATGTCTTTTGTTTCTTTTTGTTGTCTGATTGCTGAGGCTAGGACCTTTACTACTATGCTGAATGGCAGTGGGGAGAGTGGACATCCCAGTCATGTTCCTGATCTTAAGGGAAAGGCTCCCAGTGTTTCCCCATTAAGAATGATATTTGCTGTGGGCTTTCTGTAGATGGCTTTTAAGCTGCTGAGGTAGGTTCCCTCTATCCCTCAACTCTGAAGAGTTTTGATCAGGAATGGATGCTGTATTTTGTCAAATGCTTTCTCTGCATCTATTGAGAGGATCATATGGTTCTTGTTTTTTCTCTTGTTGATATGATCTCTCACGTTGATTTCTTCACGAGTCTTGAACCAGCCTTGCATCCCAGGGATAAATCTCACTTGGTCATGGTAAATAATCGTCTTAATGTACTGTTGGATCCTATTGGCTAGTATCTTGTTGAGAATTTTTGCATCTATGTTCATCAGGGATATTGGTCTATATAATTCTCCTCTTTTGGTGGGGTCTTTGTCTGGTTTTGGAATTAAGGTGATGCTGGCCTCAGAACGAATTTGGAAGTATTTTCTCTCTTTGTATCTTTCCAAACAGCTTTAGTCGAATAGGTATTGTTTCTTCCTTAAAAGTTTGATATAATTCCCCTGGGAAGCCATCTGGCCCTGGACTTTTGTGTCTTGGGAGGTACTTGATGACTGCTTCAATTTTCTCCCTGGTTATTGGCCTGTTGAGGTTTTCTATTTCTTCTTGTTTCAGTTTTGGTAGTTTGTGGTTTTCGAGAAATGTGTCCATTTTTTCTAAATTGCCTAATTTATTGGCGTATAGCTGTTCGTAATATGTTTTTAAAATCATTTGTATTTCCTTGGTATTGGTTTTGATCTCTCCATTTTCATTCGTAATTTTATTAATTAATCTTTTCTCTTTTGTTTTTAATAAGGCTGGCTAATGATTTATCTATCTCATTAATTCTTTCAAAGAACCAACTCCTGGTTTTGTTGATCTGTTCTAAAATTCTTTCGGTCTCTATTTCATTAGGTTCTGCTCGAATCTTTATTAACTCTCTTCTGCTTGGTGTAGGTTTTATTTGCTGTTCTTTATGACCCTTAGGTGCAAGTTTAGCTTGTGTATTTGAGTTTTTTCCAATTTTTTGAGGGATGCTTGTATTGTGATGTATTTCCCTCACATGACTGCTTTTCCTGTATCCCAAAGATTTTGAACGGTTGTGTCTTCATTCTCATTAGTTTCCATGAATCTTTTTAATTCTTCTCTAATTTCCTGGTTGACTTTTTCATCTTTTAGCAGGATGGTCTTTAACCTCCTCATCTTTGAATTTCTTCCAAATTTCTTCGTGTGATTGAGTTCAAGTTTCAAAGCATTATGGTCTGAAAATATGTAGGGGACAATCCCAATTGTCAATCCCAAATCAGGTGGACCTGATTTGTGAGAGGAGGGGCAAGATGGCGGAAGAGTAGGGTCCCCAAATCACCTGTCCCCACCAAATTACCTAGATAACCTTCAAATCATCCTGAAAATCTACAAATTCAGCCTGAGATTTAAAGAGAGAACAGCTGGAACGCTACAGTGAGAAGAGTTCGTGCTTCTATCAAGGTAGGAAGACCGGGAAAAAGAAATAAAGAAACAAAAGGCATCCAAGGGGGAGGGGCCCCACGAAGAGCCGGGCTGAGGCCGGGGCGAGTGTCCCCAGGACAGGAGAGCCCCGTCCTGGAGAAGCAGGAGCTGCACCAATCTCCCCGGGCGGAAAGGGGCTCGCAGGGAGTTAGAGCAGGACCCAGGAGGGCGGGGATGCCCTCGGGCTCCCGGGGACACTAACAGACACCTGCGCCCCGGGGAGAGTGCGCCGAGCTCCCTAAGGGCTGCAGCGCGCCTGGCAGGACCCGGAGCAGCTCGGAGGGGCTCGGGCGGCGGCTCCGTGGAGGGGGCTGCAGGGCTGGAGCGTGAATCCACCAGCTCAGGCCCCGGAGCACAGGGCGCCGGGACACAGCCCAGGATCCGGCCTCCCCGCGGACAGGCAGAGGCCGGGAGGGCCCAGGAGAGCAAGGACACTCCTGCCCGGAGCTGAGCAGATCAGCGGCCCCACCCAGGAGCCTCCAGGCCCTGCAGACTGAGAGCTCCGTGGTTACTGCGGGAGCCGACTCCAGGGCTCCAGAGCTGGCTGCCGCCACTGGGGTTGTTCCTACTGGGGCCTCACAGGGTGAGCAACCCCCACTGAGCCCTGCACCAGGCAGGGGCAGAGCAGCTCCCCCAAGTGCTCACACCTAAAAATCAGCACAACAAGCCCCTCCCCCAGAAAACCAGCTAGATGGACCAGTTCCAGAGGAAGTCAAGGGACTTAAAGCATACAGAATCAGAAGATACACCCCGTGTTTTGTTTTGTTTCATTTTGCTTTTTGATTTCTGTTTGCTTCCCCCATCTTTTTTTTTCCTTTCTTTCTTTTTCTTTCTCTTTTTCTTCTCTTTTTTCTTTTTTTCTTCCTTTTTTCTTTTTCTCTTTTCTTTCCTTCTTTCTCTCCTCTCTTTTTCTCCTTTTCCCAATACAACTTGTTTTTGGCCACTCTGCACTGAGCAAAAAGACTAGAAGGAAAACCTCGTCTCAAAGAAAGAATCAGAAACAGTCCTCTCTCCCACAGAGTTACAAAATCTGGATTACAATTCAATGTCAGAAAGCCAATTCAGAAGCACTATTATACAGCTACTGGTGGCTCTAGAAAAAAAGCATAAAGGACTCAAGAGACTTCATGACTGCATAATTTAGATCTAATCAGGCAGAAATTAAAAATCAATTGAATGATATGCAATCCAAACTAGAAGTCCTAACAATGAGGGTTAATGAGGTGGAAGAACGAGTGAGTGACATAGAAGACAAGTTGATGGCAAAGAGGGAAACTGAGGAAAAAAGAGACAAACAATTAAAAGACCATGAAGATAGATTAAGGGAAATAAACGACAGCCTGAGGAAGAAAAACCTACGTTGAATTGGGGTTCCTGAGGGTGCCGAAAGGGACAGAGGGCCAGAATATGTATTTGTACAAATCATAGCTGAAAACTTTCCTAATCTGGGAAGGGAAACAGGCATTCAGATCCAGGAAATAGAGAGATCCCCCCCTAAAATCAATAAAAACTATTCAACACCTCAACATTTAATAGTTAAGCTTGCAAATTCCAAAGATAAAAAGAAGATCCTTAGCAGCAAGAGACAAGAAATCCCTGACTTTTATGGGGAGGAGTATTAGGGTAACAGCAGACCTCTCCACAGACCCTGGCAGGCAGAAAGGGCTGGCAGGATGTATTCAGGGTCCTAAATGAGAAGAACATGCAACCAAGAATACTTTATCCAGCAAGGCTCTCATTCAAAATGGATCGAGAGCTAAAGAGCTTTAAAGAAGGGCAGGAACTGAAAGAATATGTGACCTCCAAACCAGCTCTGCAAGAAATTTTAAGGGGACTCTTAAAATTCTCCTTTAAGAAGAAGTTCAGTGGAACAATCTACAAAAACAAGGACTGGATAGATATCATGATGACACTAAACCCATATCTTTCAATAGTAACTCTGAACGTGAACAGGCTTAATGACCCCATCAAAAGGCGCAGGGTTTCAGACTGGATAAAAAAGCAGGACCCATCTATTTGCTGTGTACAAGAGACTCATTTTAGACAGAAGGACACCTACAACCTGAAAATAAAAGGTTGGAGAACCATTTACCATTCAAATGGTCCTCAAAAGAAAGCAGGGGTAGCCATCCTTATATCAGATAAACTAAAATTTACCCCGAAGACTGTAGTGAGAGATGAAGAGGGACACTATATCATACTTAAAGGATCTATCCAACAAGAAGACTTCACAATCCTCAATATATATGCCCCGAATGTGGGACCTGCCAAATATTTAAATCAATTAATAACCAAAGTGAAGAAATACTGGGATAATAATACACTTATACTTGGTGACTTCAATCTAGCTCTCTCTATACTAGATAGGTCTTCTAAGCACAACATCTCCAAAGAAACAAGAGCTTTAAATCATACACTGGACCAGATGGATTTCACAGATATCTACAGAACTTTACATTCAAACTCAACTGAATACACATTCTTCTCAAGTACACATAGAACTTATCCAGAATAGACCACATACTGGGTCTGAACCAATACCAAAAGACTGGGATCATCCCCTGCATATTCTCAGACCATAATGCCTTGAAATTAGAACTAAATCACAACAAGAACTTTGGAAGGACTTAAAACACATGGAGGTTAAGGACCATCCTGCTAAAAGATGAAAGGGTCAACCAGGAAATTAAGGAAGAATTAAAAAGATTCATGGAAACTAATGAGAATGAAGATACAACCATTCAAAATCTTTGGGAAGGGATCCCTGGGTGGTGCAGCGGTTTGGCGCCTGCCTTTGGCCCAGGGCGCGATCCTGGAGACCCAGGATCGAATCCCACATCAGGCTCCCGGTGCATGGAGCCTGCTTCTCCCTCCGCCTGTGTCTCTGCCTCTCTCTCTCTCTCTATGACTATCATAAATAAATAAAAAAAATTAAAAAAAAATCTTTGGGAAGCAGCAAAAGCAGTCCTGAGGAGGAAATACATCGCAATACAAGCATCCATTCAAAACCTGGAAAGAACTCAAATACAAAAGCTCACCTCACACATAAAGGAGCTAGAGAAAAAACAGCAGATAGATCCTACACCCAGCAGAAGAAGAGAGTTAATTAAGATTCGAGCAGAACTCAACGAAATCGAGACCAGAAGAACTGTGGAACAGATCAACAAAACCAGGAGTTGGTTCTTTGAAAGAATTAATAAGATAGATAAACCATTAGCCAGCTTATTAAAAAGAAGAGAGAGAAGACTCAAATTAATAAAATCATGAATGAGAAAGGAGAGATCACTACCAACACCAAGGAAATACAAACGATTTTAAAAGCATATTATGAACAGCTATATGCCAATAAATTAGGCAATCTAGAAGAAATGGACGCATTCCTAGAAAGCCACAAACTACCAAAACTGGTACAGGAAGAAATAGAAAACCTGAACAGGCCAATAACCAGGGAGGAAATTGAAGCAGTCATCAAAAACCTCCCAAGACACAAGAGTCCAGGGCCAGATGGCTTCCCAGGGGAATTCTATCAAACGTTTAAAGAAGAAACCATACCTATTCTACTAAAGCTGTTTGGAAAGATAGAAAGAGATGGAGAACTTCCAAATTCGTTCTATGAGGCCAGCATCACCTTAATTCCACAACCAGACAAAGACCCCACCAAAAGAGGAGAATTACAGACCAATATCCCTGATGAACATGGATGGAAAAATTCTCAACAAGACACTAGCCAATAGGATCCAACAACACATTAAGAAAATTATTCACCTTCACCATGACCAAGTAGGATTTATCCCCGGGACACAAGGCTGGTTCAACACTTGTAAAACAATCAATGGGATTCATCACATCAGCAAGAGAAAAACCAAAAACCATATGATCCTCTCAATAGATGCAGAGAAAGCGTTTGACAAAATACAGCATCCATTCCTGATCAAAACTCTTCAGAGTGGAGGGAGAGAGAGAATATTTCTTGACATCTTAAAAGCCATCTGCGAAAAGCCCACAGCAAATATCATTCTCAATGGGGAAGCACTGGGAGCCTCTCCCTAAGATCAGGAACAAGACAGGGATGTCCACTCTCACCACTGCTATTCAACATAGTACTGGAAGTCCTCGCCTCAGCAATCAGACAACAAAAAGACACTAAAGGCATTCGAATTGGCAAAGAAGAAGTCAAACTCTCCCTCTTCGCCAATGACATGATACTCTACATAGAAAACCCAAAAGCCTCCACCCCAAGATTGCTAGAACTCATACAGCAGTTTGGTAGCATGGAAGGACACAAAATCAATGCCCAGAAATCAATGGCATTTCTATACACTAACAATGAGACTGAAGAAAGAGAAATTAAGGAGTCAACCCCATTTACAATTGCACCCAAAAACATTAGATACCTAGGAATAAACCTAACCAAAGAGACAAAGGATCTATACTCTAAAAACTATAGAACATTTCTGAAAGAAATTGAGGAAGACACAAAGAGATGGAAAAATATTCCTTGCTCATGGATTGGCAGAATTAATATTGTGAAAATGTCAATGTTACCCAGGGCAATTTACATGTTTAATGCAATCCCTATCAAAATACCATGGACTTTATTCAGAGAGTTAGAACAAATTATTTTAAGATTTGGGTGGAATCAGAAAAGACCCCGAATAGCCAGGGGAATTTTAAAAAAGAAAACCATATCTGGGGGCATCACAATGCCAGATTTCAGGTGGTACTACAAAGCTGTGGTCATCAAGACAGTGTGGTACTGGCACAAAAACAGACACGTAGATCAATGGAACAGAATAGAGAACCCAGAATTTGACCCTGACCTTTATGTTCAACTAATATTCGACAAAGGAGGAAAGACTATCCATTGGAAGAAAGACAGTCTCTTCAATAAATGGTGCTGGGAAAGTTGGACATCCACATGCAGAAGAATGAAACTAGACCACTCTCTTGCACCAGACACAAAGATAAACTCAAAATGGATGAAAGATCTAAATGTGAGACAAGATTCCATCAAAATCCTAGAGGAGAACACAGGCAACACCCTTTTTGAACTCGGCCACAGTAACTTCTTGCAAGATACATCCACGAAGGCAAAAGAAAAAAAGCAAAAATGAACTATTGGGACTTCATCAAGATAAGAAGCTTTTGCACAGCAAAGGATACAGTCAACAAAACCAAATGACAACCTCCAGAATGGGAGAAGATATTTGCAAATGACGTATCAGATAAAGGGCTAGTTTCCAAGATCTATAAAGAACTTATTAAACTCAACACCAAGGAAACAAACAATCCAATCATGAAATGGGCAAAAGACATGAACAGAAATCTCACAGAGGAAGACATAGACATGGCCAACACGCACATGAGGAAATGCTCCGCATCACTTGCCATCAGGGAAATACAAATCAAAACCACAATGAGATCCCACCTCACACCAGTGAGAATGGGGAAAATTAACAAGGCAGGAAACCACAAATGTTGGAGAGGATGTGGAGAAAGGGGAACCCTCCTGCACTGTTGGTGGGAATGTGAACTGGTCCAGCCTCTCTGAGAAACTGTGTGGAGGTTCCTCAAAGAGTTAAAGATAGACCTGCCCTACGAGACCCAGGAATTGCACTGTTGGGGATTTACCCCAAAGATACAGATGCAATGAAACGCTGGGACACCTGCACCCCAATGTTTATAGCAACAATGTCCACAGTAGCCAAACTGTGGAAGAAGCCTCAGTGTCCATCGAAAGATGATGGATAAAGAAGCTGTGGTTTATGTATACAATGGAATATTCCTCAGCCATTAGAAAGGACAAATACCCACCATTTGCTTCAACGTGTATGGAACTGGAGGGTATTATGCTGAGTGAAGTAAGTCAATTGGAGAAGGACAAACATTGTATGTTCTCATTCATTTGGGGAACATAAATAATATTGAAAGGGAATAGAAGGGAAGGGAGAAGAAATGTGTGGGAAATATCAGAAAGGGAGACAGAACATAAAGACTCCTAACTCTGGGAAATGAACTAAGGGTGGTGCAAGGGGAGGAGGGTGGGGGGTGGGGGTGAATGGGTGACGGCCACTGAGGGGGCACTTGACGCGATGAGCAATGGGTGTTATTCTGTATGTTGGTAAATTGAACACCAATAAAAAATAAATTTATTATAAAAAAAAAAAGAAGTCAGAGAAATACAAAAAAAAAAAAAAAAAAGACCTGATTTGTGACCCAGTATATGGTCTATTCTGGAGAAAGTTCCATGTGCACTTGAGAAGAATGTGTAGTCAGTTGCATTTGGATGTAAAGTTCTGTAAATATCTGTGAAATCATCTGATCCATTGTATTATTTAAAGCTCTCATTTCTTTGGAGACGTTATGTTTAGAAAATCTGTCATTTGTAGAAAGCGCCATGTTAAAGTCTCCCAGTATTAGTGTATTATTATGTAAGTATGTCTTAACTTTGGTTATTAATTGATTGATATACTGGCAACTCCCATATTAGGAGCATAAATATTCATGATTGTTAGGTCCTCTTGTTAGATCCTTTAAGTATGATATAGTGTCCCTTTTCATCTCTTACTACAGTCTTTGGGATAAACTTTAATTTATCTGATATAAGGATTGCTACCCCTGCTTTCTTTTGAGAACCATTTGAATGGTAAATGATTCTCCAACCTTTCATTTTCAGGCTGTAGGTGTCCTTAGGTCTAAAATGAGTCTCTTGTAGACAGCAAATAGAGGTGTCTTGCTTTTTTAATCCAGTCTGAAACCCTGCGCCTTTTGATGGGATCATTAAGCCCATTCACATTCAGAGTTACTATTGAAAGATATGAATTTAATGTCATCATAATAACTATTCAGTCCCTGTTTTGTGGGTTCTTTCCATGTCCTCTTTCTTTTACAGAATCCCCCTTAATATTTCTTACAGAGCTGGTTTGGTGGTCACATATTCTTTCAGTTCCTGCCTATCTTGGAAGCTCTTTATCTCTCCTTCTATTCTGAATGAGAGCCTTGCTGGATAAAGTATTCTTGGCTGCATGTTTTTCTCATTTAGGATCCTAAATATATCCTGCCAACCCTTTCTGGCCTCCCAGGTCTCTGTGGAGAGGTCTGCTGTGAATCTAACATTTCTCCCCATATAAGTTAGGGATCTCTTGTCTCTCACTGCTTTAAGGATTTTCTCTTTATCTTTGGAATTTGCAAGTTTCACTATTAAATGTCAGGGGGTTGAACAATTTTTATTAATTTTAGGGGGGATCTTTCTATCTCCTGGACCTGAATGCCTGTTTCCCTCCACAAATTAGGGAAGTTTTCAGCTATGATTTGTTCAAATATGCTTTCTGGTCCTCTGTCCCTTTCAGCCTCCTCTGGATCCCCAATTAAACGTAGATTTTTTTCCTTCTGAGGCTGTCATTTATTTCCCTTAACGTTTCCTCATGATCTTTTAATTGTTTTTCTCTTTTCCTCACCTTCCTTCCTTGCCCTCAACTTGTCTTCTATGTCACTCACTCTTCCTTCTACCTCATTAACCCTCATCCTTAGGACCTCCAGTTTGGATTGCATCTCACTTAATTGATTTTTAATTTCAGCATGATTAGATCTAAATTCTGCAGTCATGAAGTCTCATGAATCCTTTATGCTTTTTTCCAGAGCCACTAGTAGCTTCATAATTGTGCTTCTGAATTGGCTTTCTGACATTGAATTGCAATCCTAATGCTGTAACTCTGTGGCAGGAAGTACTGTTTTCTGATTCTTTCTTTTGTGGTGAGTTCTCCTCTTTGTCATTCTGCTCAGTGCAGAGTGGCTAAAAGCGAGTTGTATTGGAAAAAGGAAGAAAAAGAAAAAAAAAAACAAAAACATGAGGGGTATCCTTGGTTCTATATACTGTAAATCCCTCGCCTTCCCCTGGAGCTTCCCAGTGCTGCTCGGTCAACACTTGCTCTTCCCCAGTCCTTCCAGCTGGTCTTCTGGGCGAGGGGCTGCTGTGCTGATTCTCAGGTGTGTGCCCCTGGGGGAGCTGCCCCACCCTCCGCCAGGTGCACGGCTCCGTTGGAGCTGTTCACCCCGTGAGGCTCCTGTGCCCTGGTGGCCCCGCTCCATCCCAGGCGCAGGGTGACCCCCGGAGGAACCACCGCACTGGCGGCGGCCAGCTCTCCAGCCCCAGGGTCAGCTCCCGCAGTCACCCCCGCCGCTCCCAGTCCGCAGGGGCCCGAGTGCTCCCAGGGCCGGGGCGCTGACCTGCACACCTCGGGTCGCCCAGCGGCAGGAGCGTCCCCGCTGTCCTGGGCCCTCCCGCCTCCGCCCGGCCCAGGGAGCGCAGGATGGGGGCTGTGTACCCCGCGCCCTGGGCTCGCTCCCGGGCCCCGCCGGGCGCTCCCGCCCTTCATGGAGATGGGCCCGCGGTGTGGGTGTGGGGCTGTCCCCGGGGCCCCTCCTGGATCAGCGACCCCTGGAGCCTGGGGGCCACCCCCCGCCCCTCCTGGGATCCTGCCCGAGCCCCCTGCGAGCGCCTTTCCCTTTCCGTCCGGGAAGGATCCGGAGGATTTGCCAAGTTCCCGCCTCTGCAGGCCCGGACGTACCGGCTCAAAGCGGGGCCCCGCATCCACTGGATCCTTTTTTATTTTATTTTTCCGCCTTTCTACCTTGTTAGCAGCGCGAACTCTGGTCTCTGAAGCGTTCCAGCTGTTCGCTCCTTAAATCTCAGGCCGAATCCGTAGGTTTTCGGGATGCTTTGAAAGTTCTCTAGGTAAGTTAGTGGGGACAGGGGACTTGGGGACCCTACTCCTTCACCATCTTGCCCTGCCCCCTATTTTTAACTTTTTTTGAGGAACCTCCATACTGTCTTCCAGAGGAACTGCTCCAGTTTGCATTCCTACCAACCGTGCAATAGGGTTGCTTTTTCTCACCATCCTTGCCAACACTTGCTTCATATGTTGTTGATTTTAGCCATTCTGACAGGTGTGGGGTGATATTGTAGTTTTTGATTTGCATCTCTCTGATGATGAAAGATATTGGGCATCTTCTCATGCGCCTGCTGGTCATCTGGATGTCTTCTCTAGGGAAATGGCTACTCATGTCTTCTGCCCATTTTTTAATTGGAAAAAAAAATTATCTGGGATGTTGACTTGTATTAGGTCTTTATATATTTTGGTTACTAACTCTTATCAGATGCATCATTTGCAAATATCTTCTCCCATTCTGTAGGCTCTCTTTCAGTTTTGCTGACTGTTTCTTTCACTGTGCAGAAGCTTTTAATTTTACGTAGTCCCAATAGTTTATTTTTGCTTTTATTTCCCTTGCCTCAGGAGACATATCTACAAAATTGTTGCTATGGCTGATGTCAGAGACTTTACTGCCTATGTACTCTTCAAGGGTTTTATGGTTTTAGGTCTCACATTTCGGCCTTTAATCCATTCCAATAGTGCCAGGGATTACGGGACTATAAGAGACTTTATAACGTCTTCAGCAAATTGGAGTAAAATACTGATTCTAGGTTTTGAATTCCAAATTTTTGTAACATTGATAATTCACTTAGTAGTTTCTAGTAAGTAGTAAGCTTTAGTCACATGTAAAAATGAAATCTATGGAATTGTAAACTATTCGCCTGTCACAATCAAAGCAAGGATGTGCAGCTTTAGATCAAACAGCCTATAAGGGGGTTTCTACCAACTCTACTGGCACTTTGAAACCTTGATCATGAGTCACTTGTAGAAAACACCTTCTTTAAGCAATGTAATATGCCTGAATC
The DNA here is from genome assembly GCF_018345385.1 of Vulpes lagopus. Classification (NCBI taxonomy): domain Eukaryota; kingdom Metazoa; phylum Chordata; class Mammalia; order Carnivora; family Canidae; genus Vulpes; species Vulpes lagopus. Next base: position 34,443,200 of record NC_054837.1, read on the forward strand.
TGTATCTGTTCCACAGAGAAGAATGGCATAGAACCTGGTCAATAGATGACTATGGAAGCCCACCTCCAACAAACAACTTTCAGTATAGAGCCCTCATTCATTCATTCATTCATTCATTCATTCAGCCATTACATTTTTGAGTACTGGTAGTAGACAGGGAAATGGCACCAAAGGTGTCCATGTCCTATGCCCAGGAACCTGTGACCACTTTATGTTACTAGGCAAGGGGGATTAAACTTGCAGGTGGAGTTAAGGTTTCTAACCAGCTGACACTGATGTAGGGAGGTGGTCCAATATAAGCTTGAGGGTCCTTTACATGTAGAACAGAGAGGCAGGAAGTCAGAGTCAGAAAGATCTGAAGACGTTATACTACTGAGTTTCCAGATGAAGGAAAGGGCCACGAGCCAGGGAATAGACAGCCTCCAGAAGCTGGAAAACGTGCATGGAAACCTTCTTCCCTAGAGCTTCTACCAAAAAAAAAGATCCCTGTCAACATCGTGATTTAATTCATTGAGATACATTTAAGACTTCTAGCCTACAGAAGTATAGGATATAAACTGTGCTATTGTAAGCCACCAAATTTGGTGATGAATATATATAGTGATTAATAACCAGAATGCATCTTTTTATTAAGAATTCCAGCATTATAAAATTGACTGCTATATTGTGCTGCCACTCAAAAAGGAAGCTTTCTAAAATGTTTGGCCTAGGGGAAAAAAGATAATTTTCTTACGTCCCAGATCCTTAGAAATTCTCAAAAGCAAATAAGTGTTTACTCATGTTCCCTGCTCCAATAGAGCACAAAAGAGTAGTCAGATTGAAGGGCTGTTATTTGTGAACTGAGAACAGCTTGATTTTCTTCTAATAATGGGTAAGATAATCAGCAAGTAAAAACCCCCCCAAAAAAACAAAATCCAGAAACAACTCTGCTCTGTTAAGTTCTGTGCAATGAGTCTTAACACAGAATATCTTTTTTTGCAGATTACTGTAAAAAGCCTTTGCAATATGACGGTATATGACACAGTAGATTTTGATTATAACTGCTTTCTTATGAAATGCAATTCAGCTCTAAAAAATAATAGCTAGTTCAGAGAATGATTCAGCTGAATTTATTTAACAGCATTCTCTAAATCTTCAAAGTAGGTATAATTTTCACCTCACGAACAACACCGTGCCTATCTTTAGGTCAAAGCCAAGGAATGTTAATGAGGCACACCTGTGAATTGAGGCTAAACTAGACGGGATTACGGAGACCTGGAGGAGATGCTTGCAGAAAGGCATTATCCGAGCTGTTCAACGGAGTTATTGCAGGGGCACGGTTCAGTCATTGCCTGCAACCCCTGAAAAGGGACAGTGTGGCATAGGAATGGGTAGTGGTGGTGGAGGCCAGAGGGCGGGGTGAAATCTATGTTGTAAAGTGGCATGCTCCATAGTGAAGGTAAAGTGATCACATCACAGCTGACCCTTGAACAACACATGTTTAAACTGCATGGGTCCACTGACACAGATTTTTTTAAAAAATAAATACAGTCTAGGACTCTAAATGCATTTTCTCTCCTTCATGATTTTGCTAACATTTTCTTTTCTTTTGCTTACTTGATTGTAAGCACACAGTATATAACACAAACAGCATACAAAATAGGTGCTAATCAATTGGTTATGTTATTGGGAAGGCCATCAGGAGCCTATCGGTGGTTAGGTTTTGGAGGAATTAAAGTTATGCATGGATTTTCCACTATGTGGTGAAGAGGGGGTCATGACCCCAACTCTTGCATTGTTCAGGGGTCAACCCTACATGGATATATAGGAAAGTAATAAATAAATCAATGAGAAAGGCGACTCATTCTGTACCCAAGACTCTGAGGCTCCCTGGGGAAGGCAGCTGTAGTGCAGTGACCTGGGTGCAAAACCAGCTCTCAGGGGGAGTCATAAAGGCACCACTTTCTTACCATCACTTCTGAAACTGTCACTTCCTCCTCCTGCCTCTTCTTCTTGCATCTCGTGTTCACAGGGCCAGACAGAGGTCTGGTGGGGTTGGCTGCAACCACCCAATATAGAGGACTATGCTGGGCAGACTGCTGTGTCAAGTACCGTGTGGAATATAACTCACTGATGCAGCCGGCCCTCCTGTATGGCTGGTCTGCATTTTGTTGGTTTTTGTTTGCTTTTGTATTGATCCCGAAGTCTGGTCCAAGCAACTGTTTTTTTTTTTTTAAAGATTTATTTATTTATTCATGATAGACAGACAGACAGAGAGAGAGAGAGAGAGAGGCAGAGACACAGGCAGAGGGAGAAGCAGGCTCCATGCACTGGGAGCCCGACGTGGGACTCGATCCCGGGACTCCAGGATCACACCCTGGGCCAAAGGCAGGCGCTAAACCCCTGAGCCACCCAGGGATCCCCTGGTCCAAGCAACTGTGCAAGTCAGTAAAAGGCTCATGTGGCATGAAGCCTGCATGCTGTTGCTGCCCTTTAGAAAGGAGCCATCTCATAGAGTGTGAGGAGGAGCCCATGTTTGGGTGTCCAAGTATCAGCCTGTACACTTGGCACCTAAACACACCATCTCAAAACCCCTTGTCCACCGGGTGGGGATTTGCCAGGCAGTGGGAGCAGATACCCTATGGGATCTGGCAAATGACTCTCCATGCTAGCTGGTTTCTAACTTATTTTCTCAGGTGTAAATGCTCTAGCCACAGATTTGGTGAACATATCACTAGTGCCACCAGCAGAACAGAGGTGGGAGGTACTCGGGTGGGAGGCACGCGAGTGGCTGCAGTGTACTACCATCAAAGCCTGTTCTAGTTAGTTTACTCTCTCACTGTCCAGGGTTGTTCTCTAGTCTTAGCCACTCACAAACAGCACTGCTAAAACACAAGCTACAACAGGGCAGGTAGGAAAGGCAGCATCTCAAAGAGGAAAAAAAAAATGTCACTGGTAGAGACATTTGCTCGGTCCATATTCAGGTTGTGACTCTGAGTTGTGTGGCGCTGTTCCAGGAAGCAGAAAGTTAAGAGGTAAAGCCATCTCCTGGCTACATCTACCACCACCACCACCCCCCACTTTTTTTAAATCAAGGCAGGATAGAGTTCCATGCAAGTCATTCCTAAAGATCGAGATTCAGACCTCACCAGAGCAGAGGGGATCAAAGACCCACATCTGCCACAAACCATCAAACCATCTAGAAGTAACAATCATCACTGGATGTTTTGCCCCCTGGATAAAATCAGAATTCTATTAGATAAGAACAAGGAGGAATGGGATGTTGGCCAGGTAACTAGCAGCTTCTGGCAGGGTGACCAGGACTAAATTCTGAATAGCTGAGACCACAGCACTGTGCAGTCCGTCTATGACTATCCACCTAAGGAATAAAAGACGAAGAGAGACTTTCAATCCCAGGCCATGAATATATCCAACCTCCCCAAAATATTTTGCTTTGCATTAGCAGATATCCCGGGGGAAACCCTTCCCCATGTAGTCATACAGTGCTTTTTATCTCTGTCCCTCTCCAAGGAAAAAATCATGTGAGATTAAGAGACTTTCACAATTATCCTCCAATTAGGAAAATCACTATCCGGGAGTCCTCTGCAGAAGGGTAGCCTATGCATTCAAAACAATAGAGGAGAAATGGAATCTTTGGGCAGCCCTGGTGGCGCAGCAGTTTAGCGCCCTCTGCAGCCCAGGGCGTGATCCTGGAGACCCGGGATCGAGTCCCACGTCAGGCTTCCTGCATGGAGCCTGCTTCTCCCTCTGTCTGTGTCTCTGCCCACCACCCCCCTCGAATAAATAAATAAATCTTAAAAAAAAAAAAAAAAAAAAAAGAAATGGAATCTTTACACTCTCTTACAAGGAGTATTTTGTGATTAGAAATCTGAGTTGAGGGCAGCCCAGGTGGCTCAGTGGTTTAGCGTTGACTTCAGCCCAGGGCCTGATCCTGGAGACCCAGGATCGAGTCCCACGTCGGGCTCCCTGCATGAGGCCTGCTTCTCCCTCTGCCTCTGTCTCTGCTTCTCTCTCTCTCTCTTTCTCTCTCTCTCTCTCTCTGTATCTCATGAATAAATAAATAAAATATGACTTGATTTTTTGGTTTGTATTAAAGAAAAAAAAAAAAAGCCAGGGAGAAATTTGCCATCAGGCTTTATACGGAGGCCATGATGACATGTCGTCAGAGAATGACTGCACAATCCTGAGAAAATCCACACTGGAAGGGGCAGCTTGCCTGGCCTCTCCACATCCAGGGCTCCAGCTGGCACATCTGGACGTTCTAGACATCTATAGAACCCCACCTTCAAGTCTGTGTGAACCAGCCTGGTAGGGTAACAAGAGCATGCCCTAATAAAGTGAGACCGAAGCACTTTGAACTGCTATTTGTTTGTCTCTTGGTGTTTTGCAATTTTAATCAGAAGAACATTTAAGAAATATCAAAAAGGAGGCTTGCTCAGAGAAGGTAGGAATGCTCCATTTGGGTCAGTCCCGAAACACGTGAGACAAAACCAGACACAAAATCCTTCAGCCACTAATGTGGCAACAACGATAGAAAGGATGCTGACCACTGACACTTCCTGAGCACTTACTGAATGCAGGGCGCCGTCCTAAGTGACCGGTATGCATTTCCCATCACAAGAGATAGATACTGTGCCTGTCCCTGTGTTGTGGTTGAAGGACCAGACATCTGCAGGAGGCAGGCGGCCGGCCTTCCGCACTACTGTCCCGTATCACCTCTCTATGCACAGAGGTACAGGTAGCACTTGCCACCTACAAGGAAGACTCTGGTCGCCTGTGTATAGGAAAGCAGGCATGTGTAGTTGCGCAGAGGCCACCCTACTTCAGACTAACCAGTGGCACCTCCAGCTTGGCTGATGGGCTGGCCATCTCAGGGGAGTGATGTGCTACAACTCCCCCAACAGCCGCAATGCTCCAGGAAGAGCTGCCCCAAGTGCCACCCAGGCAGAAAACTAGGAACCAGAGGGAGGCTTAGACACACCAGCATCAGGAGTTGCTCAGGTCACTGCCTGAGCATGCCATCCTGAAAGTGTCACAAGTGGAGCTGCCAGCTGTTGCCAGACATGGGAGAAGACAGGAAACCAGTGCATGCCCAAGAGGACCCAGAGCCAGGGGCAGCGGGGCAAGTCCAAAGTAGAAAGCAGAAGAGTCTGAAGCCTCATCCAGCCAAAAAGAGCAACTGTTGCATTTGGCTATTCAACTTAAAATACTGATCTCTTTCAACATGGAACAACTGAGCTCTTCTTTATTTGCTGAATAAATATTTATTTATTTGCTGAATAACTATTTATTTGCTATAAATAGTTTCATGAGGGTTTTTAAACTTTCTGAGTATCTCCAGGGGGAGAGATTATATATGCTCCCATTTTCTACCTATTATAGATATATGCATTACTATTATATATGTATTGTATATAAGACAATTTTTTTGTTAAATAAAAAAAGGGGGGGGATCCCTGGGTGGTGCAGCGGTTTGGCACCTGCCTTTGGCCCAGGGCGCAATCCTGGAGACCTGGGATCGAATCCCACGTCGGGCTCCCGGTGCATGGAACCTGCTTCTCCCTCTGCCTGTGTCTCTGCCTCTGTCTCTCTCTGTGTGACTATCATAAATAAAAAAATAAAAAAGACAATATTTTGTGATATACAACCTATATATGTATTTTGCACACAGTAATAAGTACATAGAAGACATTCAAATACATTTTGATTTATTGCCTAAGCTAAGAGTCGGGAACTTCAAAGCACTAATCTGTTTAAGCACATTTTTTTAAAAAGTCTCCAAAACTAATACCCTATAACTTTCCTCTGGATTTGAGGGCCACTGAGGCTTTATTTGGGAAGTTCTGAGGGACCCTCAATCACTCTCTCTTCTCACATAAAGGGCATGATATTTTAACTCACTTTATAAAGAACTAAAACTCACTGCTGTTTTAGGGACGTGTCTGGAGTCCTGGCTTCCCCAGAACCTGACCCGAGTGCCAGCCCGTGGGAACCAAGTGCCCAGGGTGGTGGCTGGGGTGGGGGAGACCCTGGAAGACACACGTGCTTATGTTTGGTGTGAGTCTGCATCGGATGTCTTCCCCACTTGCAAAAGCAAAAGTGTAAGTCTGAATTTGGAAGCTTTTGTTAAAAACCTTGGAATTGCTTCTGATGCTCCCTTCTCAGGGGGTGAAGAGGCACTGAGAGCTTCGCATGGCAAGAAGAGGAAACACACAGAAAACTAAACATTTTAAAGTAAACAAGTAAAAAAGTAAACACATATAAAACAATTGTTTCTCAACACTCTTCATGAGAGAGTGGAAGAGCAAACACTTGGGGCCAGAGGAGAGAAGCCACATGTGCGACACTCCCTGTGTTATTTTGGAGGAAGAGAGGCAGCTTCAGAGGTTAGGGCTGGACCTTCCTCCATGGGGCATATGAGCTCCAGTCCCTGGTATAATGGTCGCTTTCAACAGGCTGCTAATGTTAAGTTAAAAATGGGTTTCCGAGGGGGAAAAATGCATCCCAACAAATTAAGGTGTGTGCATCTTTGATAGGTAGAGGTAAAAAGGGCAAGAACCCTGCCTGGGGAAGGGATATCTGCCCTCAGAAATCATAATACTGGGAGCACCTGAGTGGCTCAGTGGTTAAGCATCTGCCTTTAGCTCAGGTCGTGATTCCAGGGTCCTGGAATCAAGTCCTGCCTCGGGCTCCCCACAGGGAGCCTGCTTCTCCCTCTGCCTGTGTCTCTGTCTTTCTCTCTGTGTCTCTCATGAATAAATAGATAAAATCTTTTTAAAAAATCGTAATACTGGCTGTTGAGGTCAATTAAAGAATCTGGAATATTGGTTAACCATCAAAGGGAGGAAACAGAGCGGCCACAGTGATAAGGGAAGGCCCTGAGGAATGCACATGAACAACTTGGAGAGATGGAGCACCAAGGACAGGAGCAACAGGTGAAAACATGGGGAGGGAATGACCCAAAGAGGTAAAGGTGCAAAGGTGAGCACCACATAGATCATCCCACAAATAACAGAAGGGGGGAGGCACCAATATTAGCTGTTTACGTAAGTAATAGCTACTCTGTAAATGTAGGAGGGTTTGTAGTTCGTCTGATCTTGAAGACCAAGTGAGGGAACAGCATGGCAGCCATCAAGGATGGGGACGGATGGTCTGTATTCCATTAGGTTGCAAGCCCCACTCAGAGGAGAGATGTGGGAATCAGACCATGTGGGGTTAGGGGTTAGGACAGAAGCAATGCTAAGCTTCAGGATGCATCGTCCACTGCGGGACGTGGAGTCATTCTAGTAACAGAATTCCCACCACATGGGAACAGTGTGATGGGAAGAAAAGCACGCAGAAGAGGTGGGCTGTGCCTAGGGGTGAAGTCTCAGGCAGACCTATCTACCTTTGAGGCCCAAGAATAAGATCAGGAGGAACAAGAATTCGTATTCTTGTTCGTATCACCTGACCACGTGAGCAATGGTGTCTGGCCAATGGCATATGGGCAGAGGGATGTCCATCTCCAGGACTGGAAAGCCTCCTCCGTGCTCCTCCACACCCTCACTGCTGCCTCCCTGTCTACTGGCTGGAAGTGAAGGACTTTAAGCCCTATAGGAAGGCAGAGACTCAGGGGATCCCGGGTCCCTACGTCCCCTGTGGAAGCCACCCACGAACCGTGGACTTCGTGTGAGCAAGCAGCACACACTTCCTGCGTTGGGCACCTGAGAGTAGGGGCTGATCTGCTACCAGCTTCTGGGGTTAACTACTCCACCTCACACAAAAAGCAAGTCTGGTTTAGGAACCCCGAGGAGGGCAGAGCCTACAGGCTTACAGATGGACAGATACTACCTGGGTGAGAATGTCCCATTGCTTTTTCCACTGACGCTAGTAAGGTCAGTGTTAGACACTAAAATATCAGGTTAAAAACCTATATTGTTTCATACAATTCATCCATTTCAGGTGATTGTTGAGTTTGGACAGTTTTATAGACCCACATAATCATGCACTCGATATGCACATATATATGTATGCACGTGTGTGTATATAAGAATTTTGCTAGAGAGCTGGGTGAGTTTTTCAGACCTGTCTAGAGTCAGGTAACCACCACTATAATCAAGAAATCAAGATACAGAACAGCTTCATCACCCATACACCCCCTTGTGCTTTCAACATCTCCCCTGTCACCCCTAGCCCACTGATCAGTTCTCCATCCCTGTATTTGCCTTTTCCAGAATGTCACATAAATGGAACCATACCGATACTGGAATTATGCTCGTACCCTTGCAAGAGGCAGGGGGCAGACTGTCAAAATTCCACCCTGATAGCTTCTGAGTCTGCATTTTTAGGATTAGACTGTTCCCAATGTCTAAAGGATCCAGCTGCAATGTCCTACTTCTCTGGGAAAAAAACAATATCAAACCTTTGCTCTTTGCCAATCTAAGAATCCCTTAAGTTTCTGATTCAAAGGCTTGATACAACAGAAACAGGCCAGTAAAATCTACAAAATGGAGAGAGGATGGTGAGGAGCAGCTAGCTATTGTAAAAATAATAATAATAATAATAATAATAATAATAATAATAATAATTTTTCTCCTTCTCTAAGATGACCAGTTTATAGGGAGAGAAGGCCTGATTCTAGGGATGTTACAGGCTCCCACCTGCCCAGCACAACACGATTCCTGCCCAGACCGCACGTGGTGCACAAAGACGTACATCTCCCCGTTCCTCCGTTCATGCCGGTCTGAAATGCAGCCACCCCAGAGTCTTCTCTGCTATAACAGGTCAAGAGTTTGAAGAGCAGAATTAAAGCAAATCTTCCTCTAACCAGTGGGAAGGGGCCTCAGGTGTTAATTTTGAAGGCTTTAGGGAATTGAAATAGGCTCTGAAAGGGGCACATTTTCTGAGCAGCATTTTGGAGATCCAGGCATTCCTGTATAGATGTCTCTTCTGGCAAAAAGAATGGGAAAAAATTCACCTTAAAAACCCCTAAGGTAGGTTTTCATGTAATTAGATTTTTACTAATATATAAAATGTCAGAAAGTTTATTTTCTTCTGATAATGTGGATCTAGTTTGACCAAAGTAACTGCATTCAGGCATGAACCAGGTCCGCCCCTGTAAATGGAGTCTCTTGTATGTATGATTATTGGTTTAAAAGACACTTCAATACTGAGCTCTAAGTCTACATTTATTTTATGTCTTCATCCAAAATGGCATCCGTCATGGGGGCCTTCCCCAGTGAGTGTGGCACTGTGTTTTGCTGTATTCCAGAACCAGTCCTGCTCAGCTATCCTCTGAACTTAGCATGCAACTTCTGGACCATAAACACATCCTCTGCTTTTTCTGGTTTCTCTCAACAGTATATAGAAAGTGGGTAACACACTCATCCTCACACCCAAATGTGATTTTCAGTGAGTAAGCAATGAGAAATGCCCAGAAAATACAGTGAGGAGTCCAGGTGACTCAGTAGGTTGGGAGTCCGACTCTTGGTTTCAGCTCAGATCATGATCTCAGGGTCCTGGGGTTGAGCCCCACGTCAGGATCCATGGTCTTCAGGGAATCTGCTTTGGGTTATCCCTCTCCCTCTCCTTCTCCTTCTGCCCCTCCCAACCCAGCCCCCCTCATTCTCTCTCTCTTTCAAATAAATAAATAAATCTTAAAAACACACACACAATGAGACCATAGTAGAAGACTCTAAATCAAAGTGAGTCAAAGAAAATGGATACAAACCTCATTGAAAATCACTATGTGAGTTAGAAGGCAAATCTAGGATTCAACTGATATTTCATTTTCTGATATGAAGGAAAAGTTTCCTTGGGATAATGGACGTTTGGCAATGTCTGGAGATCTTCTGGGATGTCACAACAGAAGAGGAAGGTAGCACACTGTTAGCTATTAGTGGGTAGAGGCCAGGGATGCTGTCCATTCCCTACAACACCCCATCCATCCATCCATCCATCCATCCATCCATCCATCCATCTTGTACAACACTATCATAGACTAACACACACACACACACACACACACACACACTCCAAAGAATCATCCAGCCCAAAATGTCAGTTGTGCCAAGATTAAGAAACCATCCTTAGGATCAGAGCTGGGAAAAATCAAATGACAGAGTCTGAGATGCATGGCCGTGGGTGGTCCCAACTCTGTATCAGCAAACCTGGCTTTATTAACATGCAGAGAATCTCTCAGGGACATTGAATTTGTCATAATCTTTGGCTTTAAACTAATCAAAGCACTCGATCAGCAGAGACTGTGGTTTTGAGGATACACAAGAAAGAAATTTGCCAAATTCATGGAGTTTGCAGAGGGAGGATAGCAAGCTGGTCAAAGCACAATTATGTAAATAGCTAAATCTCAGGCAGTGGTTAAGTGCTATCAAAACATAAATTGGGGGGGGGGTACCTAGGTGGCTCAGTGGTTGAGCGTCTGCCTTTGGCTCAGGTCATGATCCTGGGGTCCTGGGATCGAGTCCCACATGGGATTCCCCACAGGAAGCCTGCTACTCCCTCTGCCTGTGTCTCTGCCTCTCTCTGTGTCTCTCATGAATAAATAAATAAAATCTTTTAAAAAATAAATAAAACACAAATTGGGGGCATCTGAGTGGCTCCCTTGGTTAAGTGTCTGACTCTTGGTTTTCACTCAGGTCATGATATCAGGGAGATTTAGTCCCACGTTGGGCTCTGTGCTCAGTGGGGAATTTTTTTGAGATTCTCTCCCTCTCTCTCTGCCCCTCCTCTACCTCAAATAATAAAATATTTTTAAAAAATTATTTTAAGCACAAATTTCAGGGGTGCCTGACTGGCTCAGTTGGTAGAACATGCAACTTTTTGCCTCAAGGTTTTAAGTTTGAGCCCCACACTGGTATAGAGATTACTTAAAAATAAGATCTCAAAAAAAAAAAACCCCACAGATGATGGGGGTGCTTGGGTGCTTGGTTGGGTGTTTGCCTTCAGCTCGGGTCATGATCCCAGGGTCCTGGGATCAAGCCCCACATCAGGCTCACTCTCAGGAAGGGTCTGCCTCTCCCTTTCCCTCTGTCTCCCTCTGCCTCTAACAGCTTCCCTGCTTATTTTTTCTCTCTCTCTAATAAATAAATAAAATATTTTTAATAAAATAAAGCAAAATGATTCAGGGAAGTGTGGGATTTTACTTAAGATGCAACATTTAAAGAATATTATCTGTGTATCGATCCATCTACCCACCTATCTTCATCCATCCATCCATCCATCCATCCCTTCATCCATTTACCTACCTGTTTATCACCCACCCATCCCTCTACCCATCCACCCACCTATCATCCATCCATCCATCCATCCACTCAGCTATGTATCACCCATCCATTCATCCATCCATCCAACCATCTATCCTATCCCATCTTTTGTACTTCACTTTATTGTACCTAACCTCGCAAAATTTTCATATCAAAGTAGCTATATAGTATTCCATGAAACAGATTGTGTGAATATAAAATAATCAATATCTTTAATGAGCACTTAACGATTGTAGACATCGCTCTATCATCTTTTCACATGATTGGCACTCAATGTTACTATGGAGAAGTCCAAAGCCAGCCTGATTTTCTTCCCCTTGTAATTGACAAGTGACTTGCTTTTTCCTGACAAAATGTTTTAAAATCTAGCATCTCTCTCTCTCTCTCTCTCTCTCTCTCTCTCACACACACACACACACACACGTACATTTAAAGTGTACTTTCTAAGAAGGCTGCACCTGTATTTTCCTCCAGCAGCAATAATGAGGCTTTTCTTCTCCCCACATACCCAGCCCTGGAGAGCAGCTGGCTGCCTGACTCTCGGCAACCTGGTGGCAACCTGGTGGTTACAAAACTGAACTCTATCATGGTTTTAATTTGTTTTTCTCTGATTTCAGATGAGATGGAGTATTTTTTCTTAAATTTCTTGGTCCTTTGTGTTTTCTCTTCTGTGAGAGGCTCTTACCCATTTTCCCATTTGTTTATTTGCTTTTAATTGTTGCATTATAGGCATTCTTTATATATTCTGCATCCTAATTCTTTGTTGGGCTTATGTGTTACAAACACTCTCCCCAAATTTATGGTTTGCTTTTTTTTTTTTAAGTATTTAGTTTTAAAACCTAGACAAAAGTATTGATGTCCCCTTTGTGGTCACTGTTCCATATCTTGTTGAAGAAATCTTTTCCCCGCAGAGCTTACAAAGATACGCTTTGTACTTCCTTCTACATCGATTTCCTTTTTCCCCTTTTGGATGCCTAATTGATCTGAAATCGATGTCTGTAAATGGCATGAAACAGAGATCGGATTCTTTCTTTTCTCATTTGGATAATGCCCCCAGTGCCATTTCTGAAAATCATATCTCTTTTGAGCGATCAATAATCATAGTCTGTCGCATGAGACCTACTATTTGCTGGTGATTCTGGAGCTCTGTTCATTACTGTATTTAGATCTTGCGTTCCACTACCACACTCTTCAAATAGACTTGGATTTTCAATGACTCATCGATATTATTCTACTCTTCAGTGTCTTACCCATTCTTGGCCTGGGTGGAACTGCATTGGCTCCACATATTAATTTGGGAAGAACAGACACTTTCATGCCATCCTGTCTTCCTGTCTCTGAACATGACATAGCCATCTCTCTAGTTCTTACTAATATGTTTTCTGTCTCAATAATTAGCTAATTGTTTCATTATGATTGAAACTTTATAATTCAGTTATATTCCTTATTTGTAATCTCTGTTTTGCACTATTTGGGTCCTCCATTCATGGACTATCTCTCTAGTCTACCTTACCATCTCTGTCTTTGTCTTTTTTTAATATTTGAATTCTTGGTTGATTAATTTCATGCTCCTTAAAAAACAAAACAAACAAAATGCTCCCTCCCCATTTAAAGCAGAGACATCTCTTTATTTTCCCTTGGTTTACATGTTCTTCCAAAGTAAATTCTTCCCCTCTCTTGTATGTCTGTCCTTCTTCCTTCCTTCCTTCTTTCTTTCTGCCTACAATATATTTACAAAACGGGCTGCCATCTTGATTTTAATCTGATCAGTGCCCAATCTGGAGAACTCTGACCCAGACCCCAGCCTTCCATCTGTGCTGACGTACTGTGGATGAATTTCACCTGGCATGCTTTATCTTTCAAAGTGCGTATCAACACTTGAGTTTTCAACAGGAAAAGAGCTCAGTCAGGCTGTTGATGGGTGTCCTCCCTTTACACTGCGCCTGAGTTCACTCAACCCTCTGTGTGTACATCTGCCATCTGCTTGAATAAACTTGAGCTTCAGGTGATCACTCCAGTTCATCTCTGCAACTTGAATCCTTGGTTTTCAAAAGAGAGGCATCCATGGATGGTGTCTTTAATCACTGCCTACCCTTCAACTGCCCAAAACGAGAAAGGAAAAGAAATACAAGGGTTGATTTTTACCTATGCACAAAGAGTTCACAGAGTAGAGAGAAAAATATTATCTCACTAGCCATGTTCTCTTTCTGCTGCCTCTAGGTCTTTCGAAGTTTGTATCTAATTTATTACATTTTCTGTTTGGCTAAATTCATTTCTGCATTGCCTACGACCCTTCTGCCTCTGCTTCCAGCTGAGACAGACACAAACGAGAAATCCCAGTGACTGTCTCTTCTTCTGGTACAATGTAGAAGTAATCAGAAAAGATATTCTGCTTTCCATAAAAAAATATCTCCTCAAACTGCTACACTCACAGGGTCACATCAGGGATGAGACCCCACAGCATACAACTGACCAGAGCACTTGAATACAAGGCACTAGTTACAGACAGAGCAGCTGAACTTGCTCCAAGACCAGCCAGACAATGGTGCTGGAATCCCGAGGTCGACACCTGCAGGACGCCTCTCTCCCAGGTCAGGAGAACACAGCATGGAGCTGGTGCTGTCAGAGGCCAACGGCCAGGTCTCCCTGGAGGGACTGGGATCAAGTCCTGCATCAGGTTTCCCATGTGGAGCCTGCTTCTCCCTCTGCCTGTGTCTCTGCCTCTCTCTATGTGTGTCTCTAATGAATAAAGAAATACAATCTAAAGATCCTGGGACCCTGGGATCACACCCTGAGCCAAAGGCAGATGTTCAACCACTGAGCCACTCAGGTGCCCCTACACCAGATTCTTTAGACTTTCTATGTATGAGGGATGTGAGCAGGGCTCCAATGTAAGATCCACCTGCTCCCCCCTGGAACTGGCTGAGGTCGCCAGCTGGTCTAGAGCATCCAAGACAGCTTCACTCACACATCTGGGGCATGAAGACCAGGCCCACCTGGTCCTTCCCTGTCCAGGTAGTCTCAGAGCTTCCTGGAGAAGACAAGCTGGCTTGTTCACATGGTGGCTCCAGGCTCCAAGGACAAGTGCTCTGGAGACCCTGGGGGAAGGTCAAAGCTTGCTATGGTCTAGCCTCAGACTTCCAAATCCTCACATCTTCCCTGTCTACTGGGAAAGCTATGCACTGAAGCTAGGGCACATTCAAGGAGGCGGGAGCCCACATCCCCCCAGAAAGAGCACCAGAGAATGCATGGCCATGCTGGACCCATCACCCAATGGTCTCCTCTCACAGAGGGACACACACAGCTGTGGAGAGATGCAGAGTTGGTGTCTAGAAACTATTTTTTTCTAGAAACTTCTGTCTCACTCTTTAGGCTGACCCCTTCACCAGTCCTTTGCTGATGCCGGTATTATTTGTGCTGGTCTGTTTTCATCAATTTGCTTTTCATGCCTTCAGATTTTGGGGAAAAGATGTTGACATGTGGCTTCATTCTACCACCTCATCCCAGGATATACACTGAGTTGGTTGCTTTCCTACGTTATGCGGGGAAACGCCCCTAAGCACCTTTGGACATGCTCCATCTTTATTCATTCTTTATGGGTAAGGTGCAACTAACCTGCGCCTTGTGTTAACTCCTGCCCCTTTCACAGTAAGCTGGGCCTGCTTCTCTGAGGCGGCCTTCAGTCAGGTTTGCATTTCAGCGGACCCTGATGCATTTCTCAGTTGATTGCTGATTTACTAAATGCCTCATCTGACACCACACAATCTGTTCAAGGTTCACTGTGACCTTTTATTTACACCCCACATCACTCTGCAAGCTTCAGTGCCCTTCCCAGGGCACACGGTGGGTGACAACACCAGGCGACCAGGGCCCCGGACTCCAGACCCCGGACTCTGATGCTTCCTGCAGCAGGTGAACTCTACCCCATGGATCGGAAAGTGCTGCTCCTCGTGGCCATTACCAAGTGTGAAGCACAAAGACAGGGCCACCACAATCCACTACCTGCCCTCAGAGCCCCTGGGGACTCACGGGTGTGGGTGATGGTGGACAGGGCCTCCCTTGGTCCCCTCTTGAGAGCAGGGGCTTGTGTGGGCACCTACGCCCCCAGTGGAAACATGACTGGTTCTCACTGATTCATCCCTCAGTCAAGAGCCAGCTCTGGGTGCTCTGGTCCTTGTTACATCTCCAGCACCAAGCTCCATACTCATCAAATTGTTGTAAAACAGGGAAAACAGTTCAGGTGACTCATTCTCTTAAGTGCTTTGACAAAATGGATCTCAGAGAAGCTGTGCCTGGCTCTCCACCCTGCACTTACACAGATGGGTTTTCTAACATGTGCTCCGGGGTGAGTGTCGGCAAGGGTAAGTTCTCAGGACGTTAAGTTACACCTGTCACAAGCTATGGGGACTCTGGCAAGCCGCTGAACCACCTGTGTTTCAATTTCCCCTTCTGGAAATGTAGGTAATAATTATGTCCAATCTGTAAGGCTGTTTTGAGGATTAAATGTGTAAAAAAATACCTGAATCACTCTGAGCAGTGCCTGCCACAGATAACAAGTGTCGGCTACTGGGAGTACAATCGATCTTGCTCCTGACGCACTCAGCAATCTCATGCACCCCACTCCCCTGCCCCACACATCACCCTGGGCTCCTAGGAGGAACCCAGAAGCCAGACACAGAGAAACGGAATCTGAACATGCTGGAGGAGGACATGAAGATGCTCCCTCCACAGCTCTGTGCACTGCGACCAAATCTACCGAGGATGTGGACGTCTCCATGGAGACCCACATGAATGGACAACCTGTAGGACCAGAACCCAGCTTGGATTCCTCCTTGCCTTGGCATGGGGTGTCCTCCACCCTTTCTCACCCCTCCCCACCCTGGAGCACAGCGACGTCCTCGGAGGTGGTGGTGGGGAAACTCAGAGATGACCCACCTGGGCTTACTCAGCCACCACATCTCCCAGCTCACCCAGATCTATGGACCAGAGCTCATCCTGGCCATCAGAGCATTCCAGCAGGTGCTTCGCTGACCTGGAGATGGACCATGGTCCATTCCCTCTCGCTGCCCTCTGTCTGGTTGAGAAGGAGACCATGAGTGGCCCTATGATATAGGGTGATGTGATGGGGAGGGACTCCTATGGAAATGAAGGTCAGTTCATGGTGACAGAGAGCAAACATCAGTGGCCAGAAGTCTGCAGAGCCAAAGGGAACCACAGAGAACTTTAGCTGCAAGACAACCCTGTCCATCCTAAAATAACAGTAATGAGGGACTCCTGGGTGGTTCAGTGGTTGAGCGTCTGCCTTAGGCTCAGGTCATGATCCTGGGGTCCGGGATGGAGTCCCACATCAGGCTCCCCACAAGGACCTGCTTCTCCCTTTGCCTATGCCTCGGCCTCTGTGTGTCTTATGAATAAATAAATAAAATATGTTTTAAAGCAATAAATAAAATAACAGTAATGATTATAGCATTTAAACCAAAAAGGCTAACCATATGACAAATCCCTTTCATAAAAATCGCCGGACGGGCCCCCTGGTCAAAGGGGGACCAGCAGCTACCAAGGTCGTACCCTCACATCCTGCCGAACCACATCCACACATCTGTCCACCTGTCCCCAAGAGAATCTCCCAGAACCACGATGGAGACGGGAACTGCCACGTCTCCTCAGGCCCACTGCCTCTGTCTCCTCTCCCACATTTCCTGGATGTGGCATCAGAAGGCAGACACTGCGGGGGCGTGTGGAGACTCTCCAGCCCTCACCCCCCACTGGAGCAGATAAGAGAGTGTGACATGCTTCCCTGGGCCTCCCAGTTTCCCCCTTCTGGCTGTTTCCCTAGTTGGGAAGAGCAAGTCCACTCCCAGAGCTGATTTTTGGGACCCTGAGTTCTGTGCTCGGAGGCAGGAGGGGAAAGTAGTTTCTTTCACGCAGTGTAAGCAGTGAGCAGTCTCTGCTTTGTGGAGCGTTATGTTCTAGTAGAAGGAAGAAGGTACCACTGCATGCAACGTAAAGGATTTCTGAGAACAATCTGACTACACACACGGTCACCTTAATTCTAAACTTTGAACCCCCCTCTGTGCAAGAGATGAGCTCACTCTGTAAACATTTTTTCCCCCAACGACCATACTCGGAGAATTTGGTGGTTTTTGACTTGCAAGGGTATTTTCTCCCACAGGGGATGTGTGGCAGTATCTGGGCACCTTCTGGGCTGTTGCAGCTCAGGTTTCCATTCATGGTAGGAGCAACTCATGGTAGGAGCTTGGGAGGCTGACGGCACAGACCAGACCCCCCCACCAAAATACTGTCCAATGCGAATGTCCGCAGGATGAGGTGGAGAAACCCCATCGGCTCTACTGGGATACAACCCAAATGGTAAAATAATAAATATCCAGATGCCCCTACTGAAATAAATAAATGACTGAATGAATAAATTTCACCTTAGAATCCCAAATAATGTAGGTAGCTATGAGAACCTGGAGGAGGTGAAGTGTGGCGCTCTTCTCCATAATTGAGAGCTTCCTTCCAGAGCAGGTGGCATGGGGGCAGGGAGGCGGGGGACAGACTCATGGGAGGAGGGAGGGGAGCATCCTTGGGGGTAGGGGGCGGTGGGGGCAGGTAAACCCTCACCCAGCCCCTCACGAAGGCAAAGTCAGGTGTGGGGAGTCAGGCACATCCCTGATACGATGTGATGACATTTGTATTACTTTTCCTCTCTGGTTTCCAACCCAAACTCATCACTCCAATCTGGTCTTGAGAAAACCATCTGACAAGTACCCCTGGAGGGACGCTCTTCAAATGTCTGAAAAGTGAAGTCTCAGACCTTTCAGGGTCCATCAAAAACGTTTGTGTGGGAAATGGTCACAGTCCAGAGGGTCTCAGGAGACCCAACACCACATGCATGGGACATCCTGACTGGGATCCCGGCACGAGGCAGAGACAGGAATGTGAATCAGGTATGGTTGTTAATTGTGACAAATGTCCCACAATGATGTAACATGTTACTAATGGGGGAAATCAGCCGTGAGGCATTTGGGACTGTCCTATGTTGACTCCACAACATCCCTGTAAATCGACATCAATTCTACAACCAAAAGTTTATTTAAAACAGATGGAAAAAAAAATAAAAAAATAAAAAAATAAAAAAATAAAAAATAAAACAGATGGAACACCCTCCTTTCTCTGTCCGCCGCTGACCCATGGTCTACTCCACGCAACTCTGAATGTCCATTGGGTGATCAAGGAAGGAAATCCCCAGGCACAGATGTCAGAGACCTCACTGGGGTCTGGGGACCCCCGCATGCACCCCTTCTCAATGGCACTCCAGGGTCCTCATGAGTGAGATACCTCCTCCTGGGGAATATGAGTGACAGGTAATTGCAGGACCGCATGTTTCAGTACCAGAGCCACACGGGGCCCCCTCCCACCCGCTCCCACCCACCCCCGGCGCAGACAGCAAGTAGACACAAGAGCCAGTGGGAGCCTCTCCCAAGTCTCAGCACCTGTTATGAGCCTGGCAAGGGCAGAGGAAGGAGCTCACAGTGCGGGATGCTTGGGGTAGGCTGCTCCACCCACCACCTCTCAGACACCAAGCTCAGTGCCCCCCCCCCATCTCTTATTAATTCTTGAGACCCATAATACATACCCTGCAAGTCTTTTATTTATTTTTTTCTTAAAGAAGCTAGGCTGGCCTTATGGCCTGCTGCTAAGAATATTATTGGCTACACCAGGACATATTTTACCTGAAATAGAATAAGAAGAGGAGCCTATTCTAGGTCAGGGCAGGTTCAAAGTCTGTATCCTTCAAGTGATTTAAGCTCAGGGCCAAACTCAAACTGCCACATCAATTCCTAGCAAGCTCAGAATCTGGCCAAATGGGCTTCCCAAACCACCAATGAAAACCTTTCAAGCCTTACCCATCCCAGATTGCCTTTCTCCCCGCATCACCTATTCTTATTTTATTCTCTTCCTGCTGCTTTCATAACCCTCATGTTTCCAAGAACATTTCCTTGGCAATAATGCCTTATTCAGAGACAGCCTGGCGTCTGACCACTGTGGCAGGCACAGGGCTCTTCACACACTCTGGAGCACTTAGCATTAATACAGCAAAGGCCTCAGTAAAGTATATGCACTTGTTCATAAGCAACAACGTGTCCACCCACTCATTCATTTGTTCAATCAATTTAAGAACATCTCTGACTTTGATACAAGTCCCTGTTTGAGTTTTGTGCTACTGTTTTGGACCTTTTCCCTTGCACCAAGCTCATGCTATGCAAATATTTGGCTCTAGCCCCACATTCAGATCTGATGACCAGGACCCTTTTCAAAGTGACGTCCTGTGGGGAAAAGGAACAGAATATAGGTGGGGGGGGGGGATGTGAGAGAGAGTCTGCATTCTGTTTTTCTTTCAGACACAAAAGCAGGTGATTAGAGACCTGAGATACTTCTGAAATTGGCTCCAGGGGGGCAGGTGGGACAGAAAAGGAAGTGAGAACATGAAGAAAGGGCCCAAGTACATGGGATGCTTCAGTTGTTCATTTGAAGGAAAACATTTTTTGAAATTAAAAAGGATCCTCAGATGTCTAAGGAATGAAAGCGTTTGCTTTTCTTCTTTTGTGGTGGTCTGCTTAGGAAGACAGGAGCTCCAGGAGAGAACAGGATTCATCAGATGACAAACAGCCCCACCCAGCTTCTCTTCTTCTCGACAGTTAACATGCACAACTGTGCATGCACACACTCACACACACGTACACATATGCACACACGTATACACTCACACACATGCACTCATATGCACACACCTTCCTGCAGACACATGCACACATGCATAGACCCACCTGCATACATGCACACACTCACACACATGCACACATCCATACCTGCACACACATGCACACATCCGCCTGCACACATATCACATATGCACTCACCCATGCATACACATATGCACACAGCAGGCACACATCCACATATGCAGACACCCACCTGTACACATGCACACACTCCTCTGCACACACACGCAGATACATGCACACACCCACCTTCGCACATACACAGCAACTGCTTTAAATTACACTTAGTGATAATTTGCAGGACAAAACTTGATTCCTAGAACAGAAGCACTGTGCATTAGCCATTGTGTCACCCTCAGGTTACAGGCACAGAAATAATAGGGTGGTGGCCGAAGGCAATCAATCGCTATCAGAAAAGGGCTCAAATGTCAGCTGCTGTGCAGGCTGGAGGGCTCCCTCCTGTTGGTGGCACTTACTTCAGTCCCTTTCTCACCCTGGTCATCCTTAAGTGGTGTGGACGTCCAACTGGCACCCAATGACATTAGCATGTCAACAGAGCGTCTAGAAATAAAAATCACAAATTCAGAGGAAAGCATCCAAAGATACATGGCTGGATCCTGCCGAGCTATTTATAGCAGGAGGCCAGATAGAGCAGACCCATACTCATTCCACATATTGGAAGCTATGCTAAATTAGTGTAAAATTGACTTCATTAAAAAAGATATACTGTGTTATTTTCTAATTATGAGAATTCAAACTAAATGCTCAAAGCATGACCAGATCCACGTTCACTTCCAGCTGTTGTCACAACCCCTATGACTCACTCGTAAAAACAGCATTTGAAGTATGCAGCAAGCATGCGAATGCTGCTTTTAAGGGGACAGAAAGTGTACCACCTGACCAAGTTAAACACATAGCCATGAAATATTCATTTCACTATTACCTGAGCCGAAATACTGAATTTATTTCTTTACAAATTTCTAATTGGTGAACTCTGAGCAAATACACTTTTGCTATATATCCAAAATTCTCAACTCTTTGACTTCTGATGTAGAGCAACCACACCAAGGAGTTTCAAATGTGTTTGTTTCTGAATTTGCAAAGATTTAGACTCCTTAGATTATGCAGCCCAGCAAACCAAATTTCTGCTGGCTTCGTTACAGCTTGCCAAGACAGAGCTGCCCTCAGGACTCCGACACCCGTGTCTTAATGTGCAGTAGGCGGTCATCAGATACAAAGATTTCTGTGAAGTTTAATACTACACATACAACTACCTCCCCGAAACAGCTGGATGCAGATATCATCTCCTGGAGAGTTAAAACTTCAGTAGATTTTGGGTTTTCACCCCGGCATCAGGAAATCAACAACCAGCAGCTGGCAAACCTACAGGGCGGCAGAGGGTCCAAAATCATGCAAGAACAAAGCTCCCCTTATTCCAAACCTTTGGTTTCTATCAGCAAACAGTTCTCTACATAAGCAGCCTTCTCCACAGAGAATATTATATAAGACCGTTGATCCTGGAAAAGCAGAGCACAAAGCCCGCAGACCATGCAGCAGGTCTGTGAGCAGCGGAATTGGGTCTGCTTCCAGGGACAAAAGGAGAGTTAATGAGGCCTCAGCCCTACAGATGTGCTGATGCAGCTTAATCCCCAGGGTCAACCCCCCAATACACTATCAGCCAATGCCAAAGGTCTGTCCCTGCCAAGAATCAGCCACATTCAATCATTAGATTAATGTCATGCATTAGCTCCTATTTCTTTAGTTAAGAGTAAAAGGTCACAATCAACAAACCTTAAATGTGGAAGGTATAAGCAAAAGGAGGATTCCTTTCTGAAACTCCTGCACCTCTTAACAAAAACAAGGGAGAAAGGGGAGAAAGAGAACAAAGAAAAAACAGATGTGAAGCCCACATGGAGAAGGACGAGAGGCCAACTATCCTGGCATGACTTTAAAAACCGCCCAGAGAAACGAACTAGGGGTGGTGGAAGGGGAGGAGGGCGGGGGGGTGGGGGTGAATAGGTGACGGGCAAACGAGGGGGGCACTTGATGGGATGAGCACTGGGTGTTATTCTGTATGTTGGCAAATTGAACGCCGATAAAAAATAAATTTATCATTAAAAAAAAAAAAAGAAAGTAAAAACCTCCCAGAAACCGCATCTCATGTACAGACATTTTCCGGGGTCATCTCCAATGTCATCCATGGCACGTGAAATCAACGTTCTGAGTTGGTAACAATGGCAGGACGCTTTAGTGACCCCATCACCCTGACACCCAAGCAGCTGTGTAGCAAAGCTGTGTCGTATTTAAAACAAATGGAAAACGCTTTAATGAAAATCCCAAGTCAAGGCAAGTAGCTTCTCTCATATATGACATTCCAAAGTGAAAACTACCTCATTTTCCGCCCAAAGTACACAGCGCTCCTTTAAATGTCTTGTCTTTGTATGTTCGTATGTAAGATACTCAACAAATTCCACTGTATATTCTTCACACATTATGCTCTTTTATGTTTCGAACACTGAGTTCTATTTCCAGGGAGAAACAAAGTGAGGTTGGTACCATATCATACTTAGAATGCACAGGCTTGGCATAGACTGGAGTTGGCAAAACGGTATCCTCTCTCCTCAGACAACTGTTACCATCCCATGTGCCGACTAGACTCGTTTCAACCGTGAGCCATTTGACACCCTGATGTGCAAAGGGCCCCATGGGACACACCCCTCCACACCCGCGTTCCTCAAACTTCTGGGGCGAACCCAGGATCAGGACAGAGCACAGATCCACAGCCACCCGGCTGTTCTGGGAGGGCCCGAATGATCCTGTAAAGGGACAGTCTTTACCACCAAACTGCCGACCACGAAAGAGCAAACTATTTTCTGTATTTTTCCCTGAAAAGGAGATTTATAAAACTTGGAAGGTGTTACACCTGTGAAGGTGCTAACGCAGCTCACAGGGTCAGGGAGTGAGAGTCTGGAGGCCTGGCCAGGCCTGGAAGGTTCAAGGACAGGCGCCCCCGGAGGCGCAGGGGCAGATGCTCCCAGGGACTCACCTCAGTGTGAAGCGATCCACGCTGCAGTTCCGGGACACGGCCACGAGGAAGGTGAGCACATCGCCTTGCCTCGCTGTCCTGGCGGAGTACAGGATGGCCACGTTGCTGTCCAAACGCAGCTCCCGCAGCGCGGGTCTGCCCCCCGTCTGGTAGAGGAAGACGCTGCCGATCCTCTGCAGGTGGGGCACGGCCTCGTCCAGCCCGTCCTTCCCGGGCCGGATGGCATTGTCCTTCCTGACGTCGCCGCCGCCCGCACAGTCCCCGCGCGCATCCCCCGGCTGCACGGAGTAGTAGAGCTCCACGGGGCTCCCCTCGGGCGGCCCGGGCGCCCGCTTCCTCCCGGCCACCACGGTGGGGGGCCCGAACCAGGCGGCCAGCAGCTCCAGCTCGGCCACGCACAGCCCCAGGGCGCCCTGCAGCCGGCAGCCGGCCCGCACCTCCCGGGTCTCCCGGAAGGCGAACAGCCGCAGGCAGGGCAGCCGCTCGCCAGGGCTCTGTGCCGCCCAGTCCCGGCCCAGCAGGTGGAAGAGCACCTGCACCCGGGGCCGGCTCAGGTACACCTTGTCCCGCAGGATGTGCGCCCTCAGCCTCCAGTTGAGGGAGAGCTTGCTGGTGGCTCCGAAGGGGCTGGAGGGCAGCAGGAGGTCCTGAGGCACCACCTGCTCGATGGAGAAGGGCCCGTAGCTGGCGCTGAGCACGGGGAGCCTCTGGGCTCTGTAAATTAGGAAGGACTCCACGCGGGACTGCAGGCTAGAGTTGCGCATGATGTCCTGGTTGGCCTCCTTCAGGAAGAAGGACACGTCGGCGTTGTTGATGTGGTAGGTCACAGGGAGGTAGGTAGGCAGCAAGGAGAACCTCTGGATGCTCTCCAGGACCCCTCGGCTCTCAGTCACTGTCAGGAGGAATCAGAGCGCAGGCGTTAGGAACCCAGGCCAGTGCTAACAATGCTTCCGCCATCTCCATACCCCTTCCTCCCTGATTGCCAGCTTTGTCCCAACCTTGCACCTCTCTACCCCAAACCTCAGATGCCATCCACTCACTGTCTAAGACGTGTGTTGCTTCTACAACGGGCTAGGACTTGCTTCCTTTGCTAAAAAGTGAGATCACCCGGGATTAGGAGTCTGAAGAACATGCTAGCATCAGACAGAGGAGGCTGCTCCCATTAACTCCAGGACAGAGACTAGGTGCAGAAATAACTTCCTTGGCGTGGGCTTCAATGCTTCAGCCACATCTCACCTGACACCCTGTGTACCTCCCTCCACTGATGACACGTGCAACACTTAAGGACACTTGGGCCACCAGAGAATGATAAAGGACGCTGGGCGATGGTAAATGAAGATGGGATCTCACAATCGCGTGCATGTCACACACGCCCCTTGGATGTCAGCTGACAGACTCAGAGCCCAGAAGGATTTGCCTGGAGGAGTCTTCTAGGAGGCAACCTGACCACGTCTCTCACGGCGGGCCCAGGTGTGCACAGCACACACCTCATGCCCCCAAGAAACACATCTTTTTCATTACAGCCACCTCCTCCCTGAAAGCTGTTTTGATCCCGGAGCACAAAAGGTATTCTTTTTCTTCCTTACTGATCATATCCCTCCATGGCGGGGGAAGGGGAGAGGGAGACCAAACTGCCATTCTTACAGTATGCCTTATTTTCTCTAAGAAAAACACAGACATAGAAATTCAATGCAAGAATGAATTTTACGGGTTTTAGAAATGGAAATTATTGGCTTTGGGAACACTGACTTTCTAGGCCAAGTTCCACAAGTCGTACAAAGCCCTTCCCATTAGTAGCCATGTGACTATCTCTGGTTATTCTGCAATAAAAGCAACTCAAACCCTGACATTCACTGTGCCCACGTGCTTAAAAGGCCCACGTGAAAACCTGTTCGGATGCATGACACCAACGCAAGCCTGGACCCCCGGCGGCAGCTGACTGTGAGCGGAGGAGAAAGCAAAGAACTCAGGAAAGGGGTTCTGTGCATGGCTTGGCTGCATGTTTGCCAGGGGACAGACAAGTCACTGACTCCTTTGGCCTCGTGGGGCTGGTGTGCAGAGTGAGGGCCCCGACCAGGGCATCGACGCCCTGTCCAGCTGCAATGCTACAGGTGCTAACCTGCATTCACTCCCCTTCTGGACCAGCAGCCAGTCTGACTCATACAATTGTTCTGAGTGTAGAGACAGCCCCCAGGGAAGAACAGTCAGGGGGTGGCATTACCAAACCCAGGCCAGGCTAAGCCCCAGTGAAGCAACCAAGGTTTGCGTGGTGCTGAACCATTTAAAATCGACGAAAAAGTGAGCAGTTTTGACTGACGTGAGCAGTGACTTCACGCGGTTCAACCAATAAATAGGAATTTCTTTTTCAAAAATCAAAGTATCATAGGTATAACCAGATACTTCACTCCTTAACAGGATTACCTTTTTTTAAAAACTTTCCGGAAATCACTCAGGATTCGTATTTCTCATAATCCTGTACTTTCCCATGTGAGTTTTAGTGAAAGCTAAGAACAGGGTGTGGACTTTCTGCTAATATTCTGCACTGAATGCTTCATCCCTTCACTGGGTCTGCCCTCCGCACCCTCTGCTGCATCGTTGCCATTCCCCAGGTCTCAATATAAAGTCACTTTTCTGGAATGCCTCCCTTGGCTGCCTGCTTCTGAGTCACAGGTGCCATCCCATTCTTCCATGTATCCCGCATACCCCTCTGTAGGACTTCATGCTAGGCTGTAACTGCTCCCATGCTCCGTGGGTTACGTGCAAGTGAGCACACACAACAGATGCGCCTTTACGTTTTCACATCCTTGGGAGGGCGCCTGGAAAATACCAGGTACCCAATAAGTATTTGATAAATGCATGAATGGATGGATCAACAAATGAATTATGACATTAATAGTACAAAGAGCAAATTGTATTTTTATTTTTTAAGACTATTTTTAAAATTTTTACTTTTATTTTTAAGAATTTTTTTATTCGTGAGAGACATGGAGAGAGAGAGAGGCAGAGACACAGGCAGAGGGAGAAGCAGGCTCCACGCAGGGAGCCCGATGTGGGACTCAA
The DNA here is from genome assembly GCF_018345385.1 of Vulpes lagopus. Lineage (NCBI taxonomy): Eukaryota > Metazoa > Chordata > Mammalia > Carnivora > Canidae > Vulpes > Vulpes lagopus. Next base: position 34,469,353 of record NC_054837.1, read on the forward strand.
TCCTCAGACTCCGGGATTATGCCCTGAGCTGAAGGCAGATGCTCAAGAGAGGCAGAGACACAGGCAGAGGGAGAAGCAGGCTCCACGCAGGGAGCCCGATGTGGGACTCAATCCTCAGACTCCGGGATTATGCCCTGAGCTGAAGGCAGATGCTCAACCACTGAGCCACCCAGGCATCCCCGAATTATATTTTTACATCAGGATTTTGGATGTTGTGTTCTGTCCGCCATCTCTCTACAATCAGGATCCTTAACCCCATCAGGAGCTCCAAATAGATGTTAGCTATTTGGGGCCAAGGAAGACAGAAGTTTCTCCACACAATGAGATCCCTAAAAAGACCTACATCAATGACACGGGGTCTCCTGATTCTTAAAAATACACCTCAGAACCCCTCAGAATAATGGCCTTAAGCTGTCTCACACCAGCTTCTCATTCATCCCAGAAATTGCCAAAACCAAATCACCAAGCTGCAGAGAGTTAAGCATGCACGCTAGACACCAAGACCATGTGAACTCTGCTGCGGAACACACAGCCCCTACTCCTTGAAGACATCAAACTTAATTGTGCAGCTAATTACATATTCCAAGGACAATGACCATGAGTCCCCTGACTTTATTTGGGAAAGCAATAAGGAAGTCACTGCAAACATTGTTCAAAGGTAAGTAATTTCTAAGCTTTCCTCCACAGATGGCCTATTGGTCTTTTTGCCTAGTAGCTGGCCTCAATGTTTATTGCTTATAAGTGCTCCAAGTTGAACTAAAGTTCATGGTATTTACTTACACTTCCTCTATTATTTTCTTTTTTTAATAAAATTGCAAAAATAATGCCAATTCTGCTCCACAAGACACAGAAAACACTAAGAAGTAAAACTCATTACCCTTGAATCCCCACAGGGGTGGCTCTTACAACCTACAAACACCAATTCCACATTAACACGAGTGAGGTGTCAGAGAAACAAGAAGCTGTAAATCTCAATTAATAAGCCATTAAGAACAAAATTACATTTGATTCTGATGCCATGGCTTTCCACACTAAGTTGAAGGAAAGCAATATGTTTCCATCTTAAAGCAATTCAGTGATGCTGGAGAGATTTTATATTAATTTTAGCATTTTTGAAAACATAATTTTCCCCTAATAATACTTTTAAGAAAGATGGGGAAGATAGCAATTTGAGCACCGACCTTTACATCTTCCCCTGGGGAGATGGGAAAGCAGTACCTGAGGGGATATGGTAGCAGTAAAGAATCATCACCTGTGCTAAACATGGAAGTTCAGTCTGCACACCAGGAATCACAGGAATTCCTGAGAGATCACAAGGGACTCAAACACCACATGCAAAAACACAGCATGGTTAATGCTGCCAGATAAAATATGGGAATCCAATTATGTCTCAATTTCCAACAAACAGTAATATTGTGGGGACATGTTTCTAAGAGAAAGTAAATAAATTTGTTGTTTATTTGAAATTCAAATGTACCTGGGGAATCCTGTATTTTTGTTTGCTAGGTCTGGCAACCCTAAGCAGGATCATAAAAACAAAACAGCAGGCATCCTGATAGAAACTCCCTTGATAGTTCTCAGAGTGAAATCCATGAACCCCAAGGACGCCCCACACTTGGTGATGATGTTCATGATGCTGGCGGTCAACTTTTGCAATCAGCTGAGCTCAAAGACCCAAGAGTAAGCTTGGTCACATGCACAGAAAGCCCCAAACAATCGAAGTGTCTTGCTAACAAGGAATAGGAAGGAGCTGCGACATAGCCTCCTGTGATCCTGGGATGAGTCCAGACCAACCCTAACCTAGTCTAGAGCACAGTCCCCCTGCTGGGAGCATCAACCAGCCCACTGCACCCTCACACTGCTCAAGCTGCAAGCCACTGGGGTCACAACATGGTTATTAATACAGGATAGGTGGCCCCTCCAGGTGAATTCTTGTGAACTCTAATAGGATCAAGTGAAAACCAGGGACAAGGAAAACACACTCCATTATGTGAAGGGAAATTGCCCTGCAAGAGATAATCTAAAGAGAAAAGGCAAACAAACAAAAAGCAGAAGAGGAAGAAAATCTATACACAAAAGCTGTAAAATAAAAGAAAAACATTTAAACAGGCATTCAAGAGGTAGAAAGCAATAACGCTTTGAAGAACATTTACCAAAGAATATAGAAGTGCATTTTACACAGAATAATCTTGAAGCCCTTAACAATCAAGACCATACAGGCCCTTTGTTATTTATAATAAAATAAAATAAAGGCTAAGAGGGAAGAAGACCTGGCAGTATTAAAAGTAAGGGATTTAAAATGGTTCCAGAGGCAATAAAACAGATTTGAAAAAGCAGAAAATTGAATTTATCAAATGAGATGAGAAACTTTGGAAGCTCTCCCTAAAGGTAAATGTTAAAGACAAAGAAATAAAAATGGCCAAGGCCACGCTGCCAACACATGAGTCACACACCAGTTGTTCAATGCAGATAGTGAGGCTTCTTGGGAAGATACCAGAAAAACTCAAAAGCAGCATCCTAGAAAGACAACAGAGAAAAGAAAATATCCCTGATTTCAAAAAAATAAATATTTCACCAAATTCCGGAAACAGAGAGCACCACCTTTAGGATTGCTTCTAAAGATACTTTTTATTTTATCACTTTTTTCTTGAAGAAGAGTTGGCGCAAAGTTGCATTGGTTTCAAGTGGAACAACATGACTGGACAAGCCTGTCTGTCATGCTGTGCTCACCACGAGTGTAGCATAAATCTGTTGTCAGGTAACACTATATGAGATATTTATTAATGTCAATGGCAAATATAATTATTTATCCCTTTTTTAAGATTTCATTTATTTATTCGTGAGAGACACACAGAAAGAGGCAGAGACATAGGCTGAGGGAGAAGCAGGCTCCATGCAGGGAGCCCAATGTGGGACTCGATCCCTGGACTCCAGGATTATGCCCCGGCGCGAGGGCAGGCACTCAACCACTAAGCCACCCAGGCGTCCCTATAATTATTTATCCTTGAGGAGATAACTTCCCTCCAGAGCCACTGAAGATCTCTTCATGGTACAGAAGAGTCTAACTTGCTTAGGACAACAAAACCCCAGGACATAGCAGACAGCCCACAGTAGGGACTCTATGGACATGGACACTCATGTTTGCTATGACTTTACCCAAGGTCAGTGAGCATCAGGAGTGAGGAGAGATGAAGGGGAGAGGGAAGGGGATGCAGTAACAGACAGATGACTTTACAGAGAGCCCCAGACTGAGATGTGCCCCCAGGAACCTGGATTCGAGAGTGTTCAAGATGACAGAACCAAAGCAAAGTCCCTAACTGCCTCAGCTCCCTTGCCTTGCTCCTTCCCACTCCTGGGCATGGTTGGCTACCCTATGCAAAGATGAATAATCAACAGCCCCCCACTACCTTCTATTCTACCCCACACCTAACACATTCTCAGCTGGAGACTCCACCTAGAAAACAGAATCCACTAGAAAGGAATCCTCTCGTCTCCCCTCCAGCGAATTAGTCAGTGACTTAAAATCTGCTACCCATCTTTGCCTATTATTTATATATATTATATATTTAATATTTTAAATATTATAATATTTATATTATATATTTTTATATTATAATATATAAATAACGTATACATATAGGGTCCATTTCCTTGACAGTCCTCAGCAAAACCCAATCCTTGTCAACTATACTTCAGTTCAAAGAGAAAATCTTTTTTTTAAAGATTTATTTATTTATTTATGATAGACATAGAGAGAGAGAGAGGCAGAGACACAGGAGGAGGGAGAAGCAAATCCTCCCTCCTTACCACCTCACCTCTCTGCTCCTCTTCATATTTGTATGCATGCACAGATATGCTATTATAAATATACACAGAGACATGTTTATATTTGCATCAATGACTATAGACTGCTCTATGCACACATGCACACACATACCCACACAAACACAGGTGGTTGTCTATGGTCACTGTGATAGGCTAAATAATGGCTCCACCAAAGATATCCACAACCTAACCCCCAGAACCTGTGACTATGTGACCTTCCAGGGCAAAGAGGACTTTGCAGATGTTATTCAGTTAAATATCTTGAGATGGAGAGATTACCCTGGATTATCCAGGTGTATCCAATGTAATCACAAGGCTCCTAATAAGAGAAAGGCAGGTGGTCAGAGAAGAGAGATGCTCCTTGCTGGCTTCGAAGATGAAGGAATGGGCCATGAGCCAAGGGATGGAGACAGCCTCTGGCAGCTGGAGACACAGGAACACTGCCCTGGGTACTTCTGGCCTTCCTTGTCTTTTACATTGAAAATGTCACGCCGTTTATTTTATAGGATTTTCTTCTTTTGCAGATAAGGAAACTAAGAGCCAAAGGGACTAATGCCTTGGCTAAGGTTGCACAACCAATTCTGTGTGGGCCTGGGATGGATGCGGATGGGTGGTGTGCTGGTGCTGATGGACACAGGCAACAGGAGCTGATTTCACACCTCATTCGGGCCCCACGTCTGGTGACACCATGCCTTGGTTCCATGATGGAAACTGGCAGACCCTATAGATCAGGTGTCTCCCTCTCTACCTCCCACCAGAACCAGCTGTGAAACATTTCTGTTGGTCTGAAGACTGGGGTTTTACTCCCCACACTCCACTGTGATCCTATCACTTTGTTGCTGTCCTTCTTGTTGTTAAAAGGGTTTCCTTGGCTGTCCAATGACTCCCATGTAAAATTCATAACCTACAATTCAACATTCATAATGAACTGGTATGTGCAGCTTTTCTCCCGGTCCAGTCTCGGCATCTCACTTGCTCTGCACTTAACCTCCACTCCCACCAGTCTGAACGCTGGTCATTCACCAAACACAACCTCTGAGTCTCCTCCTGCAGTGCTCTCACTCTTCAAATTGTAATGGCTTCTCCAACAAAGCAAATCTCTAGCAGGAAAATTGCCATCTGTCCTAAAACATTGCCTATTGTGGCTTCCCCATCTAAGAAATCTACCCCATTGACCCCGTTCAAAAGGGGTCTTCATGCATATGCAGTATTTGATTCTGTTTTGCTCCTTGGATAAAAGTAGCAAACTCTGCTTTACACTGCAGTTAAGTGGGTTTATTTCCCCCATCAAGTTATGTATGTAATAATTATGCAGAATTAGTTCCAAACACTGTCCTGTGTGCTCTAGAAGGATGGACGACCCTGTTACTCTCAGTGACCTTGTGTATTATTTTATCATCCTCACTTTACAATGAAGAAATGGAGGAGCAGAGCAGTTAAGTTGTTTGCCTGAAGTCACACAGGTGCTAAGTGGCAAAGACACGATTCAAACCCAATAGTCTGGCTCCTTTACCACCACACAATGTGACCCTCTCTAGGACTAAGCCAAGGACCCAGCCCTGTTTTGTTCATCTTTCCATGTGAAATCATGCTTTTCCCAGAATGTGGCGTGAGTGTCAGTGGCATCATGCTTGACAATTCCCAGTGGCCACAGAAAAGCATATTTATAAAATTGTAATTAGCCATGTATTTCCCTTAAAGAATATGGGAAACAATATAATTCGCATATCAAGTCCAAGAATCATGGCTACTACTATTGCTTAGGTTGACACTATATGAGGTACTTCATGCTAATCTGTCTACACTGGCTCCATGGATTACATGTGAAGGGCTCATAGAACCTACCAATGCTCAAAAGTTGTGAAGGTGACATGTGTAAGGCCTCCACACCAAGCACAGAGCTGGACAGTTTGGGGCATATTACACATTCATCAAGTGAGGAAATGATAGGTCCAGGAAAAACACATGAATTATTCTTTGGGATCTCTGTCAATACAAGGACCCTTTTAAAGACACTTGCAGAGAACTGCACACCCCTCTACATCCCCATAGCTCTGCCCTGGGAACATAGGAGAAAGGTCCTGAGACGGAGATTAACACATTTCCTTTCAATGAACTGTTCTTAATTTGCTTCTAAAACCCGAATTTGTTGTTTCAAATATATCAGAGGGGAATTTGTCATTTCTAAAGCACATTTTTATGCTTTGAATGAGTCAGGAAACAGGTATTTTACTGCCGCTTCTCAAAGGAGCAGGATGACTGAAGGAGGTAGCCAGTGGCGAAGGCAGCAGCCCCCTGTGTGGATTTAAATATGAGAAGCACTCTCACTTGAACAATAATTTGTTATAAGAAACATGTTTAGAGGCTGTGAAGTTATCTTAAAAGCAAGACACATCTCTGCCTCTATGTGCTGAGCTCTGCATGCAGAGACGCTGTCCACGGTGCTGAGAAGTGCCACTTAAACAGAAAGGTCTCCATCCCCATGAGGCGACATCCTGGTGTGAGGGACACATTTAAAACACCAGCAATGATTAGTCCCTGCAACAGCAAGCCATGAAGAAAGCAAACCAGGGGTAAAGGGCAGAGGGTAGAGGGTGGCATACCCAGGCAAGTCAGACTGAACTCTAAGACAGGGAGAGGCAGTGAGGACCTATCTACATCCCCATATGCATCACTCAAGTTCAGGCCTTGTCAGTCTCAACATTTCAGGAGCTAAATGCAAAAGTCTGGAACGAAAGAAACTCAGAAGGTCTCAATCAGGAACTCTCAGTCCAGGACTACTGAGGATAATTTGTCACTGCAGGAAGTTGTTTTGTGCATTGCTGAATATTTATCAGCAACACTGACCTCAATCCACCAGATGCCAGTAGAGCCCCCTTACTCAGTTGTGACAGCCATACATGTCTCCGGACATTGCCGGATGTCCACTCAGGTACAGATGCCAGAAAACACAAGATTATTATTTAAATCTGAATTTCAGAATAACAATGAATACTTTTCTTAATATAAGTATGCCCTAAATATTGCATAAGACATTTATTGTTTATCTGAAAATCAAATTTAAGTGGACAGTCTGTATTTTTATTTGCTCTATCTGGCAACCCTAGTTAGGAAACAAAATCGTTCTTGAAAACCACTACTCCAGCTTTATAATTTAAAAAACTGTATGTATGTGTGCGCACATGTATGCGTGTATGCATGCATGTCAGTCATGGATATACATGCCAAAGGGACACAATCAAATACCCTGACCATTCAGATTAGTGAACACACAATTGCAACTGAACTTCCAGACAGAGTATGGAAGATTCACTTGGATGAGATTAAGGAGACCAGGATCTGTTATTACAGGTTCTGAAAATAGAGATAAAAGTCATATTCAGCGTCACATAGTTTTCCTCTCAAACTTGGCAAATGGTTTTTAATTCACAACAAATGATGCTGCCCAGAATTCAGCACAGCTACAATCGCAAACAGGGCTTGTGAGGAAAGATATCTAGGGCCATCCAACCAGAAGATGATTGACATTATCAAAGGAAAGGAAGAAATTCCTATTCTCTCTGCCCCATTCACTGTATTCCTTGGAATCTATTTCAAGACATGAAAAAATAAGAAAGCACCTAGGAAAGTCTGTATTTTAAGAATGTTTAGTGCAATTTCAGGCCTAAAGTTAAAAAAATGGCAACAAACTAAATATCAAATGAATTTATATATAACCACTTTCACGCCTCACTAAAACAACCAAAATACCAAATATCAACAATAGCAAATACTGGTGAAGATATGGGGCAATAGGAGCTCTCATTCATTATTGGTGGGAATGCAAAATGGTACACCCACTTTCAAAGTCAGTTTAGTAATTTCTTACAAAACTAAGCAAACTCTTACCATCCAATTCAGCAGTCATGCCCCTTGATATTTACTCAAAGAAGCTGAAAATTTATGTCAACCACAAAACCTCACATGAATGTTTAGAACAGCTTTATTCATAATTGTCCAAACTTGGAAGCAACCAAGATGTCCTTTAGTAGGTGATGGATAAACAAATTATGGTATATCCAGATGATGAAGTATTATTCAGTGTGAAAAGAGCTCTCAAGGGACACCTGGGTGGCTCAGTGGTTGAGCATCTGCCTTTGGCTCAGGTCATGACCCCAAGGTCCTGGGATCGAGTCCCACATGGGGCTTTCCACACGAGCCTGCTTCTCCCTCTGCCTGTCTCTCTCTCTCTCTCTCTCTCTCTCTCTCTCTCTCTCTCTCTGTGTGTGTGTGTGTGTGTGTGTTTCCCATGAATAAATAAATAAAATCGTTTTTAAAAAATGAGGTATCAAGCCATAAAAAAACACAGAGGGGCCTTATATGATTATGGCTAAGTGAAAGATGCCAATTTAGAAAGGCTACACAGTATTTAATTCCAACTATATTACATTCTGAAAAAGGCAGAACTATAAAGCCAGTAAAAAAAAAAAAATCACTGTTTTCCAGAAGCTGGTGGTGGGAGGGGGAGGAAGAAGGGATATGTGAATAAAAGAAGCACTAACGGTTTATATGTCAGTAAAAGTATCCCAAATGCTTCTATCAAGGTGGACACATGTCATTATACATTTGTCCAAATCTATAGAATGTATACCCCTAAAGTGAATCCTAATGTAAACTATGGACTCTAGTTAATAATAATATATCAACATTACTCAACAGTTGTAACAAATGTACCACACTAATGCAAGGATTGATGGGAGCATTGTACTTTTCACTCAATTATTTCCTATAAACATACAACTGTTAAAAATAATAAAGACTATTAATTTTCTAGATTAACTTCTAGTTATGTTTTTGTTACTGAACTCTAGCTTACTTCAACAGAAGGCTGAGAAAAAATATGGTCACAAACATTTAAAAAGTGCCAAACATGCTTTAAAGCCCATGATTTAATTTAATTTTTAAAAATTTGTATTGCCCAGATATTTTTTATCTTATGGAAATTTTGCTAGCTTTGTCTACTTAGTTACTGGGAGGCATGTGTTCAATTTTCCCACTATTATTTTGAACAAAGAACAAAACTGAAGGCTTCACAATTCCAGATTTCAAGATACTCTACAAAGCTGTAGTGATCAAAGCAGTATGAGACTGGCACAAATGCAGATACACAGATCAAGGGAAAAGCGTGGAGCATCCAGAAAAAAATCCCAGATTTTACAGTCAAATAATCCTCAACAAAGAAGGAAAGAATACACACTGGGAGAAGGACAGTCTCTTCATAACATGGTGTCGGGAAAACTGGCCAACCACACGCAGAAGTCACTTTCTTACACCATACACAAAAATAAACTCAAAATGGATTAAAGGCCTAAATATGAGACCTGAATCCACCAAAATTCTAGAGTAGAGCCCTCAACTACTTCTCTGACATTAACCACAGCAATATTTTTCTAGATATGTCTCCTGAGGCAAGAGAATCAAAAGAAAAATAAACTACAGGGACTACATCAAAATAAAAGGCTTCTACACAACAAAGGAAACAGCCAACAGAAGTAAAAGACAACCTACTGTATAGAAGACATTTGCAAATCATATACCAATAAAGGGATAGTATCCAAAGTATCTAAAGAACTTATAAAACTCAACAGCAAATAATAATAATAATGAATCCAATTTAAAAAGGGGAAAGGAGGGGTGCCTGGCTGGCTCAGGTGGAGGGGAATGTGACTCTTGATCTTGGGGTTGGGAGTCTGAGCTCCACCTTGGGTGTAGAGATTACTTAACAAATAAATAAATAAACAAATAAATAAATAAATAAACAAACAAACAAATAAATACAAACTTTTTTAAAGAAAAACGGGGAGCAGCAGAGGGCCAGATTGTGGAAGAGTAGGCATCCTCAACACACCTGGCCCCAAAAACTTACCTACATAACTTTCAAAGCATCCTGAACACCTACGAAATCAAGCTGAAATTTAAAGAGAGAACAGCTGGAATGCGACAGAGAGAAAAGTGTTCACTTCTAACAAGGTAGGAAGGCAAAACAAAACAAAACAAAACAAAACAAACAAAAAAAAACATTGAGGGAGAGGAACCACAACTAGCCGGGCTAAAGCAGCATTAGTTGAATCCAAAACCAGACAAAGACCCCACCAAAAGGGAGAATGATAGAGCAGCATCCTGGATGAACATTAATGCAAAAATTTTCACCAAGATACTAGCCAATAGGATCCAGCAGTACATTAAGAAGATTATTCACCATGACCAAGTGGGATTTATCCCTGGGATGCAAGTTTGGTTCAACACTTGTAAAACAATCAATGTGATAGATCACATCAACAAGAGAAAACACAAGAACCACATGATCCTCTCAATAGATGCAGAGAAAGCATTTGACAAAATACAGCATCCATTCCTGATCAAAACTCTTCAGAGTGTAGGGATAGAGGGAATATTCCTCAATATCTTAAAAGTAATTTATGAAAAGCCCACAGTGAATATCATTCTCAGTGGAGAAAACCTGAGAGCCTTTTCCTTAAGATCAGGAACATGGCAGGGATGTCCACTCTCACCACTGCTATTCAACATAGTGCTAGAAGTCCTATACTCAGCAATCAGGCAACAAAAAGAAATAAAAGGCATTCAAATTGGCAAAGAAGAAGTCAAACTCTCCCTCTTTGCAGAAGACATGATACTCTACATAGAAAACCCAAAAGACTCCACCCCAAGATTGCTAGAACTCATACACCAATTCGGCAGTGTGGCAGGATACAAAATCAATGCCCAGAAATCAGTGGAATTTCTATACACTAACAACGAAACTGAAGAAAGAGAAATTAAGGAGTCAATCCCATTTACAGTTGCACCAAAAACCATAAGATACCTAGGAATAAACCTAACCAAAGAGGTAAGGGATCTATACCGTAAAAACTACAGAACACTTCTGAAAGAAATGGAGGAAGATACAAAGAGATGGAAAAATATTCTATTCTCATGGATTGGAAGAATTAATATTGTGAAAATGTCCATGCTAGCTAGGGCAATTTTCACATTCAATGCAATCCCTATCAAAATACCATGGACTTTCTTCAGAGAGCTGGAACAAATCATCTTAAGATTTGTGTGGAATCAGGAAAGACCCTGAATAGCCAGGGGAATATTGAAAAAGAAAACAAGAGCTGGGGGCATCACAATGCTGGATTTCAAGTTGTACTACAAAGCTGTGGTCATCAAGACAGTGTGGTACTGGCACAAAAACAGACACATAGATCAATGGAACAGAATAGAGAACCCAGAAATGGGCCCTCTACTCTGTGGTCAACTAATATTCGACAAAGCAGGAAAGACTATCCATTGGACAAAGGACAGTCTCTTCAATAAATGGTTCTGGAAAATTGGACATCCACATGCAGAAGAATGAAACTAGACCATACAGAAAGATAAAATCAAAATGGATGAAATATCTAAATGTGAGACAAGAATCCATCAAAATCCTAGAGGAGAACACAGGCAACAGCCTTTTTGAACTTGGCCACTGTAACTTCTTACAAGATACATCCACGAAGGCAAGGGAAACAAAAGCAAAAATGAATTATTGGGACTTCATCAAGATAAAAAGCTTTGGGGCAGCCCCGGTGGTGCAGCGGTTTAGTGTCGCCTGCAGCCCAGGGCGTGATCTGGAGACCCTGGATCGAGCCCCGCATCGGGCCGTGTCTATGTCTTCTTTGGTGAAATTTCTGTTGATGTCTTTTGCCCATTTCATTATTGGATTGTTTGTTTCTTTGCTGTTGAGTTTAACAAGTTCTTTATAGATCTTGGATACTAGCCCTTTATCTGATAGGTCATTTGCAAATATCTTCTCCCATTCTGTAGGTTGTCTTTTGGTTTTGTTGACTATTTCTTTTGCTGTGCAAAGCTTTTTATCTTTTTTTTTAATGTGATTTTTAAAAGATTTTATTTATTTATTCATAGAGATGCAGAGAAAGAGAGAGAGAGAGGCAGAGACACAGGCAGAGGGAGAAGCAGGCTCCATGCAGAGAGCCCAATGTGGAGAAAGGGGAACCCTCTTGCACTGTTGGTGGGAATGTGAACTGGTGCAGCCGCTCTGGAAAACTGTGTGGAGGTTCCTCAAAGAGTTAAAAATAGACCTGCCCTACGACCCAGCAATTGCACTGTTGGGGATTTACCCCAAAGATTCAGATGCAATGAAACGCTGGGACACCTGCACCCCGATGTTTCTAGCAGCAATGTCCACAATAGCCAAACTGTGGGAGGAGCCTCGGTGTCCATCCAAAGATGATGGATAAAGAAGCTGTGGTCTATGTATACAATGGAATATTCCTCAGCCATTAGAAATGACAAATACCCACCATTTTCTTCAACATGGATGGAACTGGAGGGTATTATGCTGAGTGAAATAAGTCAATCACAACAAGCTAACATCTTAGCCTGTCAGAATGGCTAAAGTCAAAAAGACAAGAAAGACAAGTTAACAGACTAACTCTACCTCTACTCTAAAACACAAAGGCTACTATCTTGCTAATAGTCAATATTATTTAGATTTACCATCATGTTTAAATTGCCTGATGCGCCTCTTCTTATCCTGAATGGTGAAACTTCCTCTTGGATCATCTTAGATCTAATGTATAATATTCTTTTGTATTTTGTTCCTGTGTACTCTAGAGATAGTTTATCTCAGGCTTTGTTGATAAAAATCATTTATTTCACCTAAGTTTTTTGAGAATATTTTCACCACACATACAACTGTAGATGGGCGGTCATTTTCATTGAGCATTTAATTGGCATCAGTCCATTGTCTTTTTACATCCATAATTTACATATGGGAGTCAGCTATGAGGTTCATATTGCTTTTCTGAAGAAGATTGATCTCTCTTCCTCTGGTGACTGCTGTTAAGATTTTCTCTTTTGTTTTCAGAAAACTTCATAAGATTTGTTCAGATATGTGTGTAGGTGTGTGTAGGGAGGGTGGTTGTTTATTCTACCAAGATTTCATATTCCTCAAGAATAACCATCTTAAAATATCTCCCTAGCTTTGAAAAATTCTCAGATGTTATTTTTTCACAGGCTTTATACCTCTTTACAAGTCCCCTCTTTTTGGGACTCCAATTATACCTCAGAAATTTATACAATGTCACATAAGTTTATTGCCATATTTCTTCTTATTTATTTTTTTATATCTCTCTAGTTCTGTGTTATTTTCAACACTATTTTTCATTCCAGTGATTGTCACTCCAGCTCTAATTAATCTGCATTATAATACATGTATGAAGTTTCTCATTTCAATAATTATACTTTTTCAGTCCAAAATTCATATTGTATTTTAGTTTGTAGATTTCTGTTTTTCTGCTAATATTGTGTCTTGCTCTTTGTTTACCTCACCATATGTTTATTTATTCAAAACTATACGTCTAATAATTCAACTTTAATTTCTGCATACCTCTGTGTATTTTTCTATAATCTACTTTATTTGCCTCATCTTGTCTTCTGATGTGTCTAGGACATTTCCATTGAGTGCCAGACCCTGTGAATAGAGGATTATCCAGGCATACCCAGAATATAAAATGGGAATTATATTTGTCCAGGGATGATTTAATTTGCTTCTGGAAAGTGGGGAGAATAGGGTTGTATCACCTTCATATAGTGGGAGTTGACCTGGTTTGAAATTGGATTATAGTGCTTGTGAGGACTAGTTATTTCCAGTATTTTTGCTTATACACAAGATGAAGCAATCAGAAAATCTCTCTGAAGGCCTAGGGAGTTTACCCCTACTCCTTGGGATAAAATATACTATTTTTTGTTTGCCCAGTTCCATGAGACTGTGAAAACTTCACTCAGCTTCCTGCCTCTTAGCTATCACTTTCTTCTCAGCTTCTATGTTTCTTTGTCTTGTATGAACTAAGCATAAGCAAATGTCCCAAGGGGAAAACATCTCAGAATGTTGGATTTACCACAATGTGCCTCCCTTCCTCCTGGCTTCTGCATTCCTTAATATCCTGTCTGCCCCCATAGCTCACTAATGCGTTAAAGCATTTTTTTTGCTGTTATTCAGCTTTTCTACTCAGTAGGAAGTCTGGGCCACTAGCCTGAAGCAAATATCACACAATTTATTATTGATTGAAGAAAATGAGGATATTTAGTTTACAATACAAAACTGCATATTATATTTCATAGACTCTAAGATCCCATTAATTTTAAAATAAGACATTATTTTATATACCTCTAAAAGATTAAACTATGTCACAAAGATTTTTTTTTGTTTTTTATTTTATACCTACTGAATATTTATTTAAAACTATTTACTCATAGCAGCAACGGAATATGAAAAAGGTATGACCCCAGAAAGCAGGTGATACTAGCAGGACAGCAATGTATACTAAATCATAACTGATTTCAGAACACCAGGAAATTTAAGATGCCATAATTTTAGAGATACTATACATGAAAAAAAGTCCCAGTAACAATAAAATACAGTATAACCACATGAAGTAGAATAATAGAAAGTATACCAAATATGAAGCAGGAATAAGAGTTGTATCTACCTGGTGATATTTGGAGCGTTAATCTTTTCTTTATGTTTTTTTCCTCTAAATTTTCTCATTATCACTAAATATCACTTATTATTTTTAATTTGAATAATGTGTCGTGTACAAAAGAATCTCTTGCTTATTCCAAATATCAAACTGCATTCTGGAATGTCTTTTTGATGATCACTTTTATTTATTTTTTTAATTTTTTTTTTTGGTTTCAGAGGTAGAGTTTAGTGATTCATCAGTTTTATATAATGTCTTATATAATGCCCAGTGCTCATCATATCACGTGCCCTCCTGCATGTCCATCACCCAATCACCCCATTCTCCCACTCCCTCCCCTCCAGCAACCGTCAGTTTGTTTTCTATGACTAAGAATCTCTTATGGTTTGTCTATCTCTCTGATTTCATCTTGTTTTATTTTTTCCTCTCTTCTACTATGATGATCACTTTTAAAACATGAATTTAAGACAGACAAGGTGAGGAGAGAGAAATGAGGATTTGCACTCTTTGTTATTCACCTCTTGGGTCTTATGTATTCCCTCACATTTCTTCTTTGCTGGCTCCTTCTTCTACACTATCTGTAGACAGTGCCAAGAGCTTGGCCCTCAGATGGCCTTTTGTTATCTTCACTCATCTCCTTGCTGGTCCCATTCAGTCTCTGGGTGTTATGTTCACATCTCCAGGATGGATCTTTCCTTGAACATCACCTGCATCCGTCTTCCTTCTCAACATCATGTTGTGGAGACTTCATAGGCATCCAAAACCTGACATGCCCAAAATACATCTATTCATTGGTCTTTCTAAAATCTCTCCTACTTTAGATGTCCCCATCTCAGAAAATGCAACTTCATCAGCCCAGTCTCCTTGACAAAAACTTGAGGTTGTAGGTTACTCTTCTCTTCCTCTCATATTGCATATCTAATTTATATGCATAAGCTCCTGCCTGTGCCTTAAAAACATATCTAGAATCTGAACTCTTCTGTCCATTTCCACCACCATGCTCTATCACCCAGGGCCCCTGCAGAAAACATTTACCCTGCTAAAATTGATTGAGGATGTTTTAAGATGAGTTATGTAAAGATGTAGCAGAGATAAAGATGTCTGAGCTAGCAGAAGTTAAAGCTAAAACTACACATTCCTAGATTCGAAAGGGCATGTGGAAGGTGCTGGATGGCTGTGGTCACAGCTGAAGGAAGGCTGCCCAGAGAGAGTGGTCCTCAATGGAGAGATACAGTCTCTGCCAACCCACGCCCTCTTCCTCCTCTGTCTTTATCTTCCTATAGCCAAAGCCACATGGAAGCCAGACAGCAGTTTATGAATCTTTTTTTTTTAATTTTTTAAATTTTTTTTTATTTATTTATGATAGTCACAGAGAGAGAGAGAGAGAGGCAGAGACACAGGCAGAGGGAGAAGCAGGCTCCATGCACCGGGAGCCCGACGTGGGATTCGATCCCGGGTCTCCAGGATCGCGCCCTGGGCCAAAGGGAGGCACCAAACTGCTGCGCCACCCGGGGATCCCGACAGCAGTTTATGAATGTTAGCATTTCAGAGTACAGGGTAGGGAGGAAAACTGATAAACAGTGAATATACAGTACAGCTACTCTGCACCAAACAACGTCCATTTACTCAGTTGGGTTACTGCAACTGCCCCTTAACTGGTCAGTGTGCTTCCATCCTTGTCTCCTACTCATATATTCTATACAGTGTATCTACATTCTGTAGCATACTAAATATTACAAGGCATATTATAACAGCATATGGTACATTACACATCAGAGTATATTATACAGTGTATAGTATATGTGGAGAAACACAGCAGCTAGAGTTACTTTGTGAAAACATAAGGCAGTTAGTATTTCCTCTGCAGAAAATCTTCCAGTGATTTACTAAAAGTAAATTCTGAAGTCCAAATGTATTTAATTTCAATTAATAGAAGTAAACAGCCACATGTGGTTTATGGCTTCCACACTGGGCCACTCTGGTCAATGGGACGTAAGCAAAACAGGGTTTGTAGTTTCCAAGAAGTGATATACAGAGCAGCCGTGCCCTGTGCCCCTTCCCTTCCTTCGTGTTACAATGACCAGATATGAGGGCTGAAACCAGAGCATAGAGCAAGCACACTGGACCTTAGGAGGAAGCACAGGTTGCAAACAGAAGAGCAACAAGACAGAAGGGGTCTGGGCCCCAGCTGGCCAAAGTGCTGCCATGTGAGTTTGAATTTTTTTGAGCAAGAGAACAAACTCCCAGCTGGTTTCAGCTCCACTGTTTTGCAGCATCTGCTACTCCCAGCTGAACCCATCCTTCACTTCATGAGAGTCCTCTTTCCCTAGCTCTGTGTTTTAGCGGTGTGACCTGTGTGTGTGTGTGTGGTCCCTACACCAGCAACATCAAACTGCTTAGACACCTAGGAACTGTTTAGACATACAGATCCTCAGGTCCCACCACAGACCCTCTGTGAAGCAAAATCACTGTAACTATTGCCAAGGGATTCCAACATGGGCTATGGCTTGAGAACCACTATTCTAGCCAATTATAAAATGGTTCTCTTATATGCAGTAATGTGCAGTGATGCGCAGACATGCATTTATGACTGCATATGTACATATAAATCCATTTGTAGAAGAATTTTTTGGTGTGCGGTTGCTCAAATGTAGATCCCTCTTACCTCACTCATATTTTTTTCCTAATTAAAACACTGCAAGATTCCTTCAAATAATGTGTGTGGAAAAGCTTTGTGATTTTAGGAAGAAAAGAGGGTAAATCCAACATAATTTTTAAAAATGTAACCACCCAGGAATAGCAGATAATCCCATATGCAGGTCTAGTCCCATGCTCACCTGGTGGGTTTCACTAAAGTATCTAACCCAAATTCTGTAACTACACTGATGGTCTTCCCTGGTAATTAGAGAGAAGGAGATGTGTGAGTTCCCACCATAATTTTTGAATTTGCAAAGAATCAAACACAAAAAAGCAAAACTCTCCTCCTTTCATCAAACATGGTGCTTCCTCAACTGTGGCCTCCATCAGAATGGCTCAGAGGGCTTCTTCAATGCTCCTCTCTCCAACTGCCACAGCTGCTCCTGCCCACCTGCCTCCATTTACACTGCCCTGAATGCTCTCTCTCTGAGATCTGCCTCAGGGCCTTTGCACTTGCCCCCTCTTCTGCCCAAAATGCCTTCTGCATGGCTAACCCTCCTGATTCGGGTCTTGGCCTAAGAGGCAGCTTCAGGTGGCCTGACATAGCCCTACCTGGTCTCTCCCTGATGCCCTGCTTAGTTGCTTCCTATCCTAAATTGTCTTTTCTGTTAGTTTTCCTTATTGAATCACAGACCCCTCCTTCTTGGAAGGGTCCCTGGAGGTGGAGACCTGAACTGGCTTGTTCAGGGCTCCAGATTCCGAGCCCAGCATGATACCAGGACATGTACGGACATTAAGTAAATGTGCAAAAGATGGAATAAACAGATAAACAAAGGGATGCTGGGCAAACTGTACAGAGCCGATCTCACGAGGCTGGGTCAGCAGCTCATTACCTGCAGACCAGGACCACAGTGAGAGCTAGGGAGAAGATGCCACGTGGGTTTGGAGCCCTGACTCCACCCCAACCTCTCTCCCAAGGACGCCTCGCCACCCTCTGTGTGCTCAGTATGCAGCTAAGGAACTTCATCAAGCAGTTTCATATTAAAACTGGTAGAGTGTCACGTCTCATAATTTTTTGAAGATTGTTTACATTAAGGTTTGATTAGTTCTGGGATTAAACAGCATTTTTTAAAAATCTCACAGACAACTCTTCTTCTCCATCCAAACTTTCTGAGAGCAAAGTCCTTTTGAGTGATTTAATCAATATGCCATATTTCCTGAGGGAGGATAAAAGAGGGAAAGAAAAGGTGAGGAGGAAAAAGGAGGGGAGGGAGCGGGAATGAGGGAAGTGGGAAGGGAAGAGAGGGAGGAGGAGGGAAGGGAGAGAAGGGAGAGGTGAGGAGGGAGGGGGAAGAAAGGAGAAAAAAGGAGGGATTGAAGGGGATGAGAGAGGAGGAGGAAGGGAGAGGGAGGGGGAGGAGAGGAGAGGTCACAGGGCACAGAAACCAATGCTGCCTCCCATCTGTGAGGTTCACCCTAGTCCAAGGACAGATGGACATAGAACAGTCAGAAGTACGGACAACCGTTCTGGCAGCCTGGAAGGGAACTTACACAGCACGGGGGGGCAGGGGAAGATCCACGCCTTGACGCAAAACCTGGCACACCCTCCGGGCTTTCCAGGGCGTGAATGAAGCTATCCTCCCATGCGGCAGAGAACTGAGAGTAATCCAGAATCATTCCTGCCCGGACACGCAAATCAACGCCCCGGCGGAGGGACGCCCTTCCACACACCTGGGGCAGCTCTGCGGGGACCTGCACGCACGCATCTCAAAATTCCCTCGCTGCCCAGACACCTGTGTTCTCCGGCTCCTCCTTTGCACCTGTTAGAACGTCTGCTTGATGTCCTGAATTAATGTGTTAAATACAATTTTTAACAGATGTTAGGTTACGTTTGCATAAGTCATGACCCTAATAGCTCCTTGTGAAATCTCCTTGTCGGGGAAGAAAGGACGCAGGGTGGTATCCTCTGGGTGCCCAGCCTGTGAAGACAGGGGATAGTGAATCTCAAGCCTGCAGCCACAGTGCGCGCTCACTGAGCTGCCCGAGTGGACACCGCCGGAGGGTCAGAGACGGCCAGGCACGTGGTCACCCAGAGACAGAGAATCGTTACGCTCAGCAGCTGCGTGCAGCCTACACACCTGTGGGACCCTCCTCTGAAGAAGCCAACGGATACGTTTCCGTGGGGAAAGTGACCGTTATTTCTCATATGTTGATTTCCACAGTCCCAAGAGTTCCTAAGCCCAGGATGGGAAATACAGCAAGCCCACCCAGTCACACTCAGCTTCTAGAAAGACCTCAGGAATCACCTCTCTATTCCAAGCAGCTTCAGATCTACTTCGGTCTCAAACCGCCTGAGAGCAGCTTGAAAATGCCAACAAGGTGGCCAGGAAGAGGCCCATCTGTGGCATCAGGGGGACACCCAATGCCCAGCAGGATCCTCTGAAGCAGACTTTCTGCTCAGTTACCTGGGAAGTGAGAAGAGGCTTCGAGTACCAAAGGCTTCCCGAGTGCAGCGAGCAAGCCTTGCTGCCGGCACCCCTGTACGGGCAGTGAGATCAGAGCACACATCGGCCTGGAAACCAACATTGAACCCCAAGGTACCTCTATCACGGCCCAGAAGCTAGAAACATCAGATTGAGTCCTTGTGTAACTGACCACCTTTTCTAAGAAAGGGAGAGTACTGTCCCCCCCAACGCCCACGTCCAGATGCCATCACGCGTGACTCTGGCATCGCATGCTTCCAAGGGAACTGTTCTGGTGTGATTATGGCAGGGAGAGTGTCTCTGAATGTGTGCTCAGGCTCCGTGCAACCACAGGGTCTGTGCCAGTGAAAGAGCGAAGTAAGCACAGGTGTGAATGACAGGATAGGAGACTCATCTCCCTGCCGCCGGCTTTGGTGAGCCGGGGCCAGCAACGCAGTAAGAACTTTCAAAAGCTGGACACAGCGAGGGCAGATCCTCCCCTGAACCCTCCCGACAGGAACACCACCGTGGTGACGCCCTGGGGCTCACGGGGACCACGTCAGACTGCTGACTCACAGGACCCACAGACAATAAATGCATGTTGTTCCAAGCATCACATTTGTGTGGATTTGTTACAGAAACAACAGAAAACAAACCCAGGTGGCAAATGTCGATGAATCGTGGCACCAATTCGCACGATCATAGCATTATTAGCATTATTGGTCTCACATCTAGCATCTGAGAGTAGGATGGAGCAGGCCACCCCACTGAGGTGGAGTTCTACGAATGCTGCAACTAACATACATGACATCTTCATGTTAATTAGAAATGTGTCCTTTCCAGGCCAATGGGGTCTCATGGCAGCCAGCAGAGCTCACTGAGGGACTCAGACTGGCCTTCTCCCGCTAGTCCTCTGACACAGGAGCACTTGTGCAGTACACAACCTGAACAACTATACATGGTGGTGCTGAGAAGGGATCATGCCCAATTTCATCCTCGAAGGCCTTTTCCGTCTGTGCTTAATCTGCACCCTACAGAAGACAGTGCGTCTAGTTTCCTACATGGTGTGAAACCTGTCATCTGGCACTTCTTGACTGCCTTGTAGCCTCCATCATATTTTACAGGTGTATGCTTTGTTTCAGTTTAAAGTCCTCACATAAGTGGGAGAAGAACCATCTCCCAAGTATTGTGTAGCTTGTTTGACTGTTTTCATAAAAACGGTCAGAAAATCCAAATCGAAGCAAGTTAAGCAAAGTAACTAATTCCCCTCACTCCAAAATAAGGGATCCAGAGGTATCAAATGTTAGGAGCCAGGTATATATAATAGCATCTGTTTCCTCAAAAGTTAACGGGTTTATTTTCAGGGTGGCTCACTCTTGCCCAGGGCCCCCAGCGGCTCGTGGCCTCTCTTCTCCCACAGCCAAGTCCATCAGAGACAGGAACTCCTCCTCCTTGATAACGTGAAATCCGAAGCCTGGATGGAGGTAGAAAGTGGCCGAGCTCCGTCTGATTACAGAATCTTCATCTTTTGACCGCCCGGCTTCACCGCACAATGGAAACTGATTATAAAAGTAGTAAGTTGGGTATTAGAAGAAGCCATTTCCTTTCTATGCATCTCTGAAGATAAACAGGAGTTAGAGAAACCACCACAGCCCCAACACACTCCAAGTCATAATTTATTTTCCTCTTAATTCCTGTGGCACGGAATAAACAGCCAATAACTAGCGCACTTTGCCACTGTTAAAAGGGCAAAGCAGACAATGAAATTCAGACAGAAAAGCAGGTGGGTGAAAAGTAGGATGCAGGGCAGGCCACCTGGTCTGTACCTCATCGCAGCCCACGCACGCCTGCCGCGGGACTCTGGGAGATCATTCAGTCACTCCCCCTGTCAACGTCTGCATCAATAAAAGCTGCAGGTACCTCACGCAGAGACCACATGAATCACTCCAGGCAGAGCTCCACACCTATCAGCCAGTGTATCATCAATATCACTATTCTCAGAAACAGCAATCTGGCCGTCCTCACGAGCCCCCTCCACACCCGACAGCTGCCTATATACTGAAAGTGTAGACTCAAAAGTAAAGACGTGAGAAATTGGTAGGTCCAGTTCAGTCTGATAATCAAAACATGCATTTCCTAGAACAGAAAAAAAGCTCAACTCCATAGCAGGACTGAAAACATACTGTGCTCACACCACGCAGTAACATGATCGATCACCAGCATTTCGGTTTGTCTGTCTATGATATTGTGCATCTACATGAATGACAAATGCAGGCCAACCCTTAATTGTTTATCTTTTTTGTTTATTCACCAAGGACCTGCTTCTGTGAACATTCAGTGTCTCCCACAGGAGAAGCATGGTTAAAACCCAGACATCTGTAATCACCAGGGAGCCAAGAGGCTTTGAAAATGACACAGGAATTATTTATTCTAGCAGAAAGTACTTATTTGGGGCGCTGGCTTCTCAGTGGAGCACTGCCCGAGCAGTAACCACCATCAGGTCAAACTTCTGATTACAAGGCTCTTCCACCTGACAAATCTGGTTCTAAACACAGGTGGGTCTTTTTCAAATAGGACACTTGTGACTTGTTTGTTTACTGCCTTCCTCTGAGCTACTTAAGGGCTGAATTTATCAATCGAATGTCATAACCAGGGATCCCTGGGTGGCCCAGTGGTTTGGCGCTTGCCTTTGGCCCAGGGCGCGATCCTGGAGACCCGGGATCGAATCCCACATCAGGCTCCCGGTGCGTGGAGCCTGCTTCTCCCTCTGCCTATGTCTCTGCCCCTCTCTCTCTCTCTCTGTGACTATCATAAATAAATAAAAATTTTTAAAAAATGTCATAACCAGTGATCTGGGCCCCTGATCCCCCTCCACACATACATATACACACAACACACTATTTCAAGTGAGCCATTAAAGATTCATAATCAGAATACAGTCAATGTTCTAGGAAGACGAAATTCTGGCTCGTCCTCCACGTGGAAGGGATCCACAGTAGATGCACCACACATTATTTAAAGACACGGTTTTAATAAAAGCATGGCATACAGGAATGGTGTCATCCCTACTCTCAGGCTAACTATGACAATGTCTAAAATTAAAATAAAATGTTGAAAGGACTCAGCCATGGTCCTGGGAGCTAGACGTATGCACAGCACGTCCTCGCCTGGGACAGTCCCCTCCACTGAAGAATCTGACCACCATGGGGCTCCATCTGGAGGGTGCTTTGCCCTGAATTGGACAGGTAACAAAAAGGGGTGGGAGGTCCTGACGTCGTCTCTCTCAGGGCCCAGAGATAAGCCAGGTCACTGTGATAAAACCCAGAACCCCATCGGATGCTGCCAAGATCGGGGAGGGAGGGCCTGCGTCCCCGGGTCCCTGAGGCTAACTGCCGGAGCCCGACTAGGGGGTGGAGGGACCTCCCCACAGCTGTCCAGGTTCACCTGCTGGGACGTGTCCAGGGCAGGTGACTCCAGGGGATGGGAGCAAGACGGACAGACCCCTGGCCCACAGGCACCCTGCACAAATAAGTGGCAGAGCCTGGGGGGAAGAGGGCTATGGACACGGCGGGAGGGTGCGTGGGTGCAGACACCCGTCAGGAGGGCGCTCCCCTGCCAGCTGCCATCCATCGGCCATGCACCCCATGCAGAAGCTCCAAACCTTCCTTCGCCAGCTTGGGTCGCAGTAAATATAATTTTCTTAATTTGCCCATGACAGGTCCTCACTCTGCGCACTAGCCTGATCCATCCCCCTGCCCACATCAATGCACCTCTTTTCTGATAATTCCTCCTTCCCAATGAGAAACGAGGAGGCCCCTGCACAGCAGGCTGCAGCATAAAACACAGGGCTGGCAGTCAGAGCCCAACCACAGCCCGGCAGGCAGTGCCACCAGCTCACGGTCCCAGTGCCAACTGCTTGTCACTGTCCACCCAGCAGGTGCCACAGACACCTGACAAGTCCCACATCCGTCTGTTTTCTACAAGAGGCTTTTCCAAATCTCCTACGGCCACAGGAATACCAGATCGTGAACAGGTAAAGAATCTTAAATCCTGAATCAGCAACTGAAGGAATACTCAGTCCCCCATTTGTGCATCTGGATTGGCCTATGCCCAACTCAGCCTCCCTGAGTAGGCGACATTTAACAGACACCCACAGGAAGCTAGGATGTGGTGGCCATGCAAACACAGCTGGAGGGGCTTTCCAGATTGGGAGGACAGCAAGAGCAAAGGCCCTGAGGCAGACACACAGCCAAGGGCCAGAGCACATAAGGTCTTTGGACTTTATCCTATGCGTGCCCCTGAGGCATGAAGAGGCTGACCTTTGTTGGAAGGTCATCTTGCTGAACAGGGACTGGTTAGCAAGCTACGATAACCATGCATCCTGGTTTAGTGTGGGTCAGAGGTGAAGTGAGTCCACAGCAGGCTCAGGCCAGAGGTCTGGGCACCCCCTGCAGCTGACTACACGTGCCCAGGGAGCCCTCCTCCAGCTCAGATCCTGCATGGCAGGAGCCCGACTCTGTCCAGGAAGGACTGAGCCCCCATCCAGCTGTACACGGGGCTCCTTTAGAGCAATACGGATGCCCACCCCACCCCTTACTGATACATTCGTGTGGATTTGGCCCAAACCCCAGAACTCTTCAAAACTCCCAGGTGGCTCCAACGTGCAGCTTGGAGTGGCAGCCCTGGACCAGGTGATCTCTGAGGATCCTCCCATGTTAGAGCACTTGTATTATCATGCGACTGTCCCCATTTTGGAGACTTGAAGACCAAGACCAAGCACAAAACAAAACAGAATGAAGGCATAGGTCTAGGGCTGCAGAGACAGCAGAAGGATGGCTGGGACCCAGTGGGTCTCTCCCGCACCCTCCACCAGCTTCCAACAGTGTCTATTACTAAGATCTGGTTACTCGGCAGGAGACAGTCTTCTCCCAAGTGACTTATAATCAAATTAACAATTCAAACATGGCATGTTAAATGTGGGTGGATTAATAGGGTATAGCCAGAACAAAATTTCAAACTGCAACCTCAAATGCCTTACATATTTTTTGGATGGATGGGAAAAAAGCAAAGTGTACAGAGCAAGAACAGGGGACACCCTACACACATACCCTGTTACCACTAACCCTCTGCTACCGTGACCGTCCTTTCCCATAAGGAAATGGCCTCTTTCCTGATCATAGGCTCTACCCAGCATGTCAGCATTTATCCCTCCATCAGGGCCATTAGGCTGGCTGTGCTTCTAAATCTCTTTTGCAAGCATGTTAATAGGTGGAGGTACACGGAGGGTACTGGTGGTGAGGAGCCATGAGATGGGTCCCCAAAAATCTCTCACATCATTCCATCATAAAAGAATACAGACACAGAATGTAAAAAAAAAAAAAAAAAGCAATATGACAAGAAGCCAGAGAAAAATCTATCAGTACAGAGGGTTCTCTAAAATGAGGACAGAAATAAGCTGTTTTCCTCAAAGTATTATCCGAGACAGAAATTCACATCTTATAATATTTGTTCCTGTTTCTTGATTCATCTGACAACAAATTTTGTCTCTCAGTGAGCACAACACACTCTCTGCGAGTGATTATAATTAATACGCAGTCCACTCAGGTTTGTCTGGAAATTCTTAATCCTAAAGCAATCAGCCCCTTTCTCTCGAGAGGACTCTGGATGCCTGGCGCCTGCTGTGTGGAGCCTTAACAACCTGGGAAATCTGAGCAGAATCACCGGAGCCTGCGAGACTTGGTCTTTGTTTAGAACATTCAAGAGCTGAGAAGCAAAGGCCTTTTTAATTTCTGCAGTAAATTCTGTTTTCCTGAGCTCAGATTCTCGCCTTCTAAAAAAGAAAAGAGCCAGTTTCAAATCCTTTAAAAAAAAAAAAAAATTCTAATTAAGGGACACCTGGGTGGCTCAGTGGTTGAGCGTCTGCCTTTGGCTCAGGTCGTGATCCGGGGTCCTGGGGTCCTGGGATCCAGTCCCACATCAGGCTTCCCACAGGGAGTCTGCTTTTCCCTCTGCCTGTGTCTTTACCTGTGTCTTTGCCTCTCTCATGAACAAATAAATAAGATCTTAAAAAATAATTCTGATTATTAAATTCCAAGATGGCCTTCATGTGGCAAAGGGGCATCTGTAGTTATAAAGAGGAATATGGGGCTTGCCAGCTCTTCACTATTCCAAGAGTAAACTGTCACCCCCCAAACGTGGTCGTAGGAGGAAGCCCAGGTAGATGGATGCAGAATGTCACCCCACTGGTCTTTTTGTTACTTCTTCTTTTTTTTTATAACCCTCCCCACTGCCCACGGGAGATGTAAACCGAAGGCCCGTGAGCCAAATCTGGCTGCGAAGACTGTTTTATTTGATTCTTCACGGAGTGATTTTAAATTCATAATTCGTTTTTAATGCCAATATTTAAAGGGAAGGGAAGGGAAGGGAAGGGAAGGGAAGGGAAGGGAAGGGAAGGGAAGGGAAGGGAAGGGAAGGGAAGGGAAGGGAAGGGAAGGGAAGGGAAGGGAAGGGAAGGGAAGGGAAGGGAAGGGAAGGGAAGGGAAGGGAAGGGAAGGGAAGGGAAGGGAAGGGAAGGGAAGGGAAGGGAAGGGAAGGGAAGGGAAGGGAAGGGAAGGGAAGGGAAGGGAAGGGAAGGGAAGGGAAGGGAAGGGAAGGGAAGGGAAGGGAAGGGAAGGGAAGGGAAGGGAAGGGAAGGGAAGGGAAGGGAAGGGAAGGGAAGGGAAGGGAAGGGAAGGGAAGGGAAGGGAAGGGAAGGGAAGGGAAGGGAAGGGAAGGGAAGGGAAGGGAAGGGAAGGGAAGGGAAGGGAAGGGAAGGGAAGGGAAGGGAAGGGAAGGGAAGGGAAGGGAAGGGAAGGGAAGGGAAGGGAAGGGAAGGGAAGGGAAGGGAAGGGAAGGGAAGGGAAGGGAAGGGAAGGGAAGGGAAGGGAAGGGAAGGGAAGGGAAGGGAAGGGAAGGGAAGGGAAGGGAAGGGAAGGGAAGGGAAGGGAAGGGAAGGGAAGGGAAGGGAAGGGAAGGGAAGGGAAGGGAAGGGAAGGGAAGGGAAGGGAAGGGAAGGGAAGGGAAGGGAAGGGAAGGGAAGGGAAGGGAAGGGAAGGGAAGGGAAGGGAAGGGAAGGGAAGGGAAGGGAAGGGAAGGGAAGGGAAGGGAAGGGAAGGGAAGGGAAGGGAAGGGAAGGGAAGGGAAGGGAAGGGAAGGGAAGGGAAGGGAAGGGAAGGGAAGGGAAGGGAAGGGAAGGGAAGGGAAGGGAAGGGAAGGGAAGGGAAGGGAAGGGAAGGGAAGGGAAGGGAAGGGAAGGGAAGGGAAGGGAAGGGAAGGGAAGGGAAGGGAAGGGAAGGGAAGGGAAGGGAAGGGAAGGGAAGGGAAGGGAAGGGAAGGGAAGGGAAGGGAAGGGAAGGGAAGGGAAGGGAAGGGAAGGGAAGGGAAGGGAAGGGAAGGGAAGGGAAGGGAAGGGAAGGGAAGGGAAGGGAAGGGAAGGGAAGGGAAGGGAAGGGAAGGGAAGGGAAGGGAAGGGAAGGGAAGGGAAGGGAAGGGAAGGGAAGGGAAGGGAAGGGAAGGGAAGGGAAGGGAAGGGAAGGGAAGGGAAGGGAAGGGAAGGGAAGGGAAGGGAAGGGAAGGGAAGGGAAGGGAAGGGAAGGGAAGGGAAGGGAAGGGAAGGGAAGGGAAGGGAAGGGAAGGGAAGGGAAGGGAAGGGAAGGGAAGGGAAGGGAAGGGAAGGGAAGGGAAGGGAAGGGAAGGGAAGGGAAGGGAAGGGAAGGGAAGGGAAGGGAAGGGAAGGGAAGGGAAGGGAAGGGAAGGGAAGGGAAGGGAAGGGAAGGGAAGGGAAGGGAAGGGAAGGGAAGGGAAGGGAAGGGAAGGGAAGGGAAGGGAAGGGAAGGGAAGGGAAGGGAAGGGAAGGGAAGGGAAGGGAAGGGAAGGGAAGGGAAGGGAAGGGAAGGGAAGGGAAGGGAAGGGAAGGGAAGGGAAGGGAAGGGAAGGGAAGGGAAGGGAAGGGAAGGGAAGGGAAGGGAAGGGAAGGGAAGGGAAGGGAAGGGAAGGGAAGGGAAGGGAAGGGAAGGGAAGGGAAGGGAAGGGAAGGGAAGGGAAGGGAAGGGAAGGGAAGGGAAGGGAAGGGAAGGGAAGGGAAGGGAAGGGAAGGGAAGGGAAGGGAAGGGAAGGGAAGGGAAGGGAAGGGAAGGGAAGGGAAGGGAAGGGAAGGGAAGGGAAGGGAAGGGAAGGGAAGGGAAGGGAAGGGAAGGGAAGGGAAGGGAAGGGAAGGGAAGGGAAGGGAAGGGAAGGGAAGGGAAGGGAAGGGAAGGGAAGGGAAGGGAAGGGAAGGGAAGGGAAGGGAAGGGAAGGGAAGGGAAGGGAAGGGAAGGGAAGGGAAGGGAAGGGAAGGGAAGGGAAGGGAAGGGAAGGGAAGGGAAGGGATGGCCACCGCCAATCACACAGCAACAAGGGATGAAGAGTCTACTGGCATTCCCTGTCTTTGTCTTCATCACCTGCTGAACGCTTGGGTCTAGTCATCTGTGAGCAGAACATGGAGAGAGGAAGGACTTTACTACCCTGCTCACCACTGACTATATGACCTAGTGCAACGTCCTCTGGCCAACACCTCCTTGCACCGTAAGCACAGTGGTTACAGCCATTAGGCAGCTGTTAGAAGCTGTTACCTCCTCCATGGTGGAGGTGCCTAGGTGGCTCAGTTGGTTAAGCATCTGACTCTTGGTTTTGGCTCTGGTCTTGATCTCGGGGTTGTGAGATCGGCCCCATATCGGGCTCCACACTAAGTGGGGAGTCTGCTTGAGATTCTCTCTCTCCCTCTTCCTCTGCCCCCCCTTGCCCTGCACACACACACTCTCTCTCTAAAATAAATAAATCTTTTAAAGAAATAAAGGGGTCCAGGGCAATAAGCCCATGTGATGGCCCGGGACCATATGCATCATAGGTATATGTGTAAATCGACAAGGCTACCACATTTTTGGAAACAAAATCACAGAGCCCTACATACTTAGGCATATAAACGAGGTGGAAAGAACAAAACAGGAAACCTGACACTAAGTCAGCAGAAGACCCAAAAGGACACAACAACCTATGTGGATTTCATAAACATGACACGTAGTGTAAAAAGCCATACGCACACAGCTGCCCAGTACATAATGCCTTTACATAAAATTCAAAAGCAGGCAAAGCCAATGTATGTTCAGGATAATGGTCCCCCCTGGGATTGTGCCAGGCAACAGGGTAACTGTAGGTTCTGGGTGCCATGCAAATTCTATCTGGGGCTTTGTTTTTTTTTTTTTCAGCTTTATTAAGTTATAAACAACAAGTAAAATTGTAAGATATTTAAAGTGTACATAGTGGTGATCTGTACCATTGGGACCGGACTCCCATCATCTAATTAGCACATCCAGCCCTACACATCCCTACACAACCCTACACATAGGAAGCACCAAAGTTCTACTCCCTTAGCAAATTTCAATTGTGCAAGTGTTATGGACCATAGGCACCATGTGACACAACAGATCCCCAGAGCTTACTCATCTTACACCTGAGAATCTGCTCTCTTCCTTTTTTTTTTTTTAAATTTATTTCTTTACTATTTTAGACACAGAGAGAGGCAGAGACACAGAGAGAGGGAGAAGCAGGCTCCCTGCAGGGAGCCCAATGAGGGACTGGATCCCAGGACCCCAGGATCACAACCTGAGTCGAAGGCAGATGCCCAACCACTGAGCCACCCAGGTGCCCCGAATCTGCTCCCTTCTGCTACCCCCTCCCTATCTCACACACCTCCAAGCCCCTGGCAACTACTTTTCTCTCTTGATCCTGGATATGTTAATTATTTGTAATCATTCATTTGTTCTCTCTTCCTTTTTCTTTTTAACCCTGATGTTTAACCTCTTTAGTTGTATTCTTGTTCTCTTTCCTTTATAGATGTTATACTTCGATGAATACCATTTATTTTAAAAATATTAACACGAGTTCTCGCTGGGTATAGAATTTATGATTGATTTCCTTGTTTTCTTATTTTTGCTCATTTTCTGTGTTGTCTACTTTCTATGACAATCAAATATTACTTTTATAAGAATTCCATAATATTAAAACATGTTTTTATTTTCGTTAGAGTGCCCTGCATTGACGTATCAGGGAAGATACAGCTCACTCAAACCAGGTATCAAGGGGTAGTTCCTGCTATGAAAGCTACCAAGTTCTGCTGCTGTCACCCAAGGCTAGCCCTGGGGAGTGATCGGGGTCACCCCAGAAGAGAAACCAAACCAACCACTGCTCCTCCCTCCGGCAATCTGCAAAGATCACCCTCAAGGTGCTCCACACAGGTGGGGAAGGCTGGAGATACCTGAGGAGTGACTGTCCCCGGGAGTGGAATCCCACCCTGACCTGTGAGCTCAGGTTCCCACGTCTCCCAAACTCAGGCATCTCTGGATCACCTGATTCCTTTCTCTGCACTTAGAAGGCAGGTCAGGATCTCACCCTTGTCCAGATTTCCACGCTATGAGTGTGTTTTTCTTTGGTTCCACTGTTTCTTCCTTTTGGGTAAATTGGCAAACAGAAACAATTGTACTTACTGCCATTTCTCTAAAGAGGTATGTGCCCTACAGAAGTCACCCTCTGCCTACACAGACTTCTCACTTCTAACAGCGTGATACTTCTTTTTTATGGTGCCCGGAACTGGCTTCCCTTGACATTGGTTTCACAGGCGCACAAGTAAATGTTATTTGGCTAGTGGTAGCAAAGCAAGCCAGGTGGAGAGAAATGTGCTTTCTTTCTTTCTTTCTTCTTTTTAAAGATTCTATCTATTTATTTGTGAGAGAGAGAGAGAGAGAGAGAGAGAGAGAGTGAGATAGAGTAGAGGTGGGGCAGAGGCAGAGGGAAAAGCAGACTCCCTACTGAGCAGGGAGTCCCTATGGGGCTGGATCCCAAGACCCCGGGATCATGACCTGAGCCAAAGGCAGATGTTTCATGGACTGAGCCCCTCAGCTGCCCCAGAAATGTGCTTTCTATGTGAAATACTGCTCTCCCAAGCATTTCCATCAACAGTCTACACATAGCATGGAATACTGGGTAACACTACAACCTACACACCACACTCCAGGGAAGCAAACACAGCAGCATGAACTAGGAACCTGAGACTGGAGCCGGCCATCAGTGAGGAAGGAAGTGGTGCGGAACCAGGGACTTCCAGGCTTCCTGACGAATGCTGCTAAAAAAAAAAGTCAGTTTGATGCTGAAAAACATAGATGCCACACATAAACCCCCAGATTAAAATGCTCTAAAAGAGACAAAAATGTCCTCTCTTTATATAAAAATGAATTTGTACTTCTTAAAAGACAAAGAACGCCTTAAGCATAAATACTCAGAGAAGCATCAGTGGGTGGGCTGTGCTTGCGTGATGCCACCCGAGCTGTGGTCACTCCCTAGCAACAGTGACAGCAGCGGCTGGACGGCTCCATGCAGGGCCCCAGCTGTGTGCAGACGAGCAGCAGCACCTGTGGTCCCGAGGTCCCTGAAGTGCCAGGGGCACCTCCTCCAGGTGTGACACCAGGAGCATCCCCACATGTGGCTCGATAGCCTCCTAAAGTTTTTAATTAGCTGAAAACACTCAATGCTCTGGATAATCCACACAGAAATCTCAATTCTGTGTATCTCTTGAGTTATCAGAAGACAAGGCACTTCAGAAGGTAGGGGGCTCTGTGGCTCCCCTGGCTGACAGAACCAGCTGCCCCGTGGCCCTGTGTGCTCCCCCAACCACCATGGTCACAGCCACTTGTCCTCAGGTTCACACTGTTCTTTCCTGCTCACACCTGCATGCTTCACTCATAGCACAATTCATCTCTGGTCCCTATAGGGTTTGCTGCACCTGCTCCAAACACAAAGGACCTAGACATTTCTGTGGTGAACAAAATGACTAATGTTGGGCAAATGACATACAAACAGCACCAAAGGGAATTACCTAAAGATCAACATTAAGAATAGTCACCAGGCTCTCTCTGAGGCTCAGGATCGCTGCCCATTATGCAACCTGTAGGGTGAAAATCACCACCTGGTGTCCAACTCTGGTTTGTAGCCACTGTGCCAATGTCACAAATACTCACCAGCAGCCCATAACACTGAAATGTTAAAAAAAAAATCAGTTGCCCCCTGATCATTGGTAAGGGTCATCCATCATGCTGCAGCGTGTATGGAATTTCTATAGTCAATAATGCACTGTATAGATCAGCTATTACTGAACAAGCTCAGCAGATTAAGTAACTCCTCCATTCATTTCTCAAAATCTTATTTAAATTGTCTCAGCTATAATATTCTACCAAATACCAAGAAAAATCAATGAGATTAGAGACCTTGCCGCTAAACCTAAGTGGTCATGTTAGTCCTCGCTAAGCAGTGAAAGGCATTCAAATAACCATTGTGGGCACTGCAAGTGCACACCTGCACCAAACAGAGGAGGAGAATCTTTTTTTTTTTTTTTAAGAGAAAAAGAGAGAGAGAGCACGAGTGAGGAT
Source organism: Vulpes lagopus (assembly GCF_018345385.1). NCBI lineage: Eukaryota > Metazoa > Chordata > Mammalia > Carnivora > Canidae > Vulpes > Vulpes lagopus. The sequence goes on from NC_054837.1 coordinate 34,501,300, forward strand.
GTGCAAGTGGGGTGGAAAACAAAGAGGAGAGAGAGAATCCCAAGCACAGAGCCCACTGAGCATGGAGCCCACTATGGGGCTTGATCCCAGGACCTTGAAATCACAGCCTGAACCAAAATCAAGAGTCAGATGCTTAAATGACTGAGCCACACAGGTGCCCTCAGAGGAGAGGCTTTTGCTGGAGAAAAGAAAGAAAAGGAAAAAGGAGGGAAGAGAGGGGAGGGGAAAGGAGAGGAGGGGAAGAGGGAGAGGAGAGGAGAGGAGAGGAGAGGAGAGGAGAGGAGAGGAGAGGAGAGGAGAGGAAGTGGAGAAGAGAGGAAAGGAGAGGGAGAAGAGAAGGGAAGAGAAGGGAAGGGAAGGGAAGGGAAGGGAAGGGAAGGGAAGGGAAGGGAAGGGAAGGGAAGGGAAGGGAAGGGGAGGGGAGGGGAGGGGAGGGGAAGGGAAGGAGAAGAGGAGAGGAGAGGAGAGGCGAGGCGAGGAGAGGAGAGGAGAGAAGAAGAGAAGAGAAGAGAAGAGAAGAGAAGAGAAGAGAAGAGAAGAGAAGAGAAGAGAAGAGAAGAGAAGCATTTGCATTGGAAGTGGGAATCTCACACCCTGAAAGTTGGAGAACCAGGAACACCAAGGTCTGTGGGCAGCAGAGATGGATGTTTCAGCTCAAGAGAGAGGATGTGTCCTTCTGTGTTTTTCTTCTCTTCAGACCCTCAAAGTACTGGAAGATGCCCACCCGCAAAAGTGAGGACCATCTTCTTCACTCATCTACTGATTCCAATGCCAGCTCCTTAAAGAAACATCCTCACAGACACACTGGAAATCCTATTTACTACCTGTCCAGGCATCCCTTAGCCCAATCAGGTGGACACCTAAAATGAACCATCACACCAAGGAAAAGAACATTAAATGATTTTTTTTTTTTTTTTTGGTGCACTCTTCTTACAAAGGTAAGGGTATGGTGGCAGGTACATTAGAATGGCTTAAAAAAAAGATTCAAATACTGAAGGGGCACCTGGATGGCTCAGTTGGTTAAGCATCTGCCTTTGACTCAGGTCATGATCCTAGAGTCCTGGGATCGAGCCCCAAGTCAGGCTTCCTGCTCATGGGGAGTCTGCTTCTCTCTCTCCCTCTCCTGCTCTTGCTCTTTCTCTCTGTCAAATAAATAGATAAAATCGTATTTATTTACATTTTTAATTTTTTTTTTATTTATTCATGAGAGACACAGAGAGAGAGAGAGAGAGACAGAGAGAGCGAGAGAGGCAGAGACACAGGCAGAGGGAGAAGCAGGCTCCATGCAGGGAGAGCCACCTGGGCTGCCGGATAAAATCTTATTTAAAAAAAAAAAAATTCAGATGCTGAAAAGTTGCAACTCTAGCCTTGAGAAGACAAAGCCATTCAGAGTGCATTCAGTCTGGGTCCTTGAACAATTAAGGTTTTGCTCTCTGTATAGTTGCAAAAAATATATAAATCCAAACAATAGGAACTGTGTGTTCCAGGGGAGAGTTGCTTCTCCCGGGGTGCCTAGGATCTTTGCTCACTGAGAATCCTTTAAAACAAATTGGCACCTGCACGCATCTCACGCAGACCTGTGTCCTCCAGCTCTGTGGCTCTGCTGATTGGCTCCATCCTGGAGCCTGAAATTGATGAAAGCCCCGTTCTTTGAAGCACTGGAATGTGAGGATTTCATCAATTTCAACTGGCTTCTGGCTTCCAGAATAGGAACCCACTGAGAAGTTAGCTGAAAGACACTGACCCGGCAGATTGGAGAAAATGAACATGCAACCTTTGTTTAAAATTACTGAGGATCCACTCTGGGAAAGTATCCCCAAGAAGGTTTTCGGGAAGGTCTCTCCAATCCAATAATCTGACCTCTTGGTCTGAGCCTTGTTCACAGGCACCTCTGCTCATGGTAAGAACACCCCTACATCCATATGGCCTCTCTCCTGTGCTGGACAATTCCTGATTTGCTCCTGGGGATTGTGGTAGACAGGATAATGCATCCCCCTCCCAAGGATGCCACATAGCAACCCCCGGGACCTGTGAATATGTAACCTCACATGGGAAAGGTGGCACTGCAGATGTGACTGGAGATGACGACTGTCCTGGATGGTCCAGGTATGCTCAGTGTGATGCCAAGGGTCCTAATAAAAGGGAGAGAGGAAGAGATACAACGAAGTTGCAGAAGATGGAGTGATGCTTCCTCTGCATGATGGAGGAAGAGCCAGGAGCCACTGGAAGTGGGAAACCCAAAGAAACAGAATCTCCCCTGGCACCTCCAGAAGGAACCAGCCCTGCTGACACCTTGGTTTTGGCTCCTGAGACTCATTTCACACTTCTGCCCCCCAAAATTGTAAGAGAAAACAAATGTGTGTTGTTTTAAGCTACTAACTTTGTGGAAATTTAGTAAGAGTAGGAGATGCACACAGGTATCCACAGGGCTGCCACTTGCCTGTGGCTCTTGGAGCCACACCGGACGCTGCTGTGTGGGTAGATGACCTCACCTTCCTCACCTGTATAGCGGGGGTAGCAGCAATTGAGTATTACTGCTGCATTTAAAGTTTCTCCTCCAGGGATGCCTGGGTAGCTCAGCAGTTGAGCGTCTGCCTTTGGCTCAGGGTGTGATCCTGCAGTCCCGGGATGGAGTCCCACACAGGGCTCCCCGTGGGGAGTCTGCTTCTCCCTCTGCCTGTCTGTCTGTCTGTCTCTCTCTCTCTCTCTCCCCCTCTCTCTGTGTGTGTGTCTCATGAATAAATAAATAAAATATTAAAAAAAAAGTTTCTCCTCCAGAATCCCATATGCCTGAAGAATTCCTATTTAATTATTAAACGTGTGTGGGGAGGGAGATCTTGCACCTCCCTAGGTGTGGGCAACAGGGAACAGGCCGCAAGGGAACCTCTGACAAATGTCTGCAGGGAATTGCAAAAGGCCGTGCCAAGTGGGGAGGCTGCACATCTCCCAGCCCTGGGAATATCCTCGCATCACACAGCTCACCAGGCCGTGAGCACCTGCAGGGCTGGAGGGGGCTGCGCAGGTGAGGAGCCCAGGGCTCAGGATGCAGGGAGGCCCTCTCTCCTCCACAGGGACCTGGACTGTGGATTGGACACTGAGCGTCCTGGGCATCCCATCCAAGTGACCTGGCCCCGAGCGGGTACAACGAGGAGAAAGTGCTCAAGCTAGACAAGCAAAAAAGACCCAGGAAAATGTACAATGACACAAAGCCAGAGCATCTGTGTAAGTTCTATACACATCAGCTTCAAAGCTAATCCCAAGACTGGCTGGAAGCATTGGGTAGGACAACTTCTCCTTCATAATGCTTGCTCAGCTTTGCAATAGTGACTCCTCTAGGATCAGGACTTGCAAACACAGACTGGGGCACTTTTTGGGTTTCAAGGCCCCAAATGCACCTACTCACAGGGGTGGGAGTGTCTAGGAGCTGCTACCTTCTCATGACTGGCTTCTCATGACTGGATGGTGCTGTCACTCCACTGTGTCCCAAGCGTCCTCTTGTCCTGCTGCTCTAAGCTGAGCAGCTCAAAGTCCCAGACTAAAGGTGCAAACCCCTTCTCTCTCACGAACCTGTCCATCCCTCATTTTCTTCCTTTTGAAATAGAAATCATAATCGTGGTATGCTAAGGTTCAATGCAGGACAGGGTCTGGCACATGGCAGGGCCTGAGTGTCAGCTCTTGACATCACCATGAAGATGATTAGCTACGCCGCTCCTGCCTGGAGGTCCTGCAGGACACACAGCATGACATACGCGCACTATGACCTTCACAAATAAATAAAACAGGACTCAAGCTAATGAGCTGGAGGAACCAATTCCAAAGGTAAGAATGGCATAAATTGTCCACCTGTAGAGTTAAGGTCTCTGATTCTACCCTTATCCATAAATTGCTCTTGCCTACACACAGACCCCTGCCTACAGAATGAGGGTCTCGGAGAAGCTCTTGGGGTGAGGGGGCAGGGTGCTGCATGCAGTGTGGGAAGAGCTCCCTCAGGGGTGACACTCAGCCCAGGACCTGTGTCCTAAGAGAGAGCCAGACCAACGGGGAATGGCATTTATGGATGAAGGAAACACAGCCAAGGAATCAGCCTTCCAGAGACACTCAGACAGGAGCCCTGGTGGGTGGAACATAAGGTCATGAAGCCATGAGCGTGCTGGCTGGTGTGGTCCTGCTCCACCTGGCAGGTGAGGAACCTGTGTCTGGTCTTTAAACTGCAGAGTGATTTGATTTTGCTTGCATTTAAGATCGCTCTTGCTGCTGTGAAGAGCCAGAAGCAGAATGGGGGCCACCAATTAGGGGACAAAGAGGAAAATGTTGTCTTCTGGGACAACAGTGGACTTGGAGGTGCGAAGACCTCATCACGTTCAAAATGCCTTCGAGAGAGTTCAGCCTGGGAAGCACTGTGAGGCATGGGGGCAGGGGGCCAGGATGCTGTGCAGGACCAAGGGTGCCCATCTGTCTCTCGGTAAAGAAATAGTATCATATATATAATCACATACACACACACACACACACACACACACACACATCCAGACACACAGAAGCCTGTCTCACTGGCTGGAAAGAGATTCCATCACTTACTTAATCACTTACTTAATTCTGCACAGAGCTCCTGGACAGGTGCATTGCTAAGGGAGTGAGGGAGGCACAGCAAAAGGGGATTACAACACGCTCCTGGGATCTCCACCCCTGAATCTGCTGCTCCTGACATCTTCTTGGATCTGTAGACAGCAGCTCTATCCCTCCCCGTTCAGAGACCATCACAGACTGCTCATGGACCATCACCAAATTCTGCTGGATCCACCTCTACATGGTGCACAAATGCCACCACTTGTCCCCACCTCTAGGGCAGCTACTTCTCTTTCCGGCTCTGCCTGTGGAAAAGGGAGAGGTGCAAAAGACACCTGACTCTGAAGAATCCGTGATTTTTGTGTTTTCTTTGTTTTTTTTTTTTTTAAGTGAATGTTATTTAACTGCAATTAATTAACATATACTGTATTACTAGTTTCAGAGGTAGAGGTCCATGATTCATCAGTTGCATATCGCATTCAGGGCTCATCACATCGTGTGCCCTCCTTCATGCCCATCACCCAGGTACCCCATCCCCCACCCTCTACAGCTACCCTCAGTTTGTTTCCCAGACTTGTCTCCCTTATGGTTTGTCTCCCTCTTTGATTTCCTCACACTGTGGTTTTGATTAGTATTTTCCTGACTAAGTAGTGATGGGAGCCTCATTTCACATACCTGTTGGCTGCTGGGATGCCTTCTGGTTTTAAAAACCAAGGGTTTTGCATTTAAAAATCCTACTGGGGGCACATCTCTGCTTCTGGGCACAAGCCCCCGCTGCCTCTTACTCCCCTACCTCTTCCCAGCATCACCACCTCCATCAGCTTCCCTATGGGCATTGACTCAAGACTTGCCTTTTAAATGTTGGTTGGGGCAGCCCGGGTGGCTCAGCGGTTTAGCGCCACCTTCAGCCAAGGGCCTGATCCTGGAGACCCGGGATCGAGTCCCATGTTGGGCTCCCTGCATGGAGCCTGCTTCTCCCTCTGCCTGTGTCTCTGCCTCTGTGTGTGTGTGTGTGTGTGTGTCATGAATAAATAAATCAAACCTTAAAAAAATAAATAAAATGTTGGTTGGAGGACATCGAGGTGTCCATCAACAGATGAATGGATAAGGAAGCTGTGGTCTATGTATACAATGGAATATTCCTCAGCCATTAGAAAGGACTAATACCCACCATTTGCTTTCACGTGGATGGAACTGGAGGGTATTACGCCGAGTGAAGTAAGTCAATCGGAGAAGGACAATCATCATATGGTTTCACTCATAAGGGGAAATAAGAAATCGTGAAAGGGATTATAAGGGAAAGGAGGGAAAATAATTGGGAAAAAATAGAGAGGGAGACAACCCATGAGAGACTCTTAACTCTGGGAAACGAACAAGGGGTAGTGGAGGGGAGGTAGGCAGGGGGTTAGCGTGACTGGGTGACAGGCACTGATGAGGACACTTGATGGGATGAGCACTGAGTGTTAAACTATAGGTTGGGAAATTGAACCTAAATAAAAACAAATGCTAAAAAATAAAATCAAACGTTAGTTGAAGCATAAAGGTAACTTTGTAAGCCTTTTGCTCCCAGACTGGACCATTGCCCAAGTTACAGACTGCACCACTATCACTGGATGATAAATGGCAGAGACGTGCTTGTTTTGTGCATTTGGACAAGGCACATACTGGACAAGGATTTGCAACCTCACCACGAACACTGTGATGATTCTGTTTTCTGTTGAAAAGTTTTCCTCAGGGAGTGTAAAGACCTTTTTCAAACCGCTTTGTTGGACATAAAGCTGATTTTAGCATAATTTTCCTCCTTCCCTTCACTACACTATGCTCCCTTCTCAATATTTTTCTCTTCCTTATGATCTTAATTAAAACAATCTCATCAGACACTCTAATTTATACTGTGTTAATCTTGTATAATATGTCATCAAACTTCAACTGTTATTGGCTTAACCAAACCCCAAAGCTTTAGAATGATGGTGAGAGACACAACCATTTGCACTCTGCACCCCCATCCTCGCAACTGTAAAGATTGTTTTTCATGGATTATATATCCCCAGTCTTTCAGATGGGGAAGAAAACCCAGATAATTTCAATATTTTAAAACTAAAGACATGTTAAAAGGGAGTTAAAATTGTGCTTTATCAGGGCTCCTGGGTGGCTCAGTGGTTGAGTATCTGCCTTGGACTCAGGTCGTGATCCCAGGTTCTTGGGATCAAGTCCCTCATGAGGTTCCTGAATGAGGTTCCCGTATGAGGTCCCCGCAGGGAGCCTGCTTTTCCCTCTGCCTATGTCTCTGCCTCTCTCTGTGTCTCTCATGAATAGATAAACAAAACTTTTAGAAAAAATTGTGCCATATCTTCAATGCCTAATCTTAAAATCTATCCCTCCGACCACATACACACATATGCATTCACCCCAGTATCTCTGTGCCATCGCTGGAAGGAAATTCAAAATATCAAATGTAAGAAACCCCAAGGAAGTGGGCTTCTGTGCCCAGATAAAGTCCATCAAATTATCCCTCTACACAATCTGGAAACTGGAAGACTCTCATGTTTTACCCAAAGGTACTGCCTGCTACTACCTGACATAGGGCTCCTATGTCAGGAACAGGTTTCAGAAAGACCCTGGGGGTCAGTCACCAGGATACCATGATTCATAACAAGAAACACAAGTTTGGTCTTGGTCCCCATTTCTGATTCAGAGCTCCTAAAACCCTTGGAATCTTCTGTAAGGAGAGCCATAAAGATGTCTTTTGTTATGTTAATAAAGCGACTTTGAAAGCACCTGCGTGTGGGGCAGGTTGCCAGGAGTGCTAGCTAGGAGGCTAGAGGGGTGGAAATTTCAGCCCCACCCAGGACCTCCAGGGTCTGACTGAATGGAGAAATTGAGTTCAATCTTCCACGGCCTATGCAGTGGAGGCTCCAGAGAAACCCAGGAGGACGGGGTTCCTGGAGCTTGCAGGTGGGTGAGCATGAAGTTAGGAATGCTTCAGGGATTGTAAAACACGCCTTCCCATCTCTTCTGCAAACTCCCCTCCTCTCTTCTTAACCTTTTGTTTCAGGAACCCAGTAACCACCCTGGAACACCTGACAGAGGAGGCTGGTAGGAGAGACTTACTGTTTACCAAAAACCAGTAGATCCTGTATTTCTCTATAAAACTCCCTGGCCTTTTCCTCCAGGCAGCCTTACAGGATTTGAAGGCCACAGCCTGTTGCTGGGCAAACCAGGGAAGCTATTGTTCCACTTTACCCCAAACTCTGTCTTGGCGTTATATTTTGGCTCCAAGGACAGAGGTCAGTTTTTGACGGGAAGCCCATGGAGATTCAGGGTGAGTGGCACGTGGAAGATACATGAAGGTCCACATTGCCCTGTGCGTCTCCTCCATCTGGATGCTGCTCCTGAGTTACATCCTTTACCCCAGCCAGTCGGGGTTTCTCCAAGTCCTGCCAGCTGTTCCAGCAAATTAATCAATGCAGACAGACGAAGGGGTGTTGGGAACCTCTGATCTACAGGGGACAGCCTCGGACCTGCCACTGGCACCTGCGGGGGGGGGGGGGCAGTCCTGCAGGACCTTACCCCTCGCCTGGGGGATCCAATGCCATCTCCGGGTAGACCGGGTCAGGATGGAGTTCCCTGGAGGACACCAGTTGGTGTTGGACCGCCTCCTGGGGGTGCGGGAACCCTCCAACACACACTGGAAATGTCTGAGAAAAAGTAGTCACTGAAACACCACCAAACTTGAAAGACAAGACAGATCCTTGAGCAGCATTGGTGATTCCAGTGTATGAACCCAGAGAGATCATCCCCAAGATGCCCTGTTGGGATAAACTCACCATTTCTAGTCTCTTTGTGCTGTTACAGTGGCAAATAGCACCCGACTGGCCCAGTTTGGCTCACAGACCTGCTGCTTCTCTGCCAGGAAAAGTGAGGCATCATAATTAATATTCCCACCAAGACCACATCCGAAGGAGGGAGGATGGTACCTCAAAGCAACTCTGGCAGGACACAACTGGAGGAGCAGCGTGGATGCTGGACAGAGACAGCCACAGGTGGCGACCCACCCGTGGCTGAGAATGTTACATAGGGTTTCCACACCGAAAGGCATGGTGCCCATTTTTTTATCGGGATTTGCTTAGGGTGAGGCAAGTGAAAGTGTCATTTCCCAAGCTTTTGATCTCTCAAAAAGCTGGAGATGGTCCTTTGAATGAAGCCTTCTGTATAACCCAGATTTACTTGAACCATCTGTGAGTGCTGCCATCCTCAGAACTTAGGATAAAATTCTCCCAGATTCCCTTTGATCTGCGCCCCCACATTAACATCTGAACGTCTCAGAGTGAACGTGCCCCTGGACATCATCCTTCATCGTCCTTGTCCTGAAAGTGCCAGAGGGGCCGCACTATGCCAAAATGCATAAAACAGAATGTAATGTTTAAAGGCCTTTAAAACCAATGGCTCTTGCATTATTCACATCTGAAAGAAATCAGAAAGACTATTCTTCCCTAAACTTAATCCAATCGATTAAAGTAAGAATTGTTGGGTTTTTTTGTTTGTTTTTTGTTTTTTCTTTTACATAGGCCTTCCAAATGTTCTCCAAATCAAAGAGATACCGGTAAAAACATTTCAGACCAAATCCTGGACATTCACAAATCAGTAACCACATATATTTAAACAATTTAGAGTGATCTGAAATAGAAAAAAAAAATTTTTCTTTTCCTGAAAAATAAGGGTAGGCTTGACAAGTTAATTGAAAAAAAAAAAAGAAGAAGAAGAAGAAAGGATCTACTCACATACAATCACACAATATTCAGCAAGTACTAGAAATGACAAACTTAAAATCCATCAATTTCAACAAAAGGAAATTAAAATGACACATTGCCTGTATGTTTCCTATTACTTCGGGTGTGTGTGTGCACTCAGTGACTATACGTGAATCTCTGAGCACGCAAGGCGCTAAGGTAGGAAAATAGTTACCTGTTACTTGATTGCTTCTCTGTCATCTTTGTTAGAGTCTCTTATTTCATTCCTTGTCCTGATGTCCCTCTCCAAGACCCAGATGCTCCCAGGCCTCAAACTCCCCTTTATGTTAACAGCACCAGTGTGAGGAATAGAAGCAAACTCTTGGCTTTGGAGTCTGAAAAGCCAGGGTCCACCAAGTCCTATACAAGAGGTGTCAAAGAATGCATGCCCTAGTCAAATTCTTAAGGGATAATTTTCTGGCTTGAGAAAGGGAAGAGATAGGAAGACATGAACAGGAAGAGTAGATACTGGACAGGGACTCTGAGGAGAAGCAGTCCAGCCAGCCTGCAGAACCACCTGTGAGGGAAGTCGGGGGTGGGGGAGACAGAACGAACACACCCTCACCCAGATACAGTGGGATATGGTGAGGCAGAGGGATCTGTGCCCTAAAGTCCCATGTAGCATCGTGCGTGTTGAGCCCATCAGTTCCACACTTCTACTGTGGACAGAGAACCAGGGAGCAAATCAGGTCTAGTCATTAAGTCGGGAACTTTAGGAGTAGAGGCAACACAGCAAGAGTCTGTGGCCCCAAAGAAGGCCAGGAGCACTGCTATTCTCTGTGAGTTCACGCTGAGCAGGAATTGGGGGCTCTGGATGGAGGGACCACACAGTAGACAGGGATCTGGATGAAGCATCCAGGGAGCAGCTGGGGGAACCTGCTCTCGGAAGATGCCAACATGCCACAGGCCAGATAGGTGGCTCCCAGATGCGATAAGTAAGGTGCATTCAACTGAAAGAGGAAGAGATGCCTTCCCCGTGACCTGGGACTTGGATTCCTCCCAAGGCAGGAAGAGGGGTGGCCACAGAATCCTCAAAGTTGAAACTGCAGTGCTTTCAAGCTGGGGAAGTGGCCTGGAGAACCACAACCACGGCGGGAGGTAAATAACGTCAAAAGAGACAGGAATCGTGCCATGAGTGTGTATCATCTGGACCAAGACTTAGCACTGAAAACAGAGCAACTGTCCAACTCAGATTTATGGGGGGATTGGAAACATGCTGTATGGTCCGCTGACAGTGGAGTGGAGACGGCAGTGACAAAGCCACCACACCCCTCACCCACACGGCATTTCCCAACAGCAAGGATGTTTCTGTTAAGAAATCTTGCCCGAGACTTGGAAACAAGGCAGAAGGTAACCCCTGTTCTTTCCTAGTTGGTTAACTGGCTGACCCAAGAGCCGCTTGGTCATCTAGCAGAAGGCACCGTGCTTGGCCTGGTTATTTACTGTTGGCCTGGAGTGTGCACACAGCGAAGCTCTGGGGGCACTCAGAGTTACGGCTTATTGCCCTAGAGGACACTGGTTCTGCAGCAAATGTGGCAAGCTCAGTGCAACAGCCCTTCGTCAAACTGCCGATAAACACGCGGCTCCTCCACGGCTCCGTAAGGCAGGCTCCCATCTAGCCGGTCCTCACGCATCAACAGAGTGCGCGGTGCTCATGGTAGTGTTGACATGCGTCTGTGCATATTTTCACAGAAGTGTTACTGTACACACACGGAGGACCCCTTTCCAGGGGAGCCCATGGTATGAACAGCCCCTGGGATGGCCACCCCGATCCTGGCGGGGCTGGAGGAAGTCCCAGGATAGGAGCTCCCAGGATCCAATCACACTCATTTGAGTTCTGAGGTTTGGGAGGAAAACCAAGCAAGGGAGCACTAGCAAAACTCAGGTCTGCCTCCAGATCCCAGGATCTGCTGCCTCATCTGTCTGCCTTTTATCAGATGAGAAATGGATGTAGACTACTTTTCTAGCATTTTGTCATTAGCTTATTAATTTGAATTCGAGAGAAGGGAAAAAGAATTAAAAGATAACCATTAGGGCAGCATGTTTGTTCTCAGAAAAGGTAAAAAGATCATAAAACTTCTCTGCTCCCCTCCCCCAACCTCTGCCCCAAGCCCAGGTCAAGCCCACCTGGTTTTCTCAGACCCCCCGTCCTGCCCACCCTCCCCCCTGAGGACCACATGGAGAATCCCTTGTGTGCCTGGGCTCAGAGACCACCCAAAACATTGATGATTTTATTTTTGCCTGGGCCAGGTGACACACAAATCTGAATAAAATTAAGAAAAAGCCATCGATCTGTCCTTCTGTGGCAGATGTATTTCATTTGGCCTGATGAGGACACATGTTGCGTGTCTACACTCACGTAGGGCACCTAAAATAGTCACTCCGCAGGGACCAGGGGCTGGGGGACGGGAGGCGGAGGGAGGGGTTTCTGTGATGCTGCATGAATGCCATCCGGAGCCTGGCTGGGCAACACAGTACCTGCCACTAACGATACCATATGACACATATAAAAATGAGATCGGTGGGTAGATGCCACGAGAAGTATTCTTAACCTCAACAAACAGAACGTGGTGTGCTCATACAATGGAATATTATCCTGCTTTTAAAAAGCAGGGGATTCCATGAATGGAAGCAGAGGACATGGTGTTCAGTGAGACAAGCTGATCACAAAAAGACAAAGGGTGTCTGACTGTACTCATACGACACCTGCAAGAGGAGTCCCATTCACAGACACTGAGAGGAGGGTGGTTGCCAGGGGCTGAGGGACAGAGACAGGCATTAATGTTTCACCAGGACAGAGTATTGGGTTACAGGGTGAACAGTCCCGGAGGTGGCCAGTGGGAGTAGTCTATGGGAATGGCGCGTGGGGATGGCCTCTGAAGTTGGTCCCAGAGGTGGTCTGTGGAGGTGGCCTGGGTGGGTGTCCTGTGGGGGTGGCCCGTGGGGTAGTCCATGGCGATGGTCTGTGGGGGTGGTCCTGGAGTTGGCCTGTGGGGGTGACCCTTGGCGGAGGGGGGCTCTATGGGGGTAGCCCGGGTGGGTGGTCCATGGGGGTGGCCCATGGAGGCTGGAGGCTGTGGATGCACAATGTGAATGTGCTTACTTAATACCACTGAGCCATTCGCTTAAAAATGGCTAAGATGGGGATCCCTGGGTGGCGCAGCGGTTTAGCGCCTGCCTTTGACCCAGGGCGCGATCCTGGAGACCCGGGATCGAATCCCACGTCGGGCTCCCGGTGCATGGAGCCTGCTTCTCCCTCTGCCTATGTCTCTGCCTCTCTCTCTCTCTCTCTGACCATCATAAATAAATAAAAATTAAAAAAAAAAATAAAACTTTAAAAAATGGCTAAGATGGCAAATTTTGTTATGCATATTTTACCACAATTAAAAATAAAATTTTAAAAAGAAAACAAAAAAGGAGCAAGGACCGTGAGGGGTAATTTTATTCAGTGCCAGAATAATTGAAATCGAGCTTCTTCATCCCGTCCCTTGACACTCCAAGGAGCTCAACTGTTCGCAGGGCTCCTTCCCCCAAATCCCGCACCCTCCACCTCCCTTCGGAGCTGAAAGGTCTGGCTCTGACATTTCCTTCCCCAGTGGGGCCTGCCTCCCTGCCTCCCTGCTTCTCTCCCACAGGCTCCCTCCACAGCTCTTCCAACTGACTGGCTCTTCCTTCACAGACAGCAGGTCCCCGATTGCAGACAAGGGGACGCAAAACAAACCAAATGCAAAGGACTCTGTCATGGTAATTTGGGAAATTAATCCCAGCTGAAGTCACAGCCGGGGGGAAAGGTGGAGCACTGCCCCACAGCGTTATGGGATTTGCCATTTGTAACTGGAAGACCGGGCCTCAAAGTTTCAACATCAAAAAGCACTTTTAAATGCAGCCCTAGTTTACCAGTGTGCAGACTCTATCATTATTTCAAATAGTAACAGTGCTTGTGGGATGGTGGCATTGGGTATTAAAGAATAATCCGTTATGAGTCGCCTTTTTTTTTTCCTTTTAATCTCATGCTTTTGCAGTGGGGTCATTGCTTAAAGGTTGGCAATTTAGCTCTGTTCCAACTGTGTATTTGTCATTTCAAATACCATCTATATGCCAATGACTCAAAAATTCGTATCCTCCGCCAGAATCCTGCCACTGAGCTGCAGACCCTGGTAGCAGCTGCCCACCAAGCAGCCCCGTGTGGATGTCCTCCTGGCATCTTCCACCTGAGGAGTTCAGAGCCAGCCTCAAGGGCGTCTCCACCTCCAACCCGCTCCTTCTGGCCAGTCTGATGTCTTCACAGAGGGAGTGAACCTTGGGTACTTAGCACTTCCTGGCCTCCCGAACTCAGTCCCTCGTTTGTCAGGACCTCCTAGACCTGTCCACTCCTCTCCTCACCGCGGCCACCACCCGAGTCTGCGTCACTTTCCCAGGGCACCTCCGTGGTCCTCAAAACTACTCAACACAGCGAGAGTAAACTATTGCTTGTTTCTTCTTAATGCAAACACAATCACACCCCCTCTTCACAGCAAAGCCTCTGACCGTATTCCATGCCTCGGGAAACATCCAAGATGTGTCCACCTGGGACCGTCCCCACCTGTCTTGTGCCCCCAGTCTTCTTCCTTCTCCCCACTCCCTCCTCTATTCGACCACCTTGTTCTTCCTTATTTTGCTATTTTTTTCTTAATGACCACAGCCTCCCTCCTGCCTCCGTGAGACTATGCAAGATAAACCATTAGTTAGATTCTCAACAAACATTTAAAGACTTAATGTGGCCACTGTCTGTGTCACGTCCCATCTGGGACATATGGAAAGTCTGTCCTGAGATTTCAGTGACACTGTGTGACTGAGGTGTAGCCAAACGAGTGATGAAGTCACCTCTAAACTAGCCCTCAAAACCGTCCATCTTTGAATCTCCAACTTTATCCTCCCTTTCCACATGGACCTGGGATACTGTGTTCTCAGTGGGTAACTGCGTGGTGCATGCGGCTGGACACCTGGGTCGGAGCTGGCGGCCAGGGACTCTAGATGGAAGGGCACATGGCATGATGAAGACATACAGATCTGCTGTATGAGACTACTGATATTTGGGATTTGTTACCGCAGCCGAGCCTGTCTTATCCCGATAGTTATGTCAAGACGCACACAAGAAATAGCATGTAAATAGGTGTTTATGACCCCAGATAAATAATGATCCATGAATATGCATAGGAAAAAAAATGACAGTCACCAAATGCCAATAATAGTTGATATATCTGAATATTAAAATACTAAGCAAACTTTATTTTTCTATATTCTAATATCGTCTACCATGTTATGTATAGCCTTCAAAAACAAATTACATTAAATTATTATTATTTTTTTCTTTTTAAGATTTTCTTTTAAGTAATCTCTACACCCAATGCAGGACTCAAACTCACATCCCTGTGATCAAGAGTCACATGCTCTACCAACTGAGCCAGCCATGTGCCCTGCAAATCACATTTAATTTTAAAAATACATGTAAATGAATGGATAAAGAAGATGTGGTCTATTTATACAATGGAATATTCCTCAGCCATTAGAAATGATAAATACCCACCATTTGCTTCAACGTGGATGGAACTGGAGGGTATTATGCTGAGTGAAGTAAGTCAATTGGAGGACAAACAGTGTATGTTCTCATTCATTTGGGGAATATAAACAATAGTGAAAGGGAATATAAGGGAAGGCTGTAGAAATGTGTGGGAAATATCAGAAAGGGAGACAGAACATGAAGACTCCTAACTCTGGGAAACGAACTAGGGGTGGTGGAAGGGGAGGAGGGCGAGGGGTGAGGGAGGGAATGGGTGACGGGTACTGAGGGGGGCACTTGACGGGATAAGCACTGGGTGTTATTCTGTATGTTGGTAAATTGAACACCAATAAAAATTAATTTATTAAAAAAAATAAAAATAAATAAAAAATAAATTTATTTAAAAAATACATCTAAAAATAATTTTTAAAAACACATATAACCAGACTTAGCCAAAATGCAGCCCAGGGCTTAAACTTTTGGCATTGAAATCACCTGATCATTATGATGTTAAGACAGATTGAGAGAATATTATGTATGTGGCTATAATTATGTGCTGAGGAAGAACATATGTTCTAAATATAGGAATTTGAGAAACAAAACAAATGCCCATTTGTGTAGATGTACTAAATAGCATCTGGTAAAGCACATGACACGATGAAGGAATGTAGGACATGCTCATTGTTATATAGTTCATGCATCTTCACACGTCTAGTCCATTAGAAGATAAATGCCTTTTAAAGAGAACAACAAGGGGTTGGAAGACCCGACTGTAATCTCTGAATAGTGCATTACACATTGTACACCTGCTGCCATGTCAGCAGAAAGGGCGAGCTGCATTCAGGAGCAGACACTCACCCGGACGAGCACCAGGCTGGCTGCTTCCCATAGGACGCCTGGATCCTATGCCCTCCTCATGCTCAGGTTGCATACACAGGCCGGAACTGTTCCCTAGGGCCTGGGCCACCACACAGCCCCTACTTCAGACCCCAGGATAAGCCCCTGGCTGAACCGACCACATGAGCCTGGAGGATGTGCCTTCCTTCCCCACCGCTGAACTCAGGAGCAGCACCAGGGCAGATCTGGCTTCCCAAGTGGCTGCCCAGAAGGCTGATGACAGCCTGGAATCTGCAAGGCATTCAGGAATCAGTAAGGAGAGGCAGATAAATGCATTTCCATCTTGCTGTTGGATCGTCCCAACCACCAGGATTCCACCCGGTCTCCGTCAACACAACCACGCAAACAGCGACCCGCTGAGTTTCCTCGTCTTCATGAAAGACCCTAGGGGCCAGCCCCACCACACCTGCTATTCACTTCCCTTCCTTCCTTCCTGTCTCCCATGCTTTTTGCTCACTCTGGGACTGTGCCCCCACCACACACACACACACACACACACACACACACACACACACACACAAATGACAGCATGTAGGCTGCTTTTCAGGGCCTGCTTTTTGGGAATCTGGGTTGAGCTGACTCCTGAGCAACCTCTTCCCTCCAGATTCCCCTCCAGCTGCCAACAACTTCAGCTGTGTGAGTCTACAACAGGTTCCAGGAAGCTGACTTCACATCCTTTCCCCAGAAATAAAGCTGCAAACCTAGACTACCTCATCAGACTGGCCCACAGTGACTGGGCACAAGTGAGAGCCTGACCACGTGGGTCCCACCACCGTGAAAACATCAAACTATCATATTCCAATGCTAGACCAAAGTGCTCGCTTCACTGCAGGCCCAGAGTCCATGCAGTGATCTTTCTGCCATGAAAAACTACAGCCTAAGGATAGACTCACACCTGGAAGAGACCAGAACTATAAGGAAGAGTCCCTTATATTGCAAACCCTGGATCGATCCGTACCTGATGCTGACTACCCCCTGGATGTTTCAATTATGTGTGCCAATAAATTCTTTTTTATTGTGTAACCCAGTTTGTCTTTTCTGTTACTTACAAATAAAACATCCTGACGGTAGTGATGGGTAATTGCCTGAAGCAGTTCAAAACTAATTTTCTATTCCCATTGATCACCTGAGTGGACAATCTCCATCTACTTAAGATAAGCAGGTAAATTCTTTTTTTTTAAAAAAGCAGCCATACTTCTCCAACAAGTTTGTTTTTTTTTTTGTTTTTGTCTTTGTTTTTAAATCCCAGAACCATGCTACATTGCAGTGACTCTTCATTCAGCGGGCAGAGTCATTCCAAGCATGCCCCAGGAACTTGTTCTGTGTGGGTCCTCTGCCTCCGTCTCCTCTCCACCCTTCCAAGTGTCAGGCGGTCACCCCCGTTCTAAGTCCGCATCAGCATTCTGCCCTCATGAGCAAGCAGGTGAAACAGACAGTGCTAACGGATGAAGATGCCTCATCAAAGCTGCATACTCGGGGGGCTTCTGTCACGCATAACTTCTCCTGATGTGGAGTCTGGCCAATCCACCAGAGCCAGGCAGTCTGCTTCTGCAGTCATGAGCCATTTATGGTGCAAATCAACTGGTTTATCCCTGTTTGGGGAGATGGATGGAAAGCTATTGTTGTCACTCTAACCGTTTCACGCATCAACTCACTGAAAAAGCCAGGCAATATGTTTTGTGCCACCCATGCAAATGCACTAGGGTGGGTGGAAGCCCGTCTATTGAACACCACAGTTTTGTTTTTCCTACACTTTGCCTGAAATGTACAAAAGGATAGATTCTGTGCAGATGGAATCAACAGCCCACGAACTCACAACTCCAAAGCACATTTTTTCACATTTACATTTAAAAGGAGAAGCACTTCTGATAGTTGTTAAACCAAGGGTTGTAAACCAGCCTCCCAGGGCCAAGTCTGATCTATATGATACACATTTTTAAAATCGAATTAGAACTCACCTTTTCAAAGGAGAAATTCCAAGGGAGAATCTGGATGTCTGGCTTTTTTTTTTTCACCCTGAAATTTCAAAGCATCAGCAGCCCTGGCTGTGGAATCGAAAATGTGATATACCCGCAGGTGAGCCACCAGCTGGGCCACCCTACCGTCTTGTGCTCTTCACACATATAGGTCACCCAACTGGCCCCAGCTGTCACTTGAGTTTATAAAACCCTTTTTGAAAGCCCGTCCTGTTTTTGCTTCTGTTTTTAGATTCTGAGACATTTAACTCCCAGGAAAGTCTGCTCAATAAGACATTCCAGTGTTCAGAAACTCTTTGAATAATAGAAACTCTCAACATTCGCAAGGTAAATGGTGATAATCTGATCACATTAGTTTCTCTTTCTTTTGCATCTTGAGAATCCCAGTGTGTAACATATGCAAACGCAATGCACAGCAACATCCCATCCACCCCAGAAAGCAGGAGAGAGAAATACGAAATGGTAAAGTCTCTTCTCTCCTGGGCTTCTCCCCCCAAATTCAAACCACAATAAAATGGTAGTGTCAGTAAAGCTGGAAAGCAAAATTACTTCCGTACAACAGGAAAATAACCTGAAAAAGAGCTTTGCAAATTACAGGCTTCTCTCCCCAGTGGTCTTTCCATCGCACAGAAACAGGGGGGATCTGCCAGCAACAATTAGGTCACGTCCCCTTGAGGAACGATGCTACCGGCTTTACGTGACAGGTTACATAGTGGGGTGTGTTCATGGCTCCCTACAGCTGACCTCCACCCATGCCCTGGAAATAAGCAGCCCTGAGCCCAGCCAGGTTGCAGCCAGCACTGCACCAGCTGCCCAGATCCCGTCCGGAAAACCCACTCTTTTTGGCCCATGATCATTCTGAAAGCGGGTATGTGACTGGCATCTGGCTACAGGAAAGTACTTGCGTATCAGTGAAGAAGTCAGGGCTGCCTCGATTCTGTGGGGTACTCCTGGGGTTGGTTATCTGATTATTTTGGAAGCTCTTTTTCAATGCTAGTTTGAAATTACTTATACTGCTGAGCACCCATTCCCTTTCCCCAATAAAACAGCAAAGCCTCTCAAGGAGAATGCCATGTGTGTGCATGTGTGTGCACATGTATGTTTCTGTGCTTTTATTTTTATTTTTAATTGTGGTGAAATATACAATAGACACACCATAATCTCTAATAAGCATACAGTTCAGTAGAGTTAAGTTTGCTCTCAGTGCTGGGCAGCCATCACCACCCTCCGTCTTCAGGGTTTGTCCATCTTCCAAAACAGAAGCTGTCCCCATTAACACTAATTTCCCCACTCCCTTCCCCCAGCCTTGCCAACCACCCTTTGACTCCGTGCTTCTATGAATCTATCCTAGAAAATTCATGCAAGGGCCATCATGCAGCATCTGTCCTTTCATGTGCTGCTCATTTCACATTGTATACTGTCCTCCGCGTTCATCCATGCTGGGGCAGGTGTCCGAATCCCCTTCCTTTCTAGGGCTGAATCATAATCCACTGTGTGGATGGACCACATTCTCTTCCTCCTTTCACCCCTTGAAGGATACCCAGGTTGCTTCCATGTTTCAGCTATTGTGACTAGTGCTGCTGGGAACACAGGTGTACAAATATCTCTCCCAATTCCAATTAATTGAGGTATATACTCAGAAGTGAAATTGCGGGATCACGTAGTAAACCCATTTTTAGCTTTTTGAGGCACCTCCATGCTGTTGCCCACAGTGGCTGCACCAGTTTGCATTCCCACCAGCAGCGCATGGGGGCTGGCTCCCCTTTCTCCACATCTGTGCCAGGACTGTCGTCTTCCGATTTTTCCATCATGGTCATCTGGACAGGTGTCTGATAATCTCCTCATGGCCAGGTTCCCCCTGTTTCTGCCTGAGAGTATATCCATCATCTCGAGACCTCAGAGTGCCAAGGATGAGGAAGAAGTCAAAGTGCTAAAGATTGTGGAGAAGAAACGGGGACGGAGCCTGGAGCCAACTGCCCAGTCCAGTTACACGATGCCAGCAGCTGTCTCCCTCCAGAGCTCCTGTGGAGTTAGGAAGATGCACTTCCATTCACTTCAGGTGCCAGCAACCTGGCTTTCTATTCTTTCAGCCCAAATCATTCCTACACTGATCAGTTGATAGAAATCTACGGCAGATTTTTAGCAATCTTTCTAGATACGGTGGGATTGTGTCTTGTGTTCGCGGTGTGGTCCCAAAGTTACCAGGCAAGGAGAAAATCACATTTGTTTCAGCCTATCCTCAAAATCTCCTCCAACACACGGAAGATACAGTGCAAATGGAGCATACAAGCAAGCCTGTGCAAGCATGGTGGTTGTGCAGGGAAAGATTACAGACTTCTCCATTTTATAGGAACAGCGTGTTGGGAGGGAGGGGGAGGGGTGCTCCACCACATGGAGCCGAGGGCTTCTTCTACTCCCTGAGTACAAACACCTCCCCTCTGAGAACTGCCTTGGCTGTGGAGGGAGGCAAGTCCTCCTGACACAGGGGAGAGAAGGTGAGGCCTTGCAAGGACTTTCTGAAAGCTGGCAAGTCCTGGGAACGCCACTGGGAAGGATGCCGACCATATACACTGATGGAGGGCACAGTCCTGGTCCAGGAGGAGTTCTGGAATTCACGAGGGCTATTGATGCAGGGAATAAAACAGTGAAGGCCGGAAAGGTGGCGCAAAGGGGAGCAAACCAGTAAGCACCTCTGTGTCAGTTAGAGTTTTGCCTTCAGGACACACAGAAGGAACCCCACTGGAGATGAAGGGCTGGCATCCTGATGTCAGCCACATGCGTGCACCACGGTGGAGACAGACATACCCCACCGGAACACTTCGCCAAGAACCCAATGAAGTAAGCTGCCTTACTCTGAATTGTGAGCTTGCATATTCCTGAGATCTGAGAGACTCAGGGCACGGGAGGCCCCTGAACACACAGCTCTCAGGCTCTCAAGCATCCCAGAGCTCTGTGGGCACAAATGAGGGAGGGCATCTCTTTCTCCAGAGCACACACTGGAATCACTTGCATCAAGCTCACCACTG
This sequence comes from Vulpes lagopus, assembly GCF_018345385.1. NCBI lineage: Eukaryota > Metazoa > Chordata > Mammalia > Carnivora > Canidae > Vulpes > Vulpes lagopus. The sequence goes on from NC_054837.1 coordinate 34,522,094, forward strand.
GTGCTCCCAAGCCCCTTGGTTTTTCCAGGACCAAGACAACAATGGACTGCTTGTTTTGTATGCCCTTGCCCAAGAGGCAGTATGGGATAGTGGTTCAAACCCCTCTGACCCCTCTATTTCCCAGCTGTGTGGTTTTGAGTAAGTTTACCCACTCCCTGCCTCAGTTTCCCCATCTGTAATATATGGAGAGTAACAACCCCTGGCTGGCTGAGGTTCAGTGGTGATTAAGGGAGGTAAAATATGAACATGACCGAGCCCAAGGCTTGGTGCGATTATTATTATTAACAGCGTGGTACAACACAGCAGCATTTCTCAATCACTCTTTGAACAGATGCTACGGTTGATCTTGCCACAACCGGGCTTGCCAACCTGCAAAGTGAGACCTTCTGTGTGCCTCAGAAGGATGCTCAGCGTTGATGCCAAAGCTAGTGAGTGCCTTAGCACCAAAGGTCTCAAAGGACAGTGCCACTCTCAACCCCTGGTTTCTGGCTTCCAGTTGCAGACACTACCACTTCCTACTAAGTAATCCCCTTTAAGACTAGATGTTTCTGCTGGTTCCTTATTGAATCAGATTCTCTGATGATGGGGACCAGGGCAAACCTATCAATCACTTTCACATACACACGTAAGAATTGAACAAAACGTTTAGTGCCTTACAAATATCAGCTTATCAAAGTTCACTACAAATCTGTGAGGTCAGAACTATCACCTCTGTTTCCCCCCTCCCCAAGTAACTGCCCAGCTCGGATAAATCATGGAGGCTCTCATCCAAGAGGGTAGAGTACCGGATTTTCACAAGAAGCAGCACTGGGTAAAACCCAACTTGTGCATCTCTAATTCACAAATGGGATCACGTAGTGCCTGGATTGCACCATTCTTCACTCAATGAACCATATGATTATTTCTAGTATAAAAACTATTGACCTCTGTCCTTCTCAATAGGTCACAATATTCCAAAGCATGACCGTAATAGAATTTGAGTAATTTCATGCACATATCATTTAAATTGATTAGGATCTGCATCAAAGATTCACTGTAAAATTTGAAGTTTTTGCTGTTAAGAAAGTACAATTTTTGTAGGAAAAATTGTAAAGTGTTTTTTTTAATTGAACGATATGGATCCCATACAGTTGGAGTGATTTGGATTTGGAATTCCAAACGCCTTAGTGATGTGGACTGCATATACAGTGAGTAACTGGGTCCATTTAATTGGGATAAAAAATCACAGGATCAAAGAAGGGAACAGCAGGGTATTTTAAATAACATAAATGTGCACATTCAGCCTACATCTCAGATACCTAAATCCTGCTGACAACCTGCAGAAAGGGATTCGCATGCATATAACAGCTGCATTCAACTCCCCGGGGGCATGAATGTAAAGGCACCATCTCCTACGGCCCCTGAAAACATAGCTCTCCTGCCGCATGCACGTAAATAAGCTGTGAGTTTTTCTCTTCCCGCTTTTTCATTTCCCAAGATAACAGAATCTAGATGTCTCTAAAAGCATAACAAGACGTCCTAACAGAGTCTGAAAGGAGATCATTAAAGCCAGCAGAGGCCAGGAATTGCATAACCGAGCTGCTGACCTTTCCAAAGGCTGACTGAGCCCCCGTCCAAGGGACCACAGGACGGAAGCCACCGGGCCTTTAAGCCAGGCTTTGCTGGGACTTTCCCGGCATCGCTGATCCTCCTCTGCATCTTTGAGGACCAGAGGAGACAGAGGCGCTGACAGGGTGCACAAGATTCATTGCCACACCACTGAGCAAAGGAAGCAAGAGGAGACAGAACTCTTTTCATCTCTGTGGGGCAGAGAACCCCTGGGAAGAGTCGGGGTTTGTTACAGCAAGCCGGGGCAAACACAGGCTGCTTCTGTGCATCGGCCACTTCTGGGTGCCTGGGTATCTCAGATACAAACTTCCTTTGGGCAGAATAACTCCTTTTCTAAGAGATTCATTCTGATGAAATAACTGAATAAAACGAAAAGGTGTACTGATTCCATGTATCATGTTTTCAACATGGCAAGCTTACTCCATGCTACGTACTGCTCCAGGTGCTGGGGGCCAATGACCACTAGGCAGACACAGTGTACTGGTGGGAGATAGGAAATGGGCAGGGCACAGTCTTGGAGATGAGCTGCAGAGCCCAGTAAGTGCTACTGAGACATTCTAAGATGGTAAATAGCAGGTAAGAGCACGGTGATCATTTCAATGGACTCGAGAGAGCCTCTACCAGAGAGCTGGAATTTGATTTGAGGGCTGAGTCTCAAGAAGGAGTCAGGTCAGTGGAAATTTGGAAGGAGCAGCATGTTGCCAGTAAAGGAACAGCAAGTGCAAAGGCCCCGAGGTGGAGGTAAGTGATCGCTCCCCAAGGACAGAAGGCTTGAGCGGCCGCAGTACGTATATTGAGTATCTTTATACATCCCCAAAGATGTTCAGAGCAGGATGACTCATGAAGAATGGGAGCAAACTAATGCTATTATGAGTGCAGGAATGGATGGAATATGTGCACATTGGCTAGGCCTCCAGGGTCAGAAGGACTGGAAGGAAATTCTCACCCCACCACTTACAATCTATGGGAACTTGGGCAAATTTCTCAAAGCCTCCATTTTCTCAGCAATTAAATGAGGATAGTAAGAAATAGATCTGTGGGTTATTGTCCATATTGATTTGGGAAAACGTTTGTAAAAATTGTGCATGATGCTGGGAACCATGTACACACTTAAAAAATATTTGCCATTAGTTAGGAGGTACAGGCTGGTGATGCCCCGGTGAACAAAAAGCAAGAAAAGAGTATTAATCAAATAACCACATAAATAAATGTAAAATTGCATAAGTCCTGTGGTTGGGAACTGCAGGGAACCACAAGGACATAAAGAGAGACTGAACCTGTCAGGGAGGCAAAAAATGCTTCCAAGGGGAAGAGACACTTTACCACGGCCATACGGTGACACATTCCCTGTCGTTCATTTGTGCTACTTGGGAACTTATGTGTCTTCCACTTTTCTCCTTCTGTAGACCCACCTCCATCTGTGCCATGAGCCTGCCCTTCAGCTCTCAGGGTGACCGGCCTCGGGTCCAAACTTATGCACAGTGACCATCCACCTGTCTTGGGTCCACCTCTATGTTCTCCAGGGAGGGATTTTCGTGGATGCCACCTACATCAGGTGTTATCTTAAGGTGAGGCCCCCGTCAGTCAAGCAGATGGGGATGTCACTGCATTTGCTGCATGGTTGTTGCAAATCCATTGCTGGATGGGGTGGGGAATAACCAGGGATGCATCGTGAAAAAAGGGTGGAAACATGACCGAGTTATGTGTCTGGCAGATTCTCCACATATGTGACCCCTGGAGTTACACAGCGATTGTGACAGAACAGAAACCCAGATTAAGTTTCTGAAAACATGTGAGTAAACAAAAAGCAGAAAGAAAATACATGTATGCAGTGAATGCCCAGCAGTTGAAGAGTTAGAGGTGTTCCTAAAATTTTGACTAATATCCTGTATTTTCTCAAGGCACACCTCGTCTTCTCATACACCTCTCTCCCATCCCTGCACTCCACTCTGCCGCACCCAGGTCTCTGTACAACAAAATCCAAATGGTTAGACTCCACTTATCTGAAGGCATCACAGCTGCATACTGCAGGCATCAACCTGCGACGTCTCCTGCTGAGGTGAGCATCCTAATTCACCAAAGAACCAGGCTTCTGAGGCTACCTGGCTGCACACAGGGATCCCTCTCAGGCTGCCGGAGAGAGGGTACAAATTGCCCCCATGCACGGTTTACTGTCGCCCTGGGATTTGGGGGGCTGTCACATTTCTGCCACCGTTAGCATTTCTGTGGCAGAAGATGAAGCCAATTAACCAAGGGATGGGAAGCAATGGCATCTGTAAAAGGGATGTGGGTAGATGACTATGAAAAGTAGGAGGGAATCAGGAAGTGAAGAGGATGATGCTGCCATAGGTAACACCAAGTAGCAATCTGTTAAAAGTGCTCTGACTTCATTCTGGCCCCTAGGGACACCCTGCTGTGTGCTCTCTCTCTCTCTCTCTCTCTCCCCATATGTCAGCTCCTGGAGGCAGTAAATCTGTTGCATAAAAATGCACACCACTTATAATTATGGTAAAATGCATAACTATATACACACAAATATACAGACACACCGATACACCTATTTGCATATCTGTATGTGTGTGTGTGTGTGTATATATATATATATATATTTTTTTTTTTTTTGATACTGAGTACTCCATGCTACCCTGCTTCAGCAATAAGAAAACAAATTGTCCTCTGTCTTGGTGAGAAACCAAGATCCAGCAACTAATGAATCCTAAAATTGAGCTGTAATGAATTTTGTGTCGTGCTGCTGGTTTGAACAGAATCATTCCAGGAAGGCTGGGAAAGGGGAATGCCTTTAACCCCTACGTTCCATGAGAGCAAAGCCTTGGGAAGAAGTAGAAGGGGAGCATGGCTCCCCTGCCCTGGGACAGTCCGATGTCTGTTCACGAGGCCAGTACTCCACAGCTGGGCAGCCTTACATCCCAGGGTCCACAAGAAAGCCAGGAGGGAAGAACATGCCCCCCAGAGCTCAGGGTCTAAACACATCTGACCTGAGTTCTCCAGACAGCCACTGAGATTTGAGACTGCTGTAAGGTAAAATAGGAAAGCCCAACCCCTCTTAATGACTGTGTGTTGTCAGGCACTGAAGGCCCCTCAGCCTCACTTGGCCCCCAATTTCCTGAAGTCTTGTCTTTTCCACTTCCTTCCCCAGACTTGTGGTTGGTGGTGGAGTGAGCTCAGCCCTGCTGTGCATATGTCTGGGTGACCAGCTACTCGTTAGGGTGGTGGAACAGTGGTTCCGTGCTCCTTACACATCACAGACAAACGGCAGCCCGACCGTGCTGCTTACATGCAGTTGGCTGTTTTGTAAAAATTGCTTAATTCATTTTTTCAAGTAGCAGCACACTTGGTGATAAACATATTTAAATTGGATACTTAAGAAGCAAAAGACTGTGCTCCTTAATCATTTATGCAAGTTCTTGCTTCTTAACTAGGGAAAAAAGTAACAAGAACAGCTTGTCAGGTCTGTAGCTACATTTTTAGATAATAGGCTTCAAAAAAAAAATCCTTCTTTCCAGGGAGGGGAAAAAAAGACATCCTCTTATTAACCACTAAAGTCCACTCTTTCTTTAACTGTTGCTAATCGATGTCTACACCCCTGAGTAGGAAAATCAATCTATACCTTTGAATAGTGGCATTTCCAACAATAAAGGCAGGTACTGGGACATCTTCCTTCCTACTCACAAAGGTGTTTTTAAATACCTGCCATGCGTATCAGATTCACTCTTCTTAACAAATTGCTAAAGAGAAGCTGAGACTTGTTATTGGTTGCATCTATATATTGTAAGCCTTCCCCAGGGAAGTGTCATTTGTGATGTTTGTTACTGTTACTTTATGTGGCATTTATTAAGGCAGAAATGGGAAACCCAAACTCCTCGGGGTGTCAGGGCCAGTCCCACATGGTGAATGAGAAAATGTATTCAGGCAGGAGCTATGGGGGAACTGGGAGATGGTGCCCCGTCTCTAGAGGAAGTCAAGATCCAGTTCCCATCATTATAGAGAAGATGGACACTCTTTTTCTTCCCTATAGGATATTGCCTAGATTTTAAAAATATTTTCAACAAAAAACTTCTCTCCTCCTCCTTCCCCAGTATAAAGAAAGCTATTATCAGAAATGGCTCTCTTTTAATTTCAAGAAGTTTTGCTAATTTACTATGCAAACCCAAATGCTCTACCTCCTTGACTATACTGTTCCCAAGCCTGACCCTCAAACAACTGGGGGTAGATGCTTAGCGCAATTCTATAAAAGTCTGGATAATCTGCATTGATCTAGCGTGAACACAGTTGCAAACACACCAGTAAAAAGCATCTGGAGAATCTGTCAGTAGTTATTTCCAGCTGTTTATTATTCCTGGAAGACTCGTAGGAATGCTCAGCCTGATCAAGTTCACATTAATATCACTCAGTCACACCACTGGGTACCATAATCCTATGCATCAAAGACGCTTCAGGAAATTGTTTGCAAGTTGCTGATGCACGGAGATGACTGCAGACAATCCAAGACTTTTACACTAAACAAATGTTTGGAAGGGGTGACTGTAAAAGAGTGACCTGAACTCTGACCCAGGTATGGCTTTATTTTGACTTATTTGGGAATGAGATGTGGTATAAAGGGAGCTGCTATAATCCCAACCTTGAGGAACTTCAGGTGTTGTACACAATTTTGTTTTCTCATTAGGAGGGTGGGGTGTTGCTTTCAACCACACCTGGACTTGCTCATCATCTTTAGACAGTGCCTTACTGTTGCACTCAAAATGGACATAGGGCACTGCATTTGTGATTTGTGACAAAGGCTCCACAGACGATAAAGAACAGTGTCTTTAACCAGGTAAGTTTATTTCTCTCTCATGTAAACACCATCCAGTGCTAAATTCTCCAGAACTGAAACTTTGCCTCCATGGCCAGTGGTGAACCTGGCCCCTTCCATCTTTCTGCACTCATGTCTTAACATTCTCATGAAACAGAGTAGTTGCATCAGCTCCAGGCATCACGTGTAGAATCCAGGCAGCAGGAAGTTGCTGGAGGACACATGCTCTTCAAGGACATTTCTGAGAAGTTCTTTTGGACTCTTCCACTTGCAGCCACATGGCTACATCTACCTACAAGAAAATGTGGTTTCTATTCCATGGAGGCCGTGGGTTCATTTTAAACAAGGGTCCTGTTGTTAAGGAAGGAGGCCAGATATTGGGAAAGACCATCTATCTGAAGGCTCTGCCATTTTCACTCACAGCCCCTGCAAGGGCCAAGTCTCATATACTTATGTCTCCTCGTTATGATCATCACTCATCAATTACCGAATGCCACAGGGCCACGTGCTTTTACATGACATCTCTATGGCCATCCTCCAAGGTAGAAGCCTCTGCCCATTTCAACAGCAGAGCCAGGCTCAGATGCGCACCCTCCCGCAGTGACACGGCGACCTGTGTGAAGAGCCCCTGCCCTGCTCCAACGCGAGGACCAGCCTGCTGCTGAGATGCCCACAGACGCGCCCCCTCCTGCTAAGTGCAGTCCTTTGGTCCCCGGCTTCAAACCTGCCAACGTGAGTCTCGCCTGGTTCACCCAGGCCCAGGATGCACTGCTTTCTTGATGTTTACGGATCACTTGAAAGACAGAGCTGCACAAGCAGTCAGCCTGACTGTGCGCAGGGTGCCGTGCTGAGCTATGATCCCTCTGCCCATCAGGCATCTACAGGCCAGCAGGTAAGTCTTCAAGAGGCACCCGGGGTTTTAATTTTTTTTTTTTTTTGGCCCAAAGTATTTTGAAATCTTTCGTGCAAATTAACGATGACCTTTAAAACTCGGAGGTTTCTCACCAATATTGGGACATCTGCCTTCTCTTAAGAAAGAGAAAGATCCAGTAACCCTGGGCTCTCATTGGCATATGGCAAGCTTCAGGATGGAGAAGCTGCTGTCTCCTTGAGCCGGGATGCATCTCCATGGAGACGAGCTCCCACCTGGCCCACCTCACTCAAATCTACTCCACCTGCCTGGCTCCATGAGCTTGTGAGTTTAGGACCTGCGGGAGGTGGGGGATGTCATGGGGACTAGGCTCCAGGCAGAGATTGTATCACTGCATTTCAAGCTTCCAAAAGCCCCCTATACCTGCTCTGTAGATAAATAACCAAAAAGGACCTCAGGGACATTAGTCCAGAACCCTTTATCATTTAATTGAAGGAAACACTTGAAAGAGTGGCTGGAGGGTTCCCCTTTCTCCGCATCCTCTCCAACATTTGTGGTTTCCTGCTTAGTTAATTTTCCCCATTCTCACTGGTGTGAGGTGGGATCTCATTGTGGTTTTGATTTGTATTTCCCTGATGGCATTTGGGAAATATAAAAAATAGTGAAAGGGAATAAAGGGGAAAGGAGAAAAAATGAGTGGGAAATATCAGAAAGGGAGACAGAACATGAGAGACTCCTAACTCTGGGAAACGAACTAGGGGTGGTGGAAGGGGGGGTGGGCGGGGGGTGGGGGGTGACTGGGTGACGGGCACTGAGGGGGGCACTTGATGGGATGAGCACTGGGTGTTATTCTGTATGTTGGCAAATTGAACACCAATAAAAAATAAATTTATTAAAAAATAAAATAAAATTCTGATACTCTTTAAAAAAAAATAAACAGTGGCTGGAATCTCTCTGATCTACAGCAAAGGCATGTTAATAACCATGTTTCTGGGAAGACAGCTGCTTAGCAGGGAACTTAGTGGTATTTCTCCAAGAGCTAATGTCAGGAACATGCACAGCTTGTGAATACGTACATAAGAGGATCATTCGGGTTGGTAACGCCATTCACTCTTGACAGGTGAAGGCAGCCTGAGCTTTGTGGGCCCAAAGGAGTACTTCGGGGGGTGCAAAGTGAATGACAAAAGGTCATTTCGTCAAAAGCTTTGTTGCAATCTACATTTTAAAATCTGTAACATCCTAAAAAAAAGTTCTAGAACTTATCTGGGATCCCAGCAGATACTAACAATGCAGAAACTGCCACATTTGTCTTCCTTGGCCCTATATCTATAAGCGTTAAAGTGGTTTAATTGTCTTAACCCATGTAAACCTCACAATGTTTCTGACTCCTGTGTCACAGAAGAAACTCCAAGCACAACATGAGACACACTTTGCAAAGCAGCCTGGGAAAATTCCTGAGGATGGCCAGATACGAGGCATATTTCTGAGTGTTTTAGTTGGGAAACCATAAAGTGACCCCAAAATACAGTGGCTTATGCAACATACAAGTTTACTTTTTTCTCAAGTCTGACTCCTGAGCCAGCAGGCACTTATGAAACTCTCAACATGTGGCTTCCACCTCTGTGTCCAAAGTGGCTTCTATGGTCACATCTACACCCAGCCAGGGGAAGCACTTTTTAAAGGAAAGGTCCCTGGGGTCCCTGGGTGGCTCAGTCATCTAAGCGTCTGCCTCCAGCTCAAGTCATGATCTCAGGGTCCTGGGATCGAGCCCCATGCTGGGTTCCCTGCTCAGTGGGGAGTTTGCTTCTCCCTCTGCCTGCAGCTCCCCCTACTTGTGCTCTATCTCTCTGTATCTCAAACAAATAAAATCTTTAAAATAAATAAAGAAAAAGAAAGCACTGGTGTTGCATTCTCACTTCCCACCACGCACTAGAAAGAGACCAGTCCCATGAGCTAACTGAACTACAATGGAGGCTGGAGAATGTAGCCTCCAGCTGGGCGTCCATGTGTCCAGGGAAAGGTTGGGAGTTACTTTATTAAAGAAATAGTGAAAGGGAATATAAGGGAAGGGAGAAGAAATGTGTGGGAAATATCAGAAAGGGAGACAGAACATGAAGACTCCTAACTCTGGGAAACGAACTTGGGGTGGTGGAAGGGGAGGAGGGCAGGGGGTGGGGGTAAATGGGTGATGGGCACTGAGCAGGGCACTTGATGGGATGAACACTGGGTGTTATTCTGTATGTTGGTAAATTGAACACCAATAAAAAATAAATTAAAAAAAAAAGAAAGAAGGTGGGAGGTGCCTGGGTAGCTCAGTAGGTTGAGCATCCAACTCTGATTTCCACTCAGGTCATGATCTCAGGGTCATGAGAACAAGCTCTGTGTTGGGCTCCGTGCTCAGCATAGAGTCTGCTTGAGATTCTCGCCTCCTCCTCCTCCCTCTGTCCCTCCTTCTGCATGCTCGCTCTCAAATAGATTAAAAATCTTTAAAAAAAGAAAGAAAGAATGTGGGAGAATTTCCTGGTGGGCAATTAGCTGCCACATTTACAGTAGAGGACAGAGCCCTTCCTGAATTTAAAACAGAATAGTTCAAAATGTTCACATCCCTTCTGAATGCAACGTCACCTGCAAAGCCATGATACCTCTTGGGAAAGACTTGGGGGCACTCACAAAGAGGCCCATGCATCGTGGGATCCCCAAGGTGGGACTGTGGAACCGTTGCACACAGCACCTCAGACCACAGGCTCTGCAGCTGGACACTTCGTATCTGATTTCTGTTATTCCGTCTTTCTAGCTGTTTGACCTCAGGCCAGTTAGACAAGCTCTCTGTGCCTCTGTTCATTATTGGCAAAAACGGGATGAAAACAATCCCTACCTTGGTGCACCCATGTGAGAATCTAAAGGCATAAATGCTGGCCAAGCCGCAGAGCCACGCCTCGCTTCCGTCGTCGCGTCCTGCTGGCACCCCAGACAGGGGGATAAAGAGAGGCCACGGGAAGCTCACGTTTATCCTTCCAAATCAGTGTCTGCAAGGGGGCACGCATCACGCCTGCTCACATCTCGGTGGCCAGAAATCAGTCACACGCTGCAGCAAAGCTGCAAGGGAGTCTGAACTCATTTTCTCTCTCAAAACTCTGACAAAGAGATGGGCACGACACATGGTTCAACTCCTGCTCATCCTAATCCCTAATCCTGCTTCCCAAGCTCTGTGAGTTTGCTTCTGGTTTTTGCACCAGCTGCGGTGGGGAGGGAGGTGAAGTCCCTTCCTCGTAAGTGTCCCCTTCTCCTTGGAAACCAGACATTGCTCTACCTCTCCGAATAGCAACTCCCATTTCTGGAGGCTCTGGGATGTGAAGACATGATGGGCGCGCATTCTGGGAAGAGCCACACATCAGGTTCATGGGTCTCTTTCTAAAACTCTCAATGAACCCATTGGGGAGCCCAGAGGAGGGTATGCTTCAATTCAGAGTTCACAGTAAAAAGAAAACCAGGGGGACACCCGGGTAGCTCAGCGGTTAAGCGCCTGCCTTCAGCTCAGGGAGTGATCCTGGAGTCCCGGGATCGAGTCCCACGTCGGGCTCCCTGCATGGAGCCTGCATCTCCCTCTGCCTGTGTCTCTGCCTCTCTCTCTCTCTCTGTGTGTGTCTCTCATAAATAAATAAATAAATAAAAATCTTAAAAAAAAAAAAAAAAAAGAAAAGAAAACCAAGGCCTTGATTTTGCCTCGGAGTGTCACAGGGTTAGTAACATAGAAGGCAAGTCTCATGTTCAGAGCAGCAAATGATCCATAACAAGCTCATAAGGGTGATCCTTGCTCCAGAAGAGGTCTGCAGGTAATAGACTGCTTTCCTCCACTTCATCCCATGTTGTTCTGCAAATACTCTGAGGGACTGGTCACAGGGCACAAGGTCAGGGGGCTGGTGTGTGATCAAACCAGAATCCGATCTCCAGGCCTACCTGTTCTCCCCGTGGGGCCCGATGTGCAGGGAGAACAGGTATGCATGACAGTTTGCATTTGCACCAAATTCTTGGAACATCTTCAGTTTTTAATATTTTGGTTTTGAGTCCAAAGCTCAGTAGTTGAGATTTATAAAAACCAAATTCGGGGGTGGGGGTGGGGGGTGGAGGGCAGTAACAGCAACGTGTGAGTAGCAGGACCATTCAAGACAGTCCTGGTGACCTGGCTGCTTGCTGGCATCCTGCACCCGTCATCCCAGCAGGTCAGCTCTGCCTGTGGGGCGGCAAGGAGGGCAGTAAATTAGCCCTCAAAGTGCATCATGGCACACCCTCAGGAGCGACCCTAACATCCAGGAATTTCCAGAGTTTTATGTTTGCTTCCCTCAACCCCTCACGCTCTTCCAAAATCAAAGGAGATAACCGTTTCCTCAGGATGTCCCCAGGTGATGACAGTAGCTGGCATGTAGGGCCCATTTTGTAGAAAATACTCATCTTGAAATCCTAAAATTGTTCTCTGAGTAGCAGGAAGCTCATTGTAGGCACGGTAAGTGCGAACTTACAGTCGAAACAGAACAGCAAAGCCGTCTTACTTCTGAAGCTCACTCTGGGCACAAGGTCCAGCTGCCAAATCTGGAGAGTGTAACTGTCCTCATCTGTGCTTTCTTCTTCCTTTTTCAATGTTCAAATTAACTCATTAAATCCCATTTCAGGGGTGCCTGGGTGGCTCAGTGGGTTAAGCGTCTGCCTCCGGCTCAGGTCACGATCCTGGGGTCCTGGGATCTAGCCCCACATCAGGCTCCCTGCTCAGCAGGGAGTCTTGTTCCCCCTCTCCCTCTGCTCGTGCTCTCTTATTCTTGCTCTTGCTCAATAAATAAAATATTTTTTAAAAAATAAAATAAGATCCATTTCATATACCATGGATGTTTTCCAATTTATTTCCACAGTGCAGCAGATAAAAGGTAGAAGGCATGATTTTTAGGCTCCTGAGGTAACGGCACACCCATATCCAGCAGGTGTGCAGGCCGAGGCTCAGGACAGCCCACAGGACTTATCTCTTGCTCATTCTTCTTCTCACCCTTCCTTCTGCAAGCACTTCTTTCAACTCTAAAGTCAGCTGAGCTGGAGAATATACCATTTAGTTCCCTATTAGTAGTGGGCAACTGAGTGAATGAAGGCTGATCCTTTTACATAATTTCTGATGGGAGGCTTATCCCATAGAACACACCATTGGGTGGAGAGCATATGGCTTTCATTTTAATCCCACAGACCATACACAGTCAGCAAGTTGGCCCACACAAAATGTCACACTATGTGCACACAGGCAATTTCCCACCACTTTCCAGCTAATCCTCACAGGCACCTATGGTGCCAACATGAAACAAAGGCGAAAAACTAGCGGTGTGAATTTCACGAGGCCTACAGTTGTTTTTGCTTGGGTGACACACGATTGGCCCACTTAGTGGCAAATTTATTTTTATTGCCACCGACATTTTGTGAGTTTTCAACATCACCTTAAAATGCAAGTTTCTGAATTCTCCTGCATCAGATGGCATTAGCAGGCACCCCCAGTGAAGATGCAGCATGCACCTGCTGCATGCCAGGCTCTGTGGTAGATGCTGGGGATTGCAGCCAGGAGCCAAGCAGACAGCATCCTGGGCGTCAGGGAGCCTGACCTGGCTGCTATTACCATCCGACAATCAGCCTGATGCACTCACTACTACCCTCTTCCTCATCTGGTTAGTGTCAGACTCTGGAAATGGCTGCCACACTTTTGGTGTCCACTCTGCTGTGCACCAGGAGTGATGCTGTGCACCAGGTGTGATGCTGTGCACCAGGAGTGATGCTGTGCACCAAGAGTGATGCCATGTACCAGTTGTGATGCTGAGCACCAGCTGTGACATCGGGCACCAGGAGTGACACCGGGCACCAGGTGTGATGCTCGACACTAGGAGTGATGCTGTACACCAGGTGCGATGCTGGACACTAGGAATGATGCTGTGCACCAGGTGCGGTGCTGGACACCAAGAATGATGCTGTGCACCAGGTGTGACACCAGGCACCAGGAGTGATGTCGGGCACCAGGTGCAATGCTATGCGCTAAGAGTGATGCCGGGCGCCAGGTGTGATTCTGTGCACTAGGAGTGATGCCAGGCACCAGGAGTGAAGCCAGGCACCAGGTGTGATTCTGTGCACTAGGAGTGACGCCAGGCACTAGGAGTGACGCCAGGCACCAGAAGTGACGCTGGGCACCAGGTGTGCTTCTGTGCTGGGCACCAGGAGTGATGCTGTGCACCAGGTGTGATGCCGGACACCAAGTGTGACACTGAGCACCAGGAGTAATACTGTGTGCCAGGTGTGACACCAAGCAGCACCAGATGTGACTCTGGACACCAGGAGTGATGCTAAGCACCAGGTATGATTCCAGGCACCAGGTGTGACTCAGGACACCAGGAGTGACACCAAGCACCAGGCATGATGACGGGTGCCAGGCATGATGCTGAGCATCAGAAGTGACGCCAAGCACCAGGTGTGACGCCGGGCACCAGGTGCAATGCTGGACACCAGGAGTGATGCTGTGCACCCGGTGTGACATTGGGCACCAGGAGTGATGCCAGGCACTAGATGGGATGCTGTGCACTAGGAGTGACACCGGGCACCAGGAGTGACACCGGGCACCATGTGTAACACTGTGCACTAGGAGTGATGCCAGGTGCCAGGTGTGATGCTGTGCACTAGGAGTGACACCGGGCACCAGGAGTGACACCGGGCACCATGTGTAACACTGTGCACTAGGAGTGATGCCAGGTGCCAGGTGTGATGCTGTGCACCAGGTGCAATGCTGGATACCAGGTGTGACGCTGGGCACCAGATGTGATGCCGGACACCAAGTGTGACACTGAGCACCAGGAGTGATGCTGTGCACCAGGTGTGACTCCAGACACCAGGAGTGACACGAAGCTCCAGGTGTGATGCCAGGCACCAGGTGTGACTCAGGACACCAGGAGTGACACCAAGCACCAGGCGTGATGCCGGGCACCAGGCATGATGCTGAGCACCAGAAGTGACGCCAAGCACCAGGTGTGACGCCGGACATCAGGAGTGATGCTGGCAATAGGTAATCAGTAGGAGGGTCAAGTCTTCTTACAGGTGAAATGGAGACAGTCCCATCTCCGTCCAAGGACTCTGTAAGGATTTAGGTGACACATGGGGCTGCCTGGTATTCAGATGTGCTAAAGACACACTCTTTCTGGACTCATGATGGCTGTCTGTACAAATCCATGTGGCGTTAAGGAACCAGAGACTGTCAGGTGTGAAGTTTCCCTTGTGCAGGACTTTTACAGTGTGCCCTCTCCCTGACATCTGCTCAGGACAGAGCTGCGTTCTCCCCACACCCTAACCATGCGCCCACAGTGGTATATGACCTGAGGCCTTTGAGAGAGCATCGGGGCTGGGTGGGGTCATGAGGGTGGGGGCCTATGTTGGGAGTAGTGTCCTTAAAACAACTCTCTCTGCCAGGTGAGGACACAGTGGGAAGGTCACCAGAGCCCTACAATGCCAGCACCCAGATTGGGGATTTCCGGCCTCCAGATTGGGAGAAAAGCAATGTGTTGTTTAAGCCGCTCATCTGTGGTGCTTTGTTACGGCAGCTCACCACCTGGGCCAGCACACCCGCTTACTCTGTTATAGATTGGGGCTTCAAATAAGATTTCAAATGAAAAAAATACAAACTGGTGCTTACACTGTAAAGTATGAACAAGTGCTGCCTTCCAACAAGTTGAGCCAAGTTTGAAAGAGACAGAATGCTCGGGAAGCACGTGCACGAGCATACACGAGCCGTCGAATGCACAGGTGACAGAGCCCCTCTGCA